>NC_073393.1:11120395-11429031 GCF_028641065.1 Leucoraja erinaceus | reverse complement strand
ATGCTGAAGCAAAGCAAGAATTTCATTGTCCTATCAGGGACACATGACAATAAACTCACTTGAACTTGAAAGTCAAAGAAGCCATTATGAAACTGAGAGACAAGAATAAAATTGTTAGAGACATCAGCCTAACCTTAGGCTTACCAAAATCAACTGTTTGGAACATCATTAAGAAGAGAGCACTGGTGAGTTTACTAATCTCATAGGGACTGGCAGACCAAGAAAGACCTCCACAGCTGATGAGAAAAATTCTCTCTATAATAAAGAAAAATCCCCAAACACCTGTCCGACAGATTAGAAACACTCTTCATGAGTCAGGTGTGGATTTATCAATGACCACTGTCCGCAGAAGACTTCATGAACAGAAATACAGAGGCAACACTGCAAGATACAAACCACTGGTTAGCCGCAAAAATAGGATGGTCGGGTTACAGTTTGCCAAGAAGTACTTTAAAAGAAAGAGCAAGCACAGTTCTGGAAAAAGGTCTTGTGGACAAATGATACAAAGATTAACTTATATCAAAGTGAAGGCAAGAGCAAAGAAGAGAATGAACTGCCCAAGATCCAAAGCATACCACCTCATCTGTGAAACACAGTGGTATGGGTGTTATGGCCTGGGCATGTATGGCTGCTGAAGGTACTGGCTCACTTATCTTCACTGATGATACAACTGCTGATGGTAGTAGCATAATGAATTCTGAAGTGTATAGACACATCCTATCTGCTCAAGTTCAAACAAATGCCTCAATACTCATTGGCTGGAGGTTCATTCTACAGCAAGACAATCATCCCAAACATACTGCTAAAGCAACAAAGGAGTTTCTCAGCTTAAAAAATGGTCAATTCTTGAGCGGCCACGTCAATCACCCAATGTGAACACAATTAAGCATGCCTTTAATATGCTGAAGAACTAAAGATGGCTGCAATACAGGCCTGGCAGAGCATCACCGAGAAGACACCCAGCAACTGGTGATGTCCATGAATCTGTAACGGGTATAGCTTGGACCCAATAGCAGCACAGAATCAGGCAGGTATAATTGGTCATGAACTTCATTACGATACTGAAACAGAGTAGTAACACAGGAATGGGTACACCGTACTCACACAGAGGCTCAGGATTGAGCGAGGGTTCCAAAGAGGGGCAGGCAGGAATGTAGTCGGGGTAGCAGAAGGTAACACGATGCAAACAAATCAGCGAGGGACAGGCGAAAGGAGAGTCGAAGCCATGCAGGAAGTCGAGGAGCCGTTGCAGGGATACACCAAACAGCCCAGGAGAGAGGCAGACAGAAACCAGGAGGTACGGGGCGAAGGCCGTGATCGGGGACAGAAGGCTGAGGTGATATCCGGGAAGACGACTGGACGGAATGGTCAGGGGCAGGCAGGTTCGAATCCGTGTAGTCAGTCGGGAAATCGCTGTAGAGTCTTGCATGAACGCTGAGAACAATCTGGCACTGTGCACAGTGAGGAGAGTCTATATACTGGGTTAATTGGTGATCAGAGGCAACTGAGTGCAACAGGTGAGGAGAGTTGGGCTAATGAGAGGGGAGTGGCAGGCATGCAGGTGAGGAGAAGGAGGGAAGGGACCAGTGGAAAAGTACTGGGAGGTGAAGTGGATGAGAATGAGGAGAGGGCTGACTGGGACAGAACCCCCCCCCCACCCCCCCACCCCTCACGGGACGGCTCCTGACGTCCCAAAACAAAAAAAAACAATAAAGAAAATAAACCCAATCCCACGCAGTGTTGGGTGGGAGGAGGGGGACCGGAGGAGGACTAATATTCGTCCGAGACATCCATGTCCGCATCCTCCTCCATGGCATCAGAGGAAAGCTCCGTCTCGTCGTCACTGGGCGCCTCAGACGGAAGAGGGGACAGAGTCTCAGGAGCGGCGACCCCTCTAGGAGTGGCAGACTTGGACGGCTGGTCGGGATGACGCCAGTGAAACTCCCTGATGAGGGAGGCGTCCAGGATGTGTCGAGCAGGAACCCAGGACCTCTCCTCTGGACCGTAACCCTCCCAATCAACCAGGTATTGGAGACCCCTCCCGTGACGGCGGGAGCGCAGGAGGTGGTGCACCGTAAATGGGGGGGCCTCCGTCGATGAGACGAGGAGGTGGAGGATGAGGGACTGCGGGGACCAGGGAGCTCTCCCGGACTGGCTTTACTCTGGACACATGGAACGTAGGATGGACCTGTATGGAACGAGGCAACTTGAGCCTCACAGCCGCTGGGTTGATGACCTTCTGGATCTCAAAGGGACCGATGAACTTGGGTGCCAACTTCTTGGACTCCACCCTCAAGGGAAGGTCCCGGGTCGACAGCCACACCTTCTGGCCCACGAGGTAGGTGGGGGCCTGGGTGCGGTGACGGTTGGCAGCCGTGGCGTAACGGTCCACGGAGCAGAGAAGAGCCGCCCTGGCTAGGGTCCGCGTCCTGCGGCAGCGACGAATGAAGGCCTGGATGAACGGGCAGGAAACCTCTTTCTCCAGCGCAGGAACAGCGAAGGCTGGAACCCGTAGGCACAGTGGAAAGGAGAGAGCCCAGTGGCCGAGCTTGTCAGGGTGTTGTGGGCGTACTCCACCCACAACAACTGCTGGGACCAGGAGGGATGCTTGGACACCATACACCGCAGCGCCGTTTCCATCTCCTGATTTTTCCTCTCAGTTTGGCCGTTGGACTGGGGATGAAATCCGGACTCAGACTCACGGTGGCCCCCACAAGCGTGCAGAACTCCCTCCAGAACACAGAGGCAAACTGGGGTCCCCGGTCGGAGACCACATCGACGGGGAGACCATGGAGCCTGAAGATGTGGAGTAACATGAGCTCGGCAGTTTCCTTGGCTGACGGAAGCTTGGGCAGAGGCACGAAGTGAGCCATCTTGCTAAATCTATCGACCACGGTCAGATGGTGGTGTGACCACTGGATGGGGGCAGGCTGGTAACGAAGTCCAGGGAGATGTGGGACCATGGTCGATGGGGTACAGGCAGTGGAAGCAGATGACCCGCAGGAGCTTGGTGTGAGACCTTGTGCTGGTTGCAAACGGGACAGGCGTTGACAAACTCCCGAGTGTCCTCCTCCAGCGATGCCCACCAGAACCTCCGTAGCACCATCTCCTTGGTCCGCTGAATGCCGGGATGACAGGCGAGTCGAGAGCTGTGGGCCCACTGAAGGACGTCGGACCGCAGGGCAGAAACCACAAACAGGCGATCAGGAGGGCATGCGCTGGGTCCCGGCTGGTTCTCCAAGGCCGCCTTGACCTTCTCCTCCACTTCCCAGGTGAGGGAGGCAACCCTGTGCGAGGACGGGAGGATGGTCTTGGGGCCAGAGGCAGGCTCCTCCTTCGCCAAGAACTGCCGAGAGAGGGCATCGGGCTTCACGTTGCGGGACCCAGGTCGGTAGGAGAGGGAGAAGTTGAAGCGGGTGAGGAAGAGAGACCAGCGGGCCTGACGAGAGTTGAGCCTCTTGGCTGACTGGAGGTATTCAAGGTTCTTGTGGTCAGTCCAAACCAAGAAAGGCTGCTCGGTTCCCTCCAAACAGTGACGCCATTCCTCCAACGCCAACTTAACCGCCAACAGTTCTCAGTTGCCGATTTCATAATTCCTCTCAGCAGGGGTCAGGCGTCGGGAGAAGGCGCATGGATGGAGCTTCTGGTCTCTGGCAGCCCGCTGGGACAGAACAGCTCCCACCCCCACGTCGGAGGCGTCCACCTCCACCACGAACTGTCTCTCTGAGTCCGGAACTTGGAGGATGGGGGCCGATGTAAACCGTGTCTTGAGTGTCTGAAAAGCTTCGTTAGCCGCGGCAGACCACCGGAACGGAACCTTGGAGGAGGTGAGTGCCGTGAGGGGTGCAGCCACAGTACTGTAGCCACGGATGAACCGTCGGTAAAAATTGGCGAACCCCAGGAACCTTTGGAGCTGCTTGCAGGAGTCAGGAACAGGCCAGGTGGTGACAGCAGAGACCTTAGCGGGGTCCATCTTGATGTTCCCTTGGCCAACGATGTATCCTAGGAAGGAGACTGACGGGGAGTGAAACTCGCACTTCTCAGCTTTAACGAAGAGCGGGTTCTCCAGAAGCCGATGTAGAACTGCCTGGACGTGGTGTACGTTTTCCTCCTTGGTCCGTGAAAAGATGAGGATGTCACCAATATACACGAACACGTACTTGTTCAACATGTCTCTGAGAACGTCATTGACCAAAGCCTGGAAGACGGCCGGGGCGTTGGTGAGGCCAAAGGGCATCACCATGTATTCATAATATCCCGTGGGAGTGTTGAAGGCAGTCTTCCACTCATCTCCCTCTTTGATGCGGACCAAGTGGTAGGCGTTGCGTAGATCCAACTTCGAAAAGATGATGGCCCCCTCCAAGAGCTCGAAAGCAGAGGAGATGAGTGGGAGAGGGTAGCGATTCTTCACCGTGATGCCGTTGAGCCCCCGGTAATCTATGCAGGGACGCAGAGATTTGTCCTTCTTCTCCACGAAGAAGAACCCAGCCCCAGCAGGAGACGAGGAGGGACGGATGAGACCAGCAGCCAAGGAGTCGTTTATGTATTTCTCCATGGCGCCTCTCTCAGGGGCGGACAGGGAGTAAAGGCGACCCCTAGGAGGAGCGGAACCAGGCAGGAGGTCTATGAAGCAGTCATAGGGCCGATGAGGAGGAAGGGAGGTGGCCCTAGACTTGCTTAAAAACCTCCCCAAAGTCATGGTACTCGGCTGGGACCCCCGTCAGATCTGGAGCAGTACTGGAGCAGGTGGCCGGTTGAGGAGCTGAGGCTTGCTTCAGGCACACTTGGTGGCAGGAAGGGCTCCAACCCAAGATGACCCCCGTCCTCCAGTCAATGTTGGGGTTGTGTCGCCGAAGCCAGGGGTAACCCAGGATGAGGGGAAGACAGACAGACTGCAGGATGTGGAACTGGATGGTCTCATGGTGATTACCAGACAGGAGCATGCGCACTGGGACCGTCTGGTGAGAAACAGTCCCCAGGAGACGGCCGTCGAGGGCGTTGGTGGGAACAGGTTTAGGCAGGGGAACACAACTGATGCCTAGCTGACGGGCTAGTTCCATGTCCATAAGATTAATGTCACAACCCAAGTCTATGAAGGTGGCGAGGTGTGAGAACCATCAGACAACAGCAGACGGGCTTGCAAAGAGGGCGTCGGAAAGTTCAGAAGTTCGACTCACCAGTAATTCCTTCGCTACTGGCGAGTCTGGCCCTTTTAATGGACACTTGGAGATGTAATGACCCGCCAGACCACAGTAGAGACCAAGGTTCCCCCGACGCCGACGTTCCCGTTCCTCGGGGGTGAGACTGGTGCGACCCACCTGCATGGGTTCGGGTTGCCTCGACGGTTGCCCCAACGAGGGTAGTCCAGTCTCCGGAGGAAAACGAGCTTGGGTGGATAGCTGGCGGACCGCCTGTCCCTGGCGCCTCTCCCGATGTATCGCCAGGATGTGTCGGTCCAGACGGGTCGTTAGCTCGATAAGCCCATCCAGAGAAGAAGGAAGGTCGTAGGACACCAACTCATCCTTGATAAAGTCATTCAAGCCCAGCAAGAAAGCTTCACACTGGGCCGGGGCGTTCCAATCACTCTGACGGGTCCTGGTGCGGAAGTCGATGGCGAAGTCAGCGACGCTCTGGTTCCCCTGGCTCAACCCCAGCAGACCTCCCGCAGCATCCGGACCCATCGAATCCTCACCAAACACCTTGCGAAGCTCCGCGGCGAAGGCCTGGAAAGGGGAGCAAGCTGTCGTGCGTCGCTCCCATTCAGCCGTTCCCCACAGCCGAGCTCTGCCAGTCAGGTGATTAATGGTAAACGCCACTCTCGCTGCTTCCTGGGCGAAGGTGTAGGGCTGTAGGGCGAAGAGAATGGAACAGTTCGTGATGAATGGGTTGCAGCCCTCCGGGTCTCCAGCGTAGCGCTCCCGGGTTCCCACCGGGGGCTCAGGTGATGGTCCTGGCGGACCGGGAGCTGGTGCTGTTGGAGCCGGAGGCGAAGCATGGGGTATAGCCTGGGCAAGGGTGGTCGTCAGCTATTGGACCTGGGTGGCTAGTGCAACCAATCCTTGCTCTTGGTTTGACACAGCATGTCAAACCTCGTAGTTGGAGGCAGTGAGCATAGCTTCGTGCTGCAGGAGCGTGTGCTCAATCCGCTCGAAGCGGTTTGGCGGAGACGTGTGCGCCGAGTCCATTGTCGGCCAGATTGTACTGTAACAGGTGTAGCTTGGACCCAATAGCAGCACAGAATCAGACAGGTATAATTGGTCATGAACTTTATTACGATACTGAAACACAGAGTAGTAACACAGGAAAGGGTACACCGCACTCACACAGAGGCTCAGGATTGAGCGAGGGTTCCGAAGAGGGGCAGGCAGGAGACGTAGTCGGGGTAGCGGAAGGTCCGGTACCCAGGAGATCCAACACACGATGCAAACAAACCAGCGAGGGACAGACGAAAGGAGAGTCGAAGCCAGGCAGGAAGTCGAGGAGCCGTTGCAGGGATACACCAAACAGCCCAGGAGAGAGGCAGACAGAAACCAGGAGGTACGGGACGAAGGCCGTGGTCAGGGACAGAAGGCTGAGGTGATATCTGGGAAGACAACAGGATGGAATGGTCAGGGGCAAGCAGGTTTGAATCCGTGTAGTCAGTCGGGAAATCGCTGGAGAGTCTTGCATGAACGCTGAGAACAGTCTGGCACTGTGTGCACGGTGAGGAGAGTCTATATACCGGGTTAATTGGTGATCAGAGGCAACTGAGTGCAACAGGTGAGGAGAGTTGGGCTGATGAGAGGGGAGTGGCAGGCATGCAGGTGAGGAGAAGGAGGGATCGGTGGAAAAGTACTGGGAGGTGAAGTGGATGAGAATGAGGAGAGGACAAACTGACAGAATCGCAGATTTCAAGCAGTCATTGCATGCAAAGGATATGCAACAAAATACTAAACATAACTACTTTCATTTACATAACATTGCTGTGGTTCCCTGAAAAGGGGGCACCATGTATAAACTCTGCTATAATTTCTACAGGGTGAAACCAAAATGTTAAAAATACCCTCTATTAAAATCTGACAATGTGCACTTTAACCACATGTGATTTTTTCTATTACAAATCTCAAATTGTGGGGTACAGAGGCAAATAAATAAATGATGGGTCTCTTACAAGTAGGAGGGATTATTTTCTATCAAAACCCTTTAATTTTGAACACCTCTTAAATAGTCCCATGTCTACTTTTAATCATAACAAGTAGTATGATACAGTAAGACATGTTTTTTTAGAACTGGCAATTAGCTTTGTCATGCTAATTCAAAGTAGAGAGCAAGTAAAGGATCCTGAAGTTTGATCCACCAAACCAAAAACAGCAACTTTACATGAGTAATTAGTAAGAGAGTATTATCGTACCTACGTCTGTAGAATATTTCATATACAACACACTATCTGTGTAAAACTCTGAGTAGCCATCATTTCCCAGGAGGAGAGGATGGTGGACTTTTATAATGAATCCAGTATTGTGTGGCCAACTGTCAAAATTATTAAAATCCATTGATTTATCAAATTGGTTTCCTAAAAAAAAACAGAAACATCAAATTGAAGATCGTGCATAGGGAAGAACACATTTACCAATATTAATCATTATGAATTGATCTGAGAGCATAAACTTCTGTTGTGATGGTAAGCAACAATGTGATGTAACACTGAAACACTCAAAATTTGCCTACATCAACTCTCCCTGTCACATTCTCACAGAATTTGTGCAAATTTGCCAAACATGATTTACTTTTCATACAACCATTTTGAAGTTTGATTTTATTCAGCTTTCTAAATGAATATTGCCTCTTAGCATCTTGACATCAGTAGATATTAAAGTAAATGTTCTCCACCTTCTCTCTCCATTTTTGAACAAGTCACATAGGATGTTCTTCAGCTTTTTGATCAATCAATCAATCAGATTTATTCAACTCATACACAATAAAGTACAGTGAAATGAACTTGCCAGCAGCGGTACAATCAGAAAGAAAACACAATACACAATAAAATTTAACACAAACATTCACCACAGCATTCTTCACTGTTGTGGAAGGCACAAAGTACAGTCAGTCCTCCATTGTTCCCCCGGGGTCGGGGCCATGAACCCCCGCAGTCGCTGCTGCATGAAGCCAGATGTACGGGCCCTCTCTTCTGGAAGGTAAGTCCCGAATCGGTGCATCCCTACCGGAGACTGCGGCTTCAAGGCGATGTAGGCCGCAGGCCAGCGGCTGGAGCTCTTCTCCAGGGATCCCCGGCGAGGGATCCTGTTCCGGATGGTAAGTCCACGCAGTCCCCTCCGGATGGTAAGTACTCTAGAATTTAGCCAATTTCGAAAATTTTCAACCAATGAGCCCACTATCGCTGCAACCACTTCCTTTAAAACCCCTTTAGTGCAAGTCATTGGATCCTGGCGATTTGTCCGGCTTTATCCCAGGTGACTGGGATTTTTTAAATCAATTTCTCCCTATTATTTTTAGTTAACCCGTCTGTTATGTTGGGAAATTCTGTATTGCAAAAAATTTAACATGGCTGCCATTTCTTTGTTTCCTGTTATTAATTCACCAGCCTCATTCTCTAGAGGCTCCATACCTACCATTGTTGTTTTCTTCCTATATACATTCATACCTAGAAACTCTTGAAGCTTGTTTGGATATTACATGCAAATTTTCCATCAAAATCAGTTTTCTCCCTCGTGATCATTTTAATCATTCACAGCTGCATCCTTAAAGATTTGCAATCTGCTGCCTATCAGCAGCCCGTGCCACTTTGTATATTTGACTTTCCAATTTATCATTATCCTTAATCTTTATTAACCACAATTAGTGCCTCTTTCTAATGGAGATAAATTCCTACTCAGTGCAATGGATCAGCTGTTTGAATATCTGCCATTGTTCATCGAATGATCTGTCTCTTAGCTTATTACACTATTAAATGTGGCTGTAGTGTTTTACCTTTAGGAACAGTACTGGACAAAAGTCCAGCTTTCTCTGTGTTATTATTCTTCCTTCCATTAACGAGTGAAATGAATTTGGCCACTGACGTCATTGTTTCTGTCTGTCCATTATGATGTGGCTTAGCTGTCCGTTTTCGAGGTGGACTTACTGATTCTTCCAAACATACTTCATTACCTGAAGCAGAAGATTCCTCAGTAATTTGTTTATCTCCAACAAGAACTGTATTGAATTTAGTTTTTCTTGCTTTACGAGGTGAAAGAGTTGGATTGTAACTTTTAGAAGCTGGATTCATGGACACATTTCGTGACTGAGTTGTCTTATTGCTCCAGTTTAAATTGATCAGTCTGCATTGATCTATTTCAGTATTGGCATCACTAGGATGTTCCTGGCATGGAGAGAAAACTATGTTATTTAATGACGACAAAAAATATATCAGACCAACCTTCTTGAGATCTATTAGGGATATGCATTGAATCCCCACTATTGCACATGCTTTAGCAATGGAAAAAGTGTCAATGATTGCCAGTATAAATTATGAATATAATCATTGAGTAATAGAGTGATACACCATGGAAACAAGCCCTTCAGTCCAATTTGTCCATGCTGACAAGGTTGGCATTCTGAGCTAGTTTCATTTTCCAAAATTCCTTTGAAAGTTGTCATTGTACCCACTTCGATCGATTCCTCTGGCAACTCATTCCAGATACAGACTATCCTCTGGGTGAAAAGGATGACCCTTTGATTCCTCCTAACTCTCTCCCCTCTCCATAAGAATATGTCCCTAGATTTAGACTCCTCTAGCCTGAGAAAAAGGCTGTGATCATCTACTTTATCCTCATGATTTTGTATACTTCAATATGGTCACACCTCAGCTCCTATGTTCCAAAGGAAAATGCTTTGTTCCCAGCCTATTTAAGCACCCTATAATTTAAGCCTGTATGTCTGGATAACATCCTGGTAAATCTTTTCTGCATCCTTTACAACTTAATGGCATCCTCCCTATAGCTGGACAACCAGGACTACGCACAGTACTCTTAAGTGTGGTCTCACAAACAACTTATATAGCTGTATCACGATATCCCAGCTTCCCAATGAAGGTAAACATACAAAATGCCACTTTCAGGTAACCATGCAACGGTACTCCAGATCTCTGTTCAACAACATGCTCCAGGCCTTTGCCATTTACTGTGCAAGTTCTGCCTGGTTTGATATACCAAACTGAAACAACTAATGAGTCATAGGAACAGAATTAGGCAATTCGGCCCATCGAGTCTACTCTGCGGTTCAATCGTGCTTATCTATCTTTCCCTCTCAACCCTGCTGCCCTTTCATATCCTGACTAATCAAGAACCTGTCATCTCTGTTTCTAAAATCCCCCAAAACTTGACCTCCACCATCATCTGGGATAATTAACTCCACAGATTTACCGCCCTCTGGCTGTAGAAATTCCTGCTCATCTCCTTTCTAAGGTACGGCCTTTTAGTCTGATATTGTGCCCTCTGGTCCTAGACATTCCCACTAGTGGAAACATCTTCATCACATCCACTTTATCCAGACCTTTCCTTATTTGGTAAGTTTCAATTAGTTTTCCCATCATCCCTCTAATCTCTAGCAAATCGAGGCAAACTAGGGCTTTATTTCATGGAGCGCAGGAGTCCAAGGGGTGATCTTATAGAGATGTATAAAATCATAAGGGGGATTGATAGGGTGAATACAGTCCTTTACCAGGGTAGGAAAATAGTAAGATTAAACAAGAACTTACCAGTTTGAAGTTTGATCTGTATTTTATGAGGAGTTACGATGAGGGATTACGTGAAGAACCCGCTGAGTGCGCATGCGCGGCATACTTCCAAGCAGCGGTGTGGAATCACAGATAGACACAGTTATTTGAAGTAAACATAGTAAAGAAAAGGAGACATCAGTTATTAGTTTGATCCATACAATGAGGGTGGGAGCGGAGGGCACGTAATCCCTCATCATAACTCCTCATAAAATACAGATCAAACTTCAAACTGGTAAGTTCTCGTTTAATCTTACTATTTTACTTCGGAGTCACGTGAGTGACTACGTGAAGACTTCAAAGCTCTGTGATTTCAAACCGTGTAACAGTTTTATTTCACTCACTGCCGAAGTTCTTGAGGGAGGAAGTGTTATCGTAATCAACCAATGAATCTGTTTTTCGAGAAACAAAAAAGGTATTTATTAACAATAACAAAATAAATTGCTCCCCCGGGCTTGAATCAAATATTTGCAGCTTGTAATATTTTCTCTGCAAATAAATCAGGTTTCGTCAACGGCTTGTTATAAAAAATTCTGAATGTCGATTCCCTCGACCATCCTGCTGTATTCAGAATATGGTCAACCGGTACGTCCATTCTCTCAGCCGTTGATGTAGATGCTGCCCTAGTGGAATGAGATTTAAATGTATTAGTATCTATTCCGGCAGCCTTCAGTACCTGTTTGAGCCATCTTGAAATGGTTTGGCTAGATACCTGGCCATGAGGTTTCTTGTGGCTGACCCATAAGGCTTTTTCACTCCCTCTGATATTGTGGGTTGTGTCTATGTAATGTTGTAGATGGGTCACGACACACAACCGTGGCTCTGGTGGGTAGGCCCGGAATACCACTACTGGATTAGCTGTTCCTGGCCTGCTTTGTTTCACCAGACCCTGTATGATGAATGTAATCTGATCTGGGGTGGTCACCATGTTGTCCAGCCTCAACTTGTGTAGTGACTGGACCCTCTGAGCGGATACAAGTGCCATCAACATGAGCGTCTTTAGTGTAGCTTGCTCGAGGCCGAGGGATCTGGCTGGTGGCCATTCCCTGAGGTATGTCAGGACCACACTGATATCCCAAATATGGGTATACCTGGGCTTAGGGGGCTTGATATTGTAAATGCCCTTCATCAGTTTTACCACCAGTGGATGGGATCCCATCGCCTGTTGTCCTGGCGCTGGTTTGAGATAAGCAGACAGAGCACTCCGCGCTGTGTTGATGGTACTGTAGCTGATCCCTTCATTGTGGTGTAGATAGGCCAGGAACTCCAGTACATTGGTGGCTGTGGCTGTTTCGTACGTTGTCCCTGTTTCCTGGCAGTACTTATCCCATTTTTTGATGCTGGTTAAGTACTGCCTCTTGGTGGATGTTCGAAGGGATGCCGACATGGTGGTGATGGTTTGTTCGGACAATCCCAGTTCCAGGTAAGGTCTGTTCAAAACCTGCAACCCAGGAGTTTAATTTTCTCATGGCATGCGTGGCTTATGCCTGATACTGGGTGAGTTAATAATCCTGGATCACTGGGAAAAACCATTGGTGATTCAACCACCATGTCATGCAGAACTGGGAACCATGGCTGTGTAGGCCAGTCGGGCACCATCAAAATACCAGAAGCAGAGTCCATCTATATTTTGCGAAGTACCCGACTGATGAGGCAGAAGGGAGGGAAAGCATAGAAGAAGAAATTTCCCCAATCCAGCGTGAAGGCATCTACCGCTGCTGCCTCTGAGTCTGGTTCCCAAGTGACATACATAGGTACCTGGTGATTTAGCCTTGATGCAAATAAATCGATATCTGGTGTTCCATATTGCTTAATAACTTTAGCAAATATTTTAGGGTTCAACATCCATTCGATGTTGTCATTGAATTTGCGTGACCTGGTGTCTGCCACTGTGTTTAGCTTAACTGGTAGGTAAGTAGCTGATAGCCAAATATGTCTTTCGACACACCATTGCCAAATCATGTTGACCAATTTGTCGCATGATAATGATTTTATACCGCCCATATGGTTAATATAAGCCACCACCGTAGTATTATCAATTTGTAACCGAACATGCAAGTGCTGCATATTAGATACATATGCTTTTAAACCATAAAAGGCGCCCAACATCTCTAGATAGTTAATGCCCAGTGTAAGTAGTAATGATGACTCTAGGTTAATCCATCTACCACCTGTGCTGGATATGGAGTTAGTCACTCCCCAGCCTTGAGCACTGGCATCTGTTTGAATAACTAAAGTAGGGTTAGCGATGATGATAGGGCTGAAACTATGCCAAACGTTTTCTGCCCACCACTGTAGCTCTGATATTGCTTCAGTGGGTAATTTCATGATACGATCATAGTGACCTGTGTGTCGTTTTAGTGCCTGTACCTTTGCTCTTTGTAAATTTTGATAGTGCAAAGGTCCGAATTGTGTAGCCGGAAATGCTGCTACCATTTTCCCAATTACTCTTGCTACTTGTCGAATAGTTGGGCGCTCATTGACCATTAAATTGTTGCATGATTGTGCCAATTCAAACATTTTTGCCTTTAGCAAGGTAACAGTCATATGGACTGAGTTAATTGTGAAGCCCAGGTAGTCCATGATAGTGGATGGCTTAACTTAGATTTATCTGGATATAGGACGAACCCCAGAGTTTCGAGGAGCTGTTTTGTAGCTGATACTGCTGCCACAGCCAATTTCATCGTTTTTCCTACTATCAGAATATCATCCAGATATGCCATGACAATATGTCTTTGTTTTCTTAGTATTGCCATGGCTGGTTTCAATATTTTGGTGAATAATCTTGGGGCTGAAGTTAGCCCATTGGGCAATGCTTTGTACTGCCATAGCTGCCCCATACAGATAAATTTTAGGTAGCTGCGATGATCCTTGTGTATGGGTACTAGATAGTAAGCATCTTTAAGATCAATGCTTGCCATGAAGTATCCTTTGGAAATCAGTTGTTTGGCAGTAACAAATGTCTCCATTTTGAAATGTATAGAAACATAGAAACATAGAAATTAGGTGCAGGAGTAGGCCATTTGGCCCTTCGAGCCTGCACCGCCATTCAATATGATCATGGCTGATCATCCAACTCAGTATCCCGTACCTGCCTTCTCACCATACCCCCTGATCCCCTTAGCCACAAGGACCACATCTAACTCCCTCTTAAATATAGCCAATGAACTGGCCTCAACTACCCTCTGTGGCAGAGAGTTCCAGAGATTCACCACTCTCTGTGTGAAAAAAGTTCTTCTCATCTCGGTTTTAAAGGATTTCTCCTTTATCCTTAAGCTGTGACCCCTTGTCCTGGACTTCCCCAACATCGGGAACAATCTTCCTGCATCTAGCCTGTCCAACCCCTTAAGAATTTGTAAGTTTCTATAAGATCCCCTCTCAATCTTCTAAATTCTAGAGAGTATAAACCAAGTCTATCCAGTCTTTCTTCATAAGACAGTCCTGACATCCCAGGAATCAGTCTGGTGAACCGTCTCTGCACTCCCTCTATGGCAATAATGTCCTTCCTCAGATTTGGAGACCAAAACTGTACGCAATACTCCAGGTGTGGTCTCACCAAGACCCTGTACAACTGCAGTAGAACCTCTCTGCTCCTATACTCAAATCCTTTTGCAATGAAAGCTAACATACCATTCGCTTTCTTTACTGCCTGCTGCACCTGCATGCCTACCTTCAATGACTGGTGTACCATGACACCCAGGTCTCGCTGCATCTCCCCCTTTCCCAATCGGCCACCATTTAGATAATAGTCTGCTTTCCTGTTTTTTTTGCCACCAAAATGGATAACCTCACATTTATATACTTAACAAACTTATTTAGTGATGTTAAGTCAATGATGATGCGACATCCATCATCTTTTTTGGTTTTAGTGATCATATTCAATACAAATTCCAAAGGTTCATGTTTGGTCTTTTCGATGACCCCCTTTGTGATAAGACTCACCGGTTCAGCTTGTCCCTCACGTTTCTCTTTGACGGAGGGAGAAAATACCCTTTGGGGCCAATGTTGAACTGGCGGCGACTTTTCTGACATGAACTGTATTTTATATCCACTAATGCTGTTCAGTATATACTTGTCACTCGTGACAGTACCCCATGCTTCTTTAAACAAGTGTAATCTCCCCCCTGTTAGTAAAGAACCCTTATTCTCTATATGCTGGCTGGAACCAGACCCACCTACCTCCATGGTTATTGGCGTTTCTTCTGTTTTCTCATGTTCTTGAAGGCTTTGCTTGTCTGATGTGCTGGCGATGTTGGGGGGTGGCGCATTTTCCATGGGGATAAAAGATCTTTGGGGATAAAATGCGGTCCCCGAGCTTTCACCAGTCCCATATTGAGGATGTCGACTGGTGGATGCCGTGGGGTGCTGCCGCTTGGGTATTGTAGGTCTTGGTTTGCTCGTCCCGGGGCCTGCCCTCATGAGGCCGAAAGTTTTCGATGCTTCCTCCATGTCCCTGTTTCTTGGTGAGGTCCTTCCCAAATAACAGAGCGTCCGTCTCTGCAGCTGGGGCTCTGCACAACCCAGCAAATTTGGGATTGAGGGCAGGTCTTATGATTTCCCGCCGGAGGTTATTGATTTGAAACTGAGTGTTGCACATTAATGCCAGTACATCCTGCTGGCAGGTATCCATCTCCGTGCTTTCCACAGAACGAGCAAAGGCTGTGATGGCCGACGTCAGGAGCCTTAGGATCCGCTGTAGCTTGAGTTCATGGTTACGAATGTGTGACCCCACTTGCCCCCAGATTTGGCTGTTCACAGTCAGCACTCTGAGGGCCTCACAGTTCTCTGGTGCTGTGTAAAGATCTAGCGCCTCAGAAAGCACCTTCTCCTGCAAGGGCTTATTCGAAAGATGATTTATGCTGGCCGCCATTTTCGGTTCCAGCGGTCTTCCAGCACGTGGGGTTGCTACATAGCGGTCCACCACACCCAGCAGCTCTTCCTGCTCCTGCACCCCTTGCATACTCCCGATCTCGTCCGCCAGCCCCTGTTCCAGACCAGCCCAGCCCTGGTCACCAATGCTAGCCTCCAGTGATGAGGGAGCAGAGGGCAGTGCACAAGACACTGTGGAGGAGGTGCCTGACCTTCCTCTACGAGAACGCTCTTTCTGCGTATCCCGCTGGAGCATCTGCTCCAAGAGCTGTTGTATGCAGCTCAGGCGGCTGTCTCTCCTCCGTTTAGGTGGAGACATGTCCCCGTCCGACGAATCGGAAATCACCGGCCGGTTGGTTTTCCTGGTGGATTTTTTCCCCGTCCGCTGTTCAGGCATTAGCGGGACTGGGCTTGGCTCGGTGTCGGGGATGGCGGAGCGCTCTATGAGCGGTCCTGCCGCCTGTTGCTGCCCCCCTGAGATTGAATGCTCCTCTGGTGGAGTTGAGCAGGGGGCAGTTCTCTTCGAGAGTTTTTTCCTAAGTGCACTCATTTCTGTAAGCAGAAAACACACACACAACTCTCCTTCTCTGTTAGACTCTTTTCCACACCTCAGTGTACTTACCTAACGGTCCGTTTTTTAAACTGCAGCGGGAGAGCCTAACTCCAGCTGCCGCCGCTGTTGCACTGCTGGCGTTAATGCCGCGCATGCGCACTCAGCGGGTTCTTCACGGAATCGCTCACGTGACTCCGAAGTTAAATCAAGAACTAGAGGTTATGGGTTTAAGTTGAGAAGAGAGATAGGAACCTGAGAGGCAACATTTTCACCCAGAGAATTTTGGATATATGGGACAAGATGCGAAAGGAGGTAGTTGAGGCAGGTAAAATAACAGCATTAGCAGGTGCATCGATAGGAATTATTTAGAGGGATATGGACCAAACACAAGCAAATGGGACTACTTTAGTTGGGGCATCTTAGTCAGCAGGGACAAGTTGGGCAGAAGAGTTTATTTCATGCTGTATGACTTTATGACTCTACCTGCCAGATCCATTTCATGACTCTTTTTGCCCTCCTGATTGCCTTCTTATGTGGACATGTACACTTTTTATACTTGCCAAGGGATTCACTTGCCTCAATCTGTCCTATGCCTCCTTTTTCCTAACCAGAGCCTCAACATCTCTCATCTTTTAGATGATAAAATATAAGAACTATTGTATTAAAATGAAGTCAGTGGAAAAACGCCTTGGAGCAATTTAACAATATTTATTTTTCCCTGCAGGTACAGGTCTAAGCTTATATTTCATGTCCAGTTGGGTGAGAACAATGATATTCCTGGTAACAAATGTTCGGCCATTTATGTTTCAGTCAAAAATATACATTATTACCTTCTTATCAGTAGAAAAGTCGGTAGAATTCAGAATTTCTTCCAATTTGCTGCACATTATTTTGAAATTGTATTTCTAGCACATCAGGCTTGATGTTCGGCCAGAATGATAAATATTCCCTAAAATATGGGTAATTATTTTTTTAAATCTCTGAATGAGCAGTGCAACGTATTAGTGCCAGTAGATGGCACCATGAATCTGAGAGATTTTTTCTATCTCTAAACCACACCTCATTTTTAAATGAATTCTGTACCTTAAAATGCTGCAATAAATACTATGTTTATTACAATTTACTATTTTGTAAGCAAGAGATACTTTTTAAAAATTCTTCAGTATGTCCCCTGCTAAATACAGTATAACAAATAAAGTAAACTTGAGATGTTTTGTTTTGGGTGACCATCTTTCTCCCAACTTCCCCCCACCCTCCAATTCCCCCCAAGTTATTTCACTTCACTTGCATTAAGGGAAAAACATTGAAGATAAATAATTAGCACATTTTCCAACAAAATAAATTATAATGAAACTTTTGGATATATGTTGACAAGGTCTTGGGAGATCAGCAACTGAAAAATAGACAATGGTATTTGAGCCACTATATTTAATACACCTATGAAAGGCATTAGTAATGGCAAATATAATGATACGATACAACTGGGTGAGTGATACCTGTTGTGTAACATGATTTAACACATTTTCTTTTTCCTCCATGCTTTCATGCAATTCCATGGATGAAACGGACTTTGCAGTTTCTGCAGGAATATCAACTGCTTCTGCTGTGACAGTCTCTACTTCATTCTCTGCATACCAAATTCTTAAATTCAACAGGGGTCAAATACACAGACAATCTTCCATTAATTTCAGATGATCATTACTGTTATGGAAATAAACTGACAGACTTCTAGCAGCTTTTTTCAGTAAAGCAGGCTCCAGTAAGCATTTATTACAGCATTTCTTGCACAGAGCTACTGTGCGAGAAATGCTGGAATTCAGAAGATTGAGGGAGGATCTTATAGAAACTTACAAAATTCTAAAGGGGTTGGACAGGCTAGATGCAGGAAGATTATTCCCGATGTTGGGGAAGTCCAGAACTAGGGGTCACAGTTTAAGGATAAGAGGGAAGTCTTTTAGGACCGAGATGAGGAAAACATTTTTCACACAGAGAGTGATGAATCTGTGGAATTCTCTGCCACAGAAGGTAGTTGAGGCCACAGTTCATTGGCTATATTTAAGAGGGAGTTAGATGTGGCCCTTGTGGCTAAAGGGATCAGGGGTTATGGAGAGAAGGCAGGGATGGGATACTAGGTTGGATGATCAGCCATGATCATATTGAATGGCAGTGCAGGCTCGAAGGGCCGAATGGCCTACTCCTGCATCTATTTTCTATGTTTCTATGTTAACACGTAATAAATGTATTTGATTGAAGAAGACAGGGTATCTTAACCTGAAAAGGCATTTGGATGAAGTCAGTACACATCCTTGTTTGTAATTGGGAGGACAAATTAATATATGAAAATTGAAGTTCTCAGGTGCACTGAAATATAAACAGAAATTACATTTCAGATTGAAGACTTTGTCAGAACTGGATGAAAAAGGTTGTTTTAAATTACAGAAAAAATGGCATGGGGCAAAGGAATATCTGCAATAGGGCGAGGCCATTGTTACCATAGAAATGAGTTAACAATACCATTCAAGGCCATTCACTTTTCATGGCAGTTAGAGGGCGGTAATATAGGCAAATAAGTTGGCAAGTTGGCAAAGAAATATAGGCAAAGTGTTGCTTAAATCACTGCTGTGGAACACATCCAGCGGGTCAGGCTGTACACATGGAGAACGAAAAATTAAGCCAGCATAACAGACTTCCAACAGAAATTACCAGTGATGATAAGAAAATCCCAGTTACTGAAAGGTGGAGAATTCATTAATTCACAACTTTTTATAGCATTTTGGGTTTTATTTCAGATTTCCAGCGTCTGCAGTTTGTTGATCCTCTTGATTTATTTTTCAATTTTTATAAGTTTATAAAATAGTTCAATGTCTAAAATAAAGTGACTGCAAATTCGAGTGGTAGTTTCTACCCCTTTGATATTTTAATGCCCTGTGGGTATTTTCCAATGGAGAATACCCCACTTACTAACCAGGAAAAAAAACTGGATGGTATGAACAAAGCAGAAGGCCCTCAAGCCCTAGTTTGAGTGGAACTTAACTAAAGAACATTAACATCTTGAATGTCATGAAGGACCTATTTCTGTTCTATATAACACTATGACTTCCAAGTCGAATTCTCACGTCTATTATGCAGTAACTTCCATTATTATTGTCCCAGAACACTTCATGTCACATTAATCTTCTGTCAATTGTGCCATGTGTTAAGAACCAGGATAAATGCCTATATATTGTTTGCATAAAAACTGTGAAATATGCTTATTGATAGATAATTAATATTGAATTTATACTGATTTTTGAAGAGTAATGGTATATTATTTTGCAATAATATTTACAAAATGACTTTTGTAATTGAATAAAATGAATTATTTCTTCATAATTTGTACCTGTATTGTTCACAATTTTGCAAGGCTTCAGAAAGTGCAGGGATTTTACAGTCTTCTATTTCTTGACAAAGTAAAGGCCATTCTCTGCAATGGATGTAAATAGCTTTAGCATTCTGATTAATTTAAGCCTCTGATATATTTTGTGATGTAGCATATATAAATCCATTAAGGTGGATTGTGAAGGCAATATCCGTAAGTTCACAGATGAGACGAAGATCATGGGAGTTGTTAATAGTGTGTTCTTAGACAGAAGGAAAATATCAACGTTTTGGTGAAATAGGGTGATAAATGGCAGATGGATTCCATTCCAAACAAATATGAGATGATGCAGTCTGGCTGCACAAATGAGCTGAAGATATTCATCATAAATGGCAGGATTTTAAGAAGTATTGGAAAACAGAGGACCTTAAAGTACTCCAACGATCCCGAAGTTGGCAACATGGGTAGAAAATATCATTCGGAAGGCATATGGAATACTAGCCTTTATATTAGTCAAACCACTGATTACAGTAGGGAGATTGTTCCAACTTACAATACCTTGGTCAGACCTCAGTTGGAGGGCTGAGTGCATTTCTGCTCACCAAGGTATAGGAAAGATGCGAGAGGAGTGGACAGGGTGCAGAGGCAACATGCAACATCAGAATGCAACATCACCAGGATATTGCACGGGATGGAGCAGTTCAGTTACAAGGAGAGACTGGAGAAGCTAGATCTTCGCTCAGAGGTCAAGAAGAAACACAATTGAGGTATATAAAATTATGAGTGGTATTGACAAGAAATATTCTCCCTTACTATGATGGATAAAACTAATAATTTTATCAAATAATATAGATCCAGTAACTCACCCTGATATAAAGATAAATCTAATCATTTACTCTATTAGATTTTGGGTAAGGGGGAAGAGATTTATAGAGGATACGAAAGGAACCTTTTTCACTCAGAGAATTTCACGTACCAGGAATGCAATTTTCTAGGTTATTAATGTTATTCTTATCAATATCCCATGCATTTTTAAAGATGTTATACAGCAGTCCAATACATTTTCCAAAGAATATGCTAATCTTACGGGGAGCGTAGGAAATGGGCCCAGATTAGTTTACAGGGATTGTGCGAAACGGGACCCACCGAGTTTACAGGGAGTGAGGGAAATTTGGCCCCATTCCCAACGTGGGAAACAGAGCCCTGCTGAGTTTCAGACAGCGGTAGAATCAGGTAAAGTAGGTATGTTACAATACAATGCGGCGCTGCAATTCTGCCACTGGCCTTGTGCGCGATTTTGGTGCCTTTGAGGGGGGGTGGGGTTAAAACGCGTTTTTTTCCTACCTTGTCCTGGAATATATTTGGTTGGAGTGCAAGCTTTTGCTGAAGAATTGTTCCGACGGCCGTTCTGTTTTTTTTTTTTAATCGCCCGACAAGTTCAGTGTTGGAGTAATTTTAAAATCAGCTTCTAAAGTCGTCAACACCGACAACGGGGACGGATTTCAGGTACGGGACAGGTAAAGGAAAGCCGTTTATTTTATGTATAAAAGTGCTCCTTAAGATACCTTTAATTCACATTTTACGTTGCAAAACGGCGATTTTTTTCCCCATACGAACCGGCAGTATTTTTCCTGCCGATATGGGGTTTAAATTCACCACAACCACAACGTTCCAATTGATCGCGTTCCAGAAAAAACCCACTCGCAAGATGATTTAAATGGCCATTAATTTACAGGTATTAAACATTAAATTCCTTTTGGCCTATAAATCCATGACAATGAAATTATGTTATATTGTGAATTCTTGTGTGAATGTTATTTGGACACTTTGGCTATTTAAAAATGTTCATCTATTCTTAATAAATTGATAGATGTTTAGATCTAGTAATTGAATTTTATAATTAGCTACAATTAGGTAACTAACAAATTATATGCTTTAATTTCAAGTCATCTAAGTAAGATTGTTTCATATTTGTTTCAGAATGCTAACTCAATCTATAATAACTGAACATTTCTTTCAGTTCTCGTAATTTTTAAGAAAGTTATGGGCTTTTGACTGTCCTCAATCACAGCATTTGTGTTAAGTCAATGGAAAAGCAATAGGGAACAAGATGCTAATTTCCGAGTATGAAATTGGCCATAACTTTTTTAATACTGAAGATATGAAAGTGAGTTAGGTGTCAAATTAAACTTCTTTTTATAACGATATATAAATATAACAATTACAGCACGGAAACAGGCCATCTCGGCCCTACAAGTCCGTGCCGAACAACTTTTTTCCCTTAGTCCCACCTGCCTGCACTCATACCATAACACTCCATTCCCTTCTCATCCATATGCCTATCCAATTTATTTTTATATGATACCAATGAACCTGCCTCCACCACTTCCACTGGAAGCTCATTCTACACCGCTACCACTCTCTGAGTAAAGAAGTTCCCCCTCATGTTACCCCTAAACTTCTGTCCCTTAATTCTGAAGTCATGTCCTCTTGTTTGAATCTTCCCTATTCTCAAAGGGAAAAGCTGATCCACATCAACTTTTCTATCCCTCTCATCATTTTAAAGACCTCTATCAAGTCCCCCCCCTTAACCTTCTGCGCTCCAGAGAATAAAGACCTAACTTATTCAACCTTTCTCTGTAACTTAGTTGTTGAAACCCAGGCAACATTCTAGTAAATCTCCTCTGTACTCTCTCTATTTTGTTGACATCCTTCCTATAATTGGGCGACCAAAATTGTACACCATACTCTAGATTTGGTCTCACCAATGCCTTGTACAATTTTAACATTACATCCCAGCTTCTATACTCAATGCTCTGATTTATAAAGACTAGCATACCAAAAGCTTTCTTTACCACCCTATCTATATGAGATTCCACCTTCAAGGAACTATGCACGGTTATTCCCAGATCCCTCTGTTCAACTGTATTCTTCAATTCCCTACCATTTACCATGTACGTCCTATTTTGATTTGTCCTGCCAAGGTGTAGCACCTCACATTTATCAGCATTAAACTCCATCTGCCATCTTTCAGCCCATTCTTCCAAATGGCCTAAATCACTCTGTAGACTTTGGAAATCCTCTTCATTATCCACAACACCCCCTATCTTGGTATCATCTGCATACTTACTAATCCAATTTACCACACCTTCATCCAGATCATTGATGTACATGACAAACAACAAGGGACCCAACACCGATCCCTGAGGCACCCCACTAGTCACCTGCCTCCAACCCGACAAACAACCATCCACCATTACCCTCTGGCTTCTCCCATTCACCCACTGTTGAATCCATCTTGCTACTCCTGCATTTATACCCAACAGTTGAACCTTCTTAACGAACCTTCCATGAGGAACCTTGTCAAAGGCCTTACTAAAGTCCATATAGACAACATCCACTGCTTTACCCTCGTCAATTTCCCTAGTAACCTCTTCAAAAAATTCAAGAAGATTAGTCAAACATGACCTTCCAGGCACAAATCCATGCTGACTATTCCTAATCAGACCCTGTTTATCCAGATGCTTATATATATTATCTCTAAGTATCTTTTCCATTAATTTTCCCACCACTGAAGTCAAACTAACAGGCCTATAATTGCTAAGTTTACTCTTAGAACCCTTTTTAAATAATGGAACAACATGCGCAGTACCGCCAATCCTCGGGGACTATTCCCGTTTCTAATGACATTTGAAATATTTCTGTCATAGCCCCGGCTATTTCTACACTAACTTCCCTCAATGTCCTAGGGAATATCCTGTCAGAACCTGGAATCTTATCCACTTTTATATTTTTCAAAAGTGTCAGTACTTCTTTTACTTTGAAACTCATAGTATCCATAGCTACTCTACTAGTTTCCATTAGCTCACATAATTCAATATCCTTCTCCTTGGTGAATACCGACGAAAAGAAATTGTTCAATATCTCCCCCATCTCTTTTGGCTCTGCAGATAGCTGTCCACTCTGTCTCTCCAATGGACCAATTTTATCCCTCGTTATCCTTTTGCTATTAATATAGCTGTAGAAACCCTTTGGATTTACTTTCACCTTACTTGCCAAAGCAACCTCATGTCTTCTTTTAGCTTTTCTAATTTCTTTCTTAAGATTCTTTTTACATTCCTTATACTCCTCAAGCACCTCATTTACTTCATGCTGCCTATAATTATTGTAGATCTCCCTCTTTTTCCGAACAAGATGTCCAATTTCCCTTGAAAACCAGGGCTCTTTCCACTTTTTACTGTTTCCTTTCAACCGAACAGGAACATAAAGATTCTGTACTCTTAAAATTTCCCCTTTAAATGTCCTCCATTTCTCTTCTACATTCTTCCCATAAAACAAAATGTCCCAGTTCACTCCTTTTAAATCATTTCGCATCTCATCAAAGTTAGCCTTTCTCCAATCAAAAATCTCAACCCTAGGTCCAGTTCTGACCCTCTCCATAATTATATTGAAACTAATGGGATTGTGATCACTGGACCCGAAGTGCTCCCCAACGCATACCTCCGCCACCTGTCCCGTCTCATTTCCTAACAGGAGGTCCAACACTGCCCCTCCTCTAGTAGGTACCTCTATGTATTGCTGCAAAAGATTATCCTGCACACATTTTACAAACTCCAAACCATCCAGCCCATTTACCAAATGTGTTTCCCAGTCTATGTGTGGAGAGTTGAAATCTCCCACAATCACTACTTTGTGCTTACTACTAATATCTGCTATCTCCTTACATTTTTGCTCTTCCAATTCTCAATCCCTATTTGGCGGTCTATAATACACCCCTATAAGTGTTGCTACCCCTTTCCCACTTCTCAGTTCCACCCAAATAGCCTCCCTAGATGAGCCCTCCAATCTATCCTGCCAAAGCACTGCTGTAATATCTTCCCTGACTAGTAATGCAACACCTCCACCTCTTGCCCCTCCAATTCTATCACACCTGAAGCAACGAAATCCTGGAATATTTAGTTTCCAATCACAGCCCTCCTGCAACCATGTTTCACTGATCGCCACAACATCATACTTCCAGGTGTCTATCCAGACTCTAAGCTCATCCACCTTTCTTACAATGCTCCTAGCATTAAAATATGCACATTTAAGAAAACCCCCGCCTCTTATTCTCTGTTTATTTCCTTTTTTTTCTTTCTCCTCTTGTGCCCGAGTGCTTCCCTTTTCTGCTTCCTGCCTCCCATTCTGTCTACTAGCTTTCTCTATTTGAGTTCCCTCGCCCCAACCATTCTAGTTTAAAGTCTCCCCAGTAGCCTTTGCAAATTTCCCCGCCAGGATATTGGTCCCCCTCGGGTTCAAGTGCAACCCATCCTTTCTGTACAGGTTTATGCTTTATCTGATGGGATAAATTACAGACTTGATTTTTAAAATCTCAACATTTTGTAACATTGCTAGGTAAAGCATATGCCAAAGCATAAGATTTTCAGAAAAATCAGTTTTTCAGCACAAGTCCCTACCTGTTTCTTGTTCCTAAGACAGATATCTTTCTTTACATCCAGTAAAAGTAAAAGTTAGCATTAGGTAACCCTTTTTAAGGGGTTTTGTAGAAAAAAAATCCTCCTTTAATCTGCACATTAGACATGTTGAACATCTGTCAGCAAGTTTTCCTGCCGAATTAAATATGCCAGCTTGCAAAGTACCTTTATGCTGCTCACATACTGCATCACCTGAAGCACCCCATATAACATTAGTTGATAATTTTTCTTTTTGACCACTATCCTCAAAATGATATCAGTATTGCAAATCTACGCAGCTTAACATTTTGGATATAAGGATTGAGATTTCCCAAACTTACAGCCAACAAATGGACATAACTCAAACTCTATTAAATTAGTTAGATTCAAACTTCAGTGTTGATGTGAAAGATAATGGTTACACCATTGAAAAATATACAACATTGCACTGAATTGTTTAACATTCAAATGGCTAAATTATTATGTAATGTACTCACTTGAATCCTGATGGAATATACAGTTGATCAAATCTCAGGAAGTTGATAATATGCCTGAACATCTGACCATCTCCAATGATGAAAAGTGTCTTGCCATATGCAATCCATCGTGCTTTGTTACGATTATACAACAATTCTGGATACTAACAGACAACATTCTCATCAGATACACTATATTGCTTAATCATAGTCACTCAAGAACCTATAATTCTTGGCTCAAAGATTTGAAGAAGACATTATCTCTTTAACATTATATTATTTCACTTTTTTCCCCATCACATACCTATACAAATTTGATGAATGAAATTCCCCCAGAAAGTCTCATTACCAAAGTTTATAACAGAAATTCACTGACCCTCTGCGCAGAAACCTCTATAGAATTCCATCACTTTAACCTACTAAAAATGTGCCAGAGCCTTGTGCTTCATACTCCACAAGCCTCCCATTTTATTCATTTTCTCTCCACCCCCTTTCAACATATTTCTTTCTCCCCATTTACTGATCCAGCCTCCCTTAAATGTATCAATGATATCTGCCACAACCAATCTATATGGTAAAGAACTCAAAAGTTCTTGTCAAAGATGATGCTGGAGCGTATATTCATAACTTCCAAAGCCAACGTAACTCCTCAGGATCTAGACATAAGCAACTGCGGATGCTGGAATCAAGTAAACATTAAAGTGCTGGAGGAACAGTGGGTTGGGCAGTATCCGTGGAGAGAATGGATAGACGATGTTTTAGGTTTGGGCTCATCTTCATATAGAATAGAGGGAGAAAACTGGCAAAGAGAGGTGGGGGTAGGGCAAAGCCTGGTTAATGATAGGTGTATTCAGGTGAGGGGGGAGATGACTGACATATGGCTGGAGTAAATGACAAAGAGTAGAGGTGAAATGGAGAACAAAGCGTGTCAGATAAGTAGAGGAGGAGTAAAATGTAAAACCGGAGTGGAATTTGGAACGTTTAGTTCTTGCACAAAAAAACCTAAAATATTTTGGTTGAGAATTTGAAACTTAAGGGTGAATTCTCCCTCATTTATATCCCACGGAATAGGCAATCTCCTAGGTACAAAATTCAGCATAGAGGAAGGGCTTTAGGTTGTTGTATCACCCTCCTTAAATGGCTAGTAAATTATCAGTTTGATAATTGAATTGAATATCTGTGGTATTCTTACATAGAGCAGAATATAACAGAATTGTATTGTCCTAAATTATTACACAGAATCTCACAAGTGAATGAGTGCATTTTGGAACTACCAATCACGACGTTATATGCAGCTTAGATACTTTTGTAACATTGCATGGTATTTTTCTGTTTCACAATAGTAAAAATAATCCTACTAAAAATACGATTATACCTCAAAGAATAATCAAAATGTTTGTTCGGAGATGACCTACAAGACAATTGGAAGTAACTTAAACCAGCGTACCTTCAGGAAAGTATTCAGATAAGTGGCATACCAATAATTTCCCACATAAACTTTCACAATCTGGTGAAGAGTATGGCTGTCTACATCAGCAGTCCAACCATCGTCTGATATATCTTAAAAATATTTGATCAATTTAAAGTCACGATTACTGTTAAATGCAAATATATAAAAAGCTAGAAATCACTTCTATTAAAGATACATAAAATCATAATGGCAGTAGGCAACCATATAGTCCCTATATTACGTAACCTTGTCAGCAACATTCCCCATTTGTTCCTCATGTCCTACATGTGAATTTCCAACTGCCTATCCAGTGCTACTTTGAATACCACGATTAATTCTATTTTCACCACCCTTATCGCATGATCATAACCACTTACCATAAAAATATGTTTTGTCTCATACCCCATCCAACATCATTTGATACTCACTTTGAATCAAATTCCTCAACCATCCACTCATAGGAACGGTTTGTTCTATTTACTCTAGCTCGCCTTGCTCATTCATATACACTTCTGCCAAATCTCCTCACCCTTCTTTGATCCAAGGAAAGTTTTCTCATTAGAACTGTGTAGCTGAAACTCAAACACTTGAAACATTCTAGTATATGATTTTTGCATTCTTTCTGAAACTTCGACATTTCTCATAATATCCAGTGATCCAAATTTTCCACAATACTGCAGTTTTCGCATAATTAATGTTTTGTAAAACTTAAGCATAACTTAAGCTCGTTAACGTCTGCTTCTATTTATAAAATTCTGATACATATATGCTTAATTAACAGCTCTTAAAAAAATAGCTTGCCACTTTCAAATTTGCTGCACTTTAGAAGAACTTACTTATTTTAAGCCTGGTTTCAAGTGTTTCCCTTTTTCTTTTCTGCAGATAAAGTCGCATGGCATCCTTTACGGGCTGATACAGACTGTCATGTCGGTCCAGAAAAACACAAACTGCACACATTTGAGATACGTCTTCAGTCAAAGGTAGACGACATGTCCCTAACCAGCTTCTACAGACACAAATAATGTCAACTTTTTGCAGTTAGGGTAACAAATTAAAAGCAGGGATGAAAGAAAACAGCAACAATTTATGGACACAACACTTTAAAAATATGCTGGTGGCATATACAAGTTTATTCCACATTTCAATCAAAGTATGCATTTGTAAATGGAAATTGGGGACCCGTTTTATTCCCCCTTAGTGAGTTCGGCGGACATTTAGCATTACCAGTCGGCTATCCTTGGTTCTGAAAACTCCTGCTTACGTTTTTTTCCCCAATGAGCCAATGAAAATGACCGGTCAGCAAAGGCAATTAACTAAAACTACCTACGACTACCTCGACTACCCATAACTACATGGTGAACCCACTACAACTGCACCTACGACTACAGGATTATCGATTTTCTCCATGGCGACCAATTTCAACATGTTGAACAATTTGCGGCGACCATACAGAGGCTGCGACTAGTTCCCAGAATGCAGGAACTCCTCGTGACCATGAAGAAGACTCACCAGAGACCATCAGCGAACATGTGGTGTCCATGTGGCGAACGCACTCGCCTAAAAGGTCGCATATGTGGGACAGGTCCATAACTGCTTCATAGCTTCAGGGACCTGGAATTAATTCTGATTTCAAGTTCTGTGTATATTTTGTCTATTATGTTCATGAATGTATGAGTTTCCACAAAGTGGACAGGTTTACTCCCAGCATACAAAAATGCACTTTCAGGTTAATTGGCTACAGTAAATTACACCTTAGTGTAGGCAAGAGTTAAAGTGCACATGAGTGAAAAAACCGTATGACCTCCACAATGATAGGTAGCAAACAAACAGGCAAGGAATGCAGAACGTCGACAAAAGTGCTGGAGTAACTCAGCGGGTGTGGCAGCATCGATGGAGCAAAGGAAATAGGCAAAGTTTCGGGCCGAAACCCTTCTTCAGACTGATGTAGGGTGGGGGTTGGAGGGGTGGGGAAGAAAGTAAGAGGAGGAGCCAGAGGGCTGAGGGAGAGCTGAGATGGGGAGGAGACAATTAGGGCTACCAGAAATTAGAGAAGTCAATGTTCATGCCGTTGGGGTGTAAACTGCCCAAGTGGAATATAAGGTGCTGTTCGTCCAATTGCCGGTGGTGTTCACTCTGGCGATGGAGGAGACCCAGGACAGAAAGGTCGGATTCGGAATGGGAGGAAGAGTTGAAGTGCTGGGCCACAGGGAGATCAGGTTGGTTAATGCGGACCGAGCGGAGGTGTTCGGCGAAACGATCACAAAGCCTACACTTGGTCTCACCGATGTAAATCAGTTGACATCTAGAGCAGCGGATGCAATAGATGTGGTTGGAGGAAGTGCAGGTGAACCTCTGTCTCACCTGGAACGAATGTAGAACATTGTGTTCTGCCTACTGGTTTAATCCAATTACCTGTGTGTATGTGTTAATTGTGCATGAATGGTTCAATATGGCTGGGGAAACATGAAAGAGTATTGCACAAGTACTGATCTCATCATTGAGTATGTCTTGCAAACATGGACAATTTCCTCCATCAATTTTACAACTCCGCAAACAAATGGGAATCTTGAGCAAAAGCATAACTGAATGCCTGCAATCAAAATTTATCCCCAAATAGAAATTCTATGTTTGTTTCAAATGTTTACAAATTTAGCATTTTGAAACGATACTAAATAAACTTTCCAAATTGATAGGTGGATAGAATAATCATTAATAGTTTAAGCGGATAAGTACTGGATAATCTCTGGAACTCTCTGCCACAGAGGGTAGTTGAGGCCAGTTCATTGGCTATATTTAAGAGGGAGTTAGATGTGGCCCTTGTGGCCAAGGGGATCAGAGGGTATGGAGAGAAGGCAGGTACGGGATACTGAGTTGGATGATCAGCCATGATCATATTGAATGGCGGTGCAGGCTCGAAGGGCCGAATGGCCTACTCCTGCACCTAATTTCTATGTTTCTATGTTTCTATAACTAATAAAGAGTTACCCAAGGAATGCTACAAGATCCTATATTAGATTTATGGCGAATTATAAGATTTTCAAAAGATTTAGAGATTGAAATGTTGTACATTGTATTCAAATTTGCAAATTGCAATAAACTGACAACATAGCATTCTGGGTGTACTTTTATCAGTGACATTGCAGTTGATGAACGCTGCTTCTTGCCATCTGCTTCTGGACAATTAGAAATAGCCACAAATGCTGACCTGCTAGTGACACTCAAGACATGATTAACTCAAAAAGAGGCTCCTTGAAGTGCTCCATCCTCAGTGATGCAGCAGCCAGCAGACCAGTGCTGAACATATGGCTGAAATATACACAACCACATTCAATGGGGCTGTCTTCAGCCCATTTGAATCATTCCCGATGATAGCATGAGGCAGGTGAGAACACTGGATCTAACAAAGGACATGGGACTAAAAGAACTGAAGAAGGGTCGTGACCCAAAACATCACCCATTCCTTCTATTCAGAGAAGCTGCCTGTCTCGCTGAGTTACTCCAGCATTTTATGTCTATCTTTGGTTTAAACCAGCATCTGCAGTTCCTTCCTGCAACTGAAAACCTGTGGTCCAGACCTATCTGCACCACTAGCCAAGTTTATTTTAACATGGTTATAACACTTGCAGCTACTTAATGTAGAAAATTATCAAGATGTGCCTAGTTACAAAATGGCAGCCTCGAAGGGGTTCAAGAAGGTTGTTCACTACCATCTGATGGGCACCTAAGGTTGGACAATAAATAACTTTGCAAACAACGTCAAAAAATGAAAAGAAAAAAAATTGTGAATAATAGCTTTGAGAAAATCAGAGTTTGTTTCTTCTTATATTGAGTTCATTACATGCAGTAATATAGATTATATATATGACTAAAAGTCTCATCTTGACCACTTCCTGTCTGCGCTGTATATTGATTTTAGAAATATATACCATATATCGCTATTTCTCACCATCTTACTCATAGTCCTCCTCCGCTGAGACAGCCCCGAGGATTTTTCCAATCGATGAAAAATAAAAAAGTTGTGAGTGCTTAAAAATCTTTAGATCAGCTGATTGGTCCTCTCGCATGTCAATCACCACAATTAAGGTGACTCCCCTTCCGGTGGGGGGGGGTGGCAGGACTATAAAACCCCGGATGCCTGGACATGAGTCAGTCACTCTGGAAGATCGTGAGGGAGAGTCCACAACTGTGATTCTAAGCTGTAAATCAACTGAACTGTGAGTCTGCAATGTACTTGCAATAAATGATTTGTTAGCACTTAATGACAATGCAATGAGTTGTTTGGTAATTTGGTGGCCTGCACTCTGCTTGAAATGCTATGAAATTGAATGTGGTGGCCTGCACTCTGCTTGAAATGCTATGAAGTTGAATGTGGTGGCCTGCACTCTGCTTGAAATGCTATGAAGTTGAATGTGGTGGCCTGCCCTCTGCTTGAAATTCTATGAAATTGAATGTGGTGGTCTGCCCTCTGCTTGAAATTGAATGTGGTGGCCTGTACTCTGCTTGAAATGCTATGAAATTGAATGCGGTGACCTGAACTCTGCTTGAAATGCTATGAAGTTGAATGTGGTGACCTGCACTCTGCTTGAAATGCTATGAAGTTGAATGTGGTGGCCTGCAGAAATGCTATGAAGTTGAATGTGGTGGCCTGCATGCTTGAAATGCTATGCAATTGAATATGGTGGCCTGCGCTGCTTGAAATGCTATGGAATTGAATGTGTTGGCCTGCACTCTGCTTAAAATGCTATGAAATTTAATGTGGTGGCCTGCATTCTGCTTGAAATGCTATGAAACTGAATTTGGTGGCCTGCATTCTGCTTGAAATGCTATGAAATTGAATGTGGTGGCCTGCACTCTGCTTGAAATGCTATGAAACTTAATGTCATGGCTTGCACTCTGTTTGAAATGCTATGATACTTAATGTGGTGGCCTGCACTCTGCTCGAAATGCTATGGAAACTGAATGTGGTGGCCTGCACTCTGCTTGAAATGCTATGAAACAGAATGTGGTCGCCTGCACTCTGCTTGAAATGCTATGAAACTGAATGTGGTCGCCTGCACTCTGCTTGAAATGCTATGAAACTGAATTTGGTGGCCTGGATTCTGCTTGAATTGCTACAAAACTGAATTTGGTGGCCTGCATTCTGCTTGAAGTGCTATTAAACTGAATTTGATGGCCTGCACACGGCTTGAAATGCTATGAAATTGAATTTGGTGGCCTGCAATCTGCTTGAAATGCTCTGAAATTGAATTTGGTGGCCTGCACTCTGCTTGAAATGCAATTTCAAGGAATAGCCATGACTCAACTTCCATGCGACCAGCCGTGAGTGAGTTAGCCCCGCCAGCACACCAAGCTTGAGTGACTGAGCTGCCAGCCCAATAATCCATTTGGCCCACAATGTCCATACTAGCCCTCTGGAAACCAGTCCCTATGGCCCACAACACCCATACTAGTGCTCCAGAAAGCCCTCCCCCACTGGCCACCAATATTGGAATTGGTGGAGAGGTGGAATATTACGTTGGGGGACCAGCCCTCCGTGTGTACATGGGACCCAACGGGTCCCACTTAGTCTAGTAAAGGCTTAATGTATGGGCTCAATATACTATTTGATTTTTCTATCACAGAAATGTACATTCAATTGCATTCATTCAAACATGAAATATTCAATCGAAAGCCAAAGTTATGAAAAATATAGACAAAATGTATTTTATCATGGCATCAGGTATATCAAATCCTAATTAATAGTGAAGCTAACACAAGTACCTGACATGTTGAAAAAGAACTCCATTGCCAAAAATATAGAGCTTCATCCCATCAAGGCTGCTTTCAATACAAAGTTGTCCTAGTGCTGAATCTGGGTATTTCACTAATAGTTCCAGGACAAGGACATACAATGGTTTGTATGCTGGAGCACATTCAGACTCACAACCCACTTCAGAATGATGTACAGAATTGCCAGAGATAGAGGCATCTTTGGAATTACCAGCTACAATAAAGCGAGGTCTATATTACTAATGATTGCAATTGATAATTAAACATAACAGTTTAATTTTACAGTTTGCTGTTAAGGAGAAAATAGCCATTGTCTCTCAGTACCAATGTTTAAAATCATTTTAATTGTTAAAGAATAGTTTTATGGCTAAGTAATCACTTTAAATGCTACCCATCTAATGTTTTATATATGTAAAACAATTTGCATTGCATTATTCTCATAAAGCTACTGCAAACATTATATAATAACCTTTCTGATATCGTAATAGTGGATTACACTTATGCACAGTAAAGTACTGATAATTCAGTATCCAATGCAAAAATCTTGATGATTTAGTGCCAAGCTCACTCATTAGTGTTACACTAAGTCTTCTTTCTCCGCTGATCAGTGGGGTTTGCTATATTTTACAAGCTGAAGCAGACAAACTGTAATTGACCCGTGCTCACCATTACTGGATAATTATCAATGATGGAGAGCAAGGGACATATACAGCTTGTACGTGTAAAAAAATGAAAAAGTGCTGGGATACTATAAGTATTATCCAATAGTTAAGAAAATCAGCTAGACTGGCAAAATTAAAATTCCAAGGGTGCCAGAATATCACAGTTTCACCATACATAGCTGCCTGCAAAAATCTTAGAGACATTCTGAATTGTTTATTATCAAAGCTCTTGGCAACTTTGATGTAGGATTTGTTTTGAACAAATATGAGCATTATTCTTTAAAAATGGCAGTCTAAAAACTACAAATAACATGGGCCTCAACTAACCAATATAAATATTGAGTTCAGAAATAAGTGGCAAAGTAAAAAAGTCTAAAATACCATTTATGGGTAAAATAAGAGAATATTTTGGTTCATTAGTGGAGCACTGACACAAATGTTGAAGTTTATTCTTTTTATAATGTGCTATTAAGATTTTATATTTTTCACTCTTAACAATCATTTGTCATTTGGTTCATAATTTGTCTCACCAACTTTTAAAATGTTCATGACGTCTCTGAACTAATTCAAGAAAAATTGCACATAGTAATCTTCCTTATTGGCCTTGTTTGATATGCTGAAACATACAAGCTGTAATTGTCAGAATTCTTTGCTACATATAGGATATTTTACTTCAAAAGATCCTTTGGTAACATTCATTGGCTTACCTATTTTTCTCTTGTATGATTTCACAGCTTCAATGAGTTCTGGAATTTGAAGCATCTCCATTTCAGTCAGAAGAGCATCTACTTCTGAAAATTTGTCAGGTACAATAAACTTGCCAGTCAGAAGGAAATTTGCTGCAAAGTTAGAATTATAAACTGGGTTTAAATGTTTAATTTAATTAAGAGTCTCTTGACTATTGACTTAACTCTAATTATGATTTGAAGTGGACAATAACTGCTTTTAAAAACAGATGTGCAATGCAAATGCAGGTTAAGATAGGAAAATGGATGGAAAAATAAGTCAAAAGACAGCTTTATTGCAGGTTGGAAAAATAGTGTCTCTATATTAAACAAATGAAAATAGTGGCATCCTTCACGATAAGAATACAAATATTCATTTATGGGAACTGCAAAGAGGTTGTTACCAACATATGGACTACTGTTGGCATATAGATCATATCACTAAAAGAGAATGCATGGATGAGGAAATAAAGGAAACAAAGAATGAGTTTCTGAGAATTTCTTGGTATGTCTGCATGGGATAAGGAAGAGAAATATGTAAAAGTGCAATAACACCAAGATCAGTCCCAGAAAGCCAGATGGCAGCTGGGTGATTTCTGTCATGCTAAATGCTGTAACAAGTTTGAAGAAAACCATATATCAATCAAAAAGATGTGTTGGTGCTTTTTACCGATATGTTGGAAGCACAAAGAAGCCTTTGAATATCCATCTATGTTGAGTTTACCAGGACAATGAGGCCTAATAGATGCAATATAAGTAAAAAGAAAAACTGCACGGCCGTGGGAAAGAGGCAGGGAAATGGAACAAATGTGAAAGGTCTTTGAAAGAGCAATTACAAGCACAATAGGTAAATGACCTCTTGTGTTGCAAAATTCTGATAAGGAAATGGAAATTAGGCCAGGATATATTTGTATAATGCCTCTGTCTATAGTATATGGAGGAGGAAGAAACTGCATATGCTGGTTCAAACAAAGATAGACACAAAAAGCTGGAGTAACTCAACGAAACGTCACCCATTCCTTCTCTCCAGAGATGCTGCCTGTCCCTCTGAGTTACTCCAGCTTTTTGTGTCTACCTATAGTATATGGATGTTGAGACATTATAGAAAACAGAACATAGAACAGTACAGTACAGGGACAGGCCCTTCAGCCCTCAATATCTGAGACAAACATGATGCCAAGCCCAACACTTATCTACCTGCATATCCCTCCAGTCCCTGCATATCCATATGCCTATCCAAGTCTTTTAAGTGCCACTGTTGTAACTGCCTCCACCACCACACCCGGCAGTCGATCTAAGCACTCACTACCCTCTGACTAAAAAACTTGTCCTGCACAGTTCCTTTGCCACTCACCATAAAGCTATGCCCTCTAGTATAGAACTGCACACAATATTCCAAATACAGGTGCACAACCTTTTATCCGAAATTCCAAATAACGAAAAGGTCCGAATAGCGGAAATTTTTTCGGTCCTTGAAGAAAGGTCCTTGAAGACGTTCACCGAGGGCGGCCCGCAGAGGTGACAGCGGAACTTCCAGTCGGTCCTCGAAGAAAGGGGAACTAAATCACCATTCATAAAAGAGAAGGTGAGGGTATATTGCGCGGGAAGGTTAATAATTAACAATCTGCTGCTGCCCCTGCCCGCTGAGTTAAAAAGTTCCCACGGTAGACTCACGATACACAGTGTATCGTGAGTCTTGCATAGGAACTTTTTAACTCAGCGGGCAGGCAGCAGCAGATTGTCGCTCCCTTCAGTTTCACCCCACCTACACCCCTCTGCTTCCTGGCCATGTGTGTGACCCCTTCCCTCCCTTCTCCAGCTCCCCGCCCACCAGCGCGGGGGCTTTGCACTGTCTTCACGTCAGCGATGCCAGCAGGTCAGTACCAGTCACCGGAGATGTCAGGACCAACGGGACACCGACTGCAAGCACGGAGATCCCAGAGACTCGCAGCCAGCAGCAACTCTAGCCCAGCCCCGTTCCAACTCCAGAGGAACCCGGGTTGCGGATGAGGGGGTGCAGCTCGGGCTGTGGGCGAACTACCACTTGTCGCTGTAGCGGCCCATCGGGGAGCGGGTTCCTGTTGGTCCTGACGTCTCTGGCCACCCCCCTGGACAGGAGCTGAGAGACGTCAGGACCACCAGAAGCCGTCCCCGATGGGCCGCTACGGCGACAAGTGGCAGTTCTCCCACAGCCCGAGCTGCGCCCCCTCATCGGGACACCGACCCCCAGGCCCACTGCAAGCACGGAGATCCCAGATCAGCAACTCCAGCCCAGCCCCGCTCCAACTCCAGAGGAACACGCTCCCCTTAGGGGCAGAAGCTGATGGCGTGCAAGGTACGTCTTGTTCTTGCGGTGGTGCAGCTCGGGCTGTGGGCGAACTGCCACTTGTCGCCGTAGCGGCCCATCGGGGAGCGGATTCCTCTGGAGTTGGAGGGACAGGGAGACACAGCGGCCTTTGAGAATGGTGGGCAATCACTTCCAAAGTTCTGCCCACACAGTCAGTACACCTCTCCTACACTTGTCTCCCGCACTAAGTTCATCTCACAGAGAATGATCCCAGCCTAACCCTCCCTATTCTCTCCTATTCTGCAAGAAAAAACTACATTGAAGACTCAAACTCGCGATCAAGTAACTGCCGGGATCGAGGCGCAAACTCGTGACCTTGCGGATATGAGCCGAGCACTCTACCACTGAGCCAGCCATTAAAATCTACGCTAAAAATCTTCCATTCCGAAAGCCAAAAAATTCCAAATTACGAAAAGTGTCTGGTCCCAAGGCTTTCGAATAAAAGGTTGTGCACCTGTACAACCAAACCAAAATCTTATGAAGCTACATCAGCAAATTATTTCCAGTAATACACTTCTAATTGATTTAGATGGTAAAACTGAAATTTGTTCATTAAGCTATACATTTCAGATTTAATAGATGGTTTCAATGCGATTACATTTGTGATTAAACATAACAAAAGAAAAAGGGGGGGAGGGTATGAATGTTAACAAAGTGTCGATACTTGTAATACAGTATCAATATAATTGCAGGTTAAATACCTATATATCGAAAATTACTCCATCCGATTTCTATAAGGACAACATCCTCACACAGCCATAGCAGGTTATCTTCATTGATTAAAGTAGGGTATTTCTTCACTAGATTTAAAGGAAGAAAATACCAGTGCACCTCTTCTTCGGTATCCAACAGTGGTGTGTCTATTAGTCCTAATGGAGCTTTATCAGGTAAACCTAAAGAAAACAAAAAATGAACTTATTTCATTTAAAATAAAAAATGTAGACCCCCTAGATAGTTCACATATTCCAAACTAATTATGACCATTAGATGTCTTCAATTTCCCCAAGGACTTGATAGTTGAATGTGTCAGATATGATATTGAACAGCAGAGGGCACCAATGTCACAATATGGAGTTCACATTTTGTTAAGGAAGGAACTACAGATGCCGGTTTAATCCAAAGATAGAGACAAAAAGCTGAAGTAACTCTGCAGGGCAGGCAGCATCTCTGGAGATCAGGAATAGGTGACATTTTGGGTTGGGACCATTCTTCCGACATTTTGTTAATCTAATTTTTTAATTTGCGTTGTGTAAAATGATCAACATATTTCTAACCAACTGAATAACTGAGTGAAGAATGTAGCAAACACCAAAGTTTGGTCAGAACTGAGGAATTGACCAGGGGAAAGTTTTATTTGAAAAGGCAAGGGAAAGCTCAGCATGGCTGTAATTATGACCATGTACTAATGTAGTCTCATGACAAGAAACTAACTTTACCAGTCACTCCAATTATGTTTGAATGTGTGGAGAAACGTATGTTAACAATGTTACATAAAGTGCTAATTTGCTAGGTATTCTAGCCTCCCTTGTACTTTTTTAAATTTAGATTGAGAGAATGAGTTTGACAAATTTTCACGATTTTTGTATTGATAAACAATTCTCAGATAAAATGAATTCATATCTTGGGCCATAAACCAATATGTCAATTATAAAGGAGGATAGTAAAAGCTTCTTTAGGTATGTGAAGAGGAAAAAATTAGTTAAGACCAACGTTGGACCCTTGAAGACTAAGAGGTGAATTTATTATGGGGAACAAGGAAATGGCAGATGAGTTGAACAGGTACTTCGGATCTGTCTTCACTAAGGAGGACATAAACAATCTTCCTTATATAGTAGTGGCCAGAGGATCTGGGGTGATGGAGGAACTGAAGGAAATCCACATTAGTCAGGAAATGGTGTTAGGTAGACTGATGGGACTGAAGGGTGATAAATCCCCAGGGCCTGATGGTCTGCATCCCAGGGTACTTAAGGAAGTGGCTCTAGAAATTGTGGATGCATAGGTGATAATTTTTCAATGTTCTATAGATTCAGGATCAGTGTCTCTGGATTGGAGGGTAGCTAATGTTATCCCACTTTTTAAGAAAGGCGGGAGAGAGAAAACAGGGAATTATAGACCAGTTAGCCTGACATCGGTGGTGGGAAAGATGCTGGAGTCAATTATAAAATATGAAATAGCGGCACATTTGGATAGCATAATAGGATCGGTCCGAGTCAGCATGGATTTACGAAGGGGAAATCATACTTGACTAATCTTTCACTAGAAACTATGGATACAAGAGCAGGTGGAAGATAGGGTATCCTCCAGTGATTGGCTCACCTCTCGACCACCTAAATTTCGTCCACCATCTACATGGGTCATCGGGAGCATGATGGAACACCTCTACTTGCTGAGATCAATAGCTTTTCAGTATTAAAAGAATTAAGAGAATTTGACTAGAAAGTGGCTGGTCTTAATCACAAGGCAAAATCAAGGTGCCCATGGTTACTTCAATTTATTTGTTTTAATGTTCTGATTATAGCTTCAAATTCCACCTCCGTGTACACCGAAAATAGTTTTTTTTACAATCAATAAAACAATGAAATTCTTCATGCATCAATAACCTATTGACAATAAAAGTCTATAGAAATTGGTATCAATATTAGCTACCTGTGAATGCTGGACTTTTAATTTGGAAGTCTGAAGGTTTACTGTTGCATCTTGTTCTCCAGTAATTCCTACTGGTTCTTTGAGTAACTGGTACATCTTCAGGTCGTACACGCAAATGATGTTTACTTTCTTTCATATTATCCAAAGCCTATTAAGATAATGTGTAAATCATTACATCTTCCACATTGTTTATTGCAATAGACATTTCTGTACATTCTCACAAGATTTTTTTCCTAATAAACTTTTAGTTATATTTTTCTTTCTTGGCTTTTATCCACACGATCATTCTATTCTGGAGCCAAGAAGTGAGCAGCTAAATAAATCTGTGTTCTACCTCATCTCTCAGAACAAGGAGATCCGTGATAAACAAGCAGGAGCCATCCTCTCAGTCCTGCAAAGTCTCTCCTTCATCATCTTTTTTTGCATCAGAGCACAAAAATACTTTAAACTGTGTTGTATTGATTTAGTAGAGAGTGGGTGGCAACGGCTCCTACCCTGATGCCAATAGTGCAGGAAAATACCAGCAGGTGTGCTAAATTACAATATGAATTATCAAGGTCTGTGCAAATGGCTAATTAAGGCAGGACAGGAAATCCCCCTGCCCGTTTACACAAGGATCTCAATTGAATTCTTCACCCAGATGTGCATGAACCACACTGTGCAGGATTACTTTCTATTTAGGAACCATACAATGTATGGACACCTGTCTTATCGCAAACTGGTTGAACCTTCTCCCAAAAATCTAAATTATATTATGTACCATTTGCACAGACAACTTGACGAGACAATAAACACAAATAACTCAAATACACAGCACAAAACCAATGTACCTTCTACTAAAAAGTAAATGACAAGTTTTTAAAAGTAAATGAAACAACTGGTAACAACCTTACAATTTTTAGTCGTGTGAAACATATAAAATCAACTGATTTAAACAGTGTAAACCTCTGAAATCACTATGGTTTCACTTTATTTATTATAAATGGTATGCTCTGAACCGACCTTTCCACTTCAAAAGTATTATCAATGATTAAATCTAAATTCCGTTTGAACACTTTTTCTATTTTTCAAAATCATTTCATGATTAGTATCCCAATTAACTGTAACATTTATTTTGTATTATATCCCCTCGTTCATGATTCATTTTTTTCATATATTTGTAGATTTGTATACTAGAAAATTATTTCACAATCACCGCATTTGAGATGCTCACGATGTTGCTAGGAATATCAGATATCTGCTGAACACATTTAGGTTTTTTGTAATCAGTTGCAGCGACTTTACCCAAGAAAACAAATCCTGTTTTAATGGTTTTGTAATTAGTTTATCTATGTATTATCCATGACTAATACCTGTTGCAAAGATGTCAGGCACATTGCTGTAGCTTGCTCATACAACAAAGTAATTTCAGAGATGCAGGAAAAAGACAGCTTTGATGTATGCAAATAGTAGTGTACATGACGGAAAGTATATCCATCCCGGTCAATAAAAAGTCTGGCATCTTCCGAGTGAACAAGGCTGGAAGCTTCTTGCCACAATACCGAGTCATGGAACTGTAAAAGCTTTGACTTTGGAATCGAAAAGAGCCAGCCTCCTACATTGAAACAAAAAGAATCCTCTTCCTGATAGTCTTCTGGAGCCATATTTCTTGCTTTTTGTGAAACTGCTTAAAAATTAAAAACAAAATAACGTTAGTTATTCTTATAAAATACATTAGTTAACTCCTGATTCCAATTTATTATTTAAATTATTTTCACTATATATATATTTTAATAGTCGAACAGAACTTGGTAATAGATTACTCGCCATAGATGGAAGAATATTTCATTGTACCTTGAAGGCAAAATATCCATATACAAACAAAATAGTTCCCTCATCATGCAGGGATGATTATGTTTAATGACTTCTAACTCATCATAATTCTACCCAGTTTATGGCTCATTTAGGAAGCAATACTTCTGATTTGGAGAAGCAAGCCTTTGACTCAGTTCAATCATTGCTGCCTGTGAACTAGTCGGCGCAGTGTTCAAATCCCACACTAGACAATACTGTTAAGTGAAAACCAGAACTTCAGCTCCAAATTCTGCATCAATATTCAGTTGGATTATCCTATCCAGTAGATGAGGTTGCCATTAATCTATGTTCATAATCATGTGGGTTGTGGAAAATATATGTATGCTTTAAAGGAAGTACAGCTAGTTCTATTATAATTGGGTGTTTGCACAACGCGAATTGGATGTAATGCGATGGATGAATTAGGAACATTAATTGTATTATGCTGGCCTAATTGGTTTGAAAACTATTTTGATCGCGAGCTAGAGAACCACTTAAAATCTACTTCAGAACTCGGTAAGCAGAAAAAAAGAAAGCTGTCTTGGAAAAATAGGGTTCCATGTAACGTCCCCACAGTAATTATACACCACTGGGTCTTAAGAACACAGCTGCTACTTTCACTGCAGGAGGCCATTGAACTTGACAAGCAATTGGTTTTATTGACACTTGTTCTTGTGAAAGAGCGTTCACGTCACGGCGCTGTTTCCACCAATCTTTCCACCACAATGCGCAAGAAGCACAAGAAGCGTAAGACGCCATTGTATGCGGATGCTGAGAAGTATGTTCAGCTCTGGTTGAACAATTTCTAATCTTGTGATGCATCTCGATAAGAAGAATTATACTGTAATGTACACTCTTTAGGAGTTTTACCTTGCAGTAAGTTACAAAAATATAGTTATTAAAAAGACTTTAAAAAATACTGCAGGGAAATATTACTTTGTTATTGTGAGTTTCAAACTCTCTATCCCTAACTCCGTTTTCCCCACTTGTTTTATAATGCAATTTTCAATTACAGGAGGTTTCTCAGGAACACACATCTATCGCTTTATAACAGAATCACCTGTATACAGACGACGATGTTTGCAGCATATAGCTAATCAATTTGTGAATCCTTCCACAATTACACGTTATTCCCCAGAATTTGAAAAAAAATGTGACATCTATTCATTTTCACAATAGTGCTCACCAAGATGAGGAAATTAAAGCTCCCCATTTCAGCTGGCAACTTTTACTTCTACTTACCAGCAAAATATAAACCTTTCACTCTACTCAATGAAAAGCACTCCCAATTTAGCCAAGCACCTGCTAAAGAGTACCAGTATGCTTATTTCCACTATCCTGCCAGCTACCTCCAAATTAGCTTACTAAAGTACAGTATTACAATGGTTCAAGTTATTCCCAAACCTATTTCACATACTACCCTAGACATTTTCACCCTATCAAACTGGATTAGATTGGAATTTAAATCTCAGTGATCAAAGGTCACAATTCAACCGTCAACATCTGTATTTAATACTCGTGTACATTTACATACACATCATGTTGGATGAAGAAGGTATCTTAAAAATGGCAACAATGCAATAATTAATAAATATACATATTTAATCAGTGGGTGAGGCAGCATCTATGGAGCAAAGGAAATGGGCGGCATTTCAGGTCGAGACCCTTCTTCAGACTGAAGAAGGGTCTCAACCCAAAACGTCGTCTATTTCCTTCGCTCCATAGATGCTGCCTCACCCGCTGAGTTTCTCCAGCATTTTTGACTACCTTTGATTTTCCAACATCTGCAGTTCCTTCTTAGACATATTTAATCAGTTATCTTATGGGTCGTTCAAATAATCAATGTACAAAATACACCAGCATTTCTTGTGGTGATTCTACAAATATTAGTTCAGACCATTCCTTCTATCCAGACATGCTGCCTGTCCTGCTGAGTTACTCCAGTATTTTGTGTCTATCTTTAGTTCAAACCAATTGTTTGAGACAAACTAACAGGTCGAACTTACAAAGGGACTGCCTTTTTCTAGAAATGGGAAAGATGCAGGAATGACAATCATCAAGAAAGCCATCAAGCAACTAGAATGATCTTTCAATTAGCATTGAAACAGTTGTGTTGTTTTAGGATTAAATATTGTTAACAATTCAACATTATTCTACTTTTAAATGCATTCTTGACAACTTCTTTCATGTGTTGGGCCTGTTTCTGAGTAATGAGATGGGCCATCAATGAGAGAACACTTGACTATTGTATCTTAAGATTTAGATTAGTAACATAGAAAGGCAAGAGACAATCTAAAATGTTGAAGGGTAAGATTACGAAACAGTGATTGGCAAAAAAACTGCATAACCTGGAAGTATGCACAATAAAAAATGCAGGAAACATTCTACAACTGTAAAGCAAAAGATCCAAGACCCTTCTGACCTGAAATATTAACTCTGTTTCTTCCTGCTTAGATGCTCTCTGACTGCTAAGTGGAGTTTTTATTTTTATTTAGAACCTGGAACTCCACAGTTGATCAAAGCGAAATATTATGAGGTACAAATCAAGAGAAAACCAGGCTAAATATGTCTGCTTAGAGGGTAAAAGTGGAAAGGAAATTAATAGAGAGAAAGAGCGCTTATGAGATCCAGCAACTGTTAACAATGTTAATCAAAATGTTCTATTAGTACGTAAACTTAGCTGGCAGTTAAAAGTAAGAGTGTGGTGAAGGCATAACTGGAATATTAAGCATTGCTTTTTGCCAAGAAAGATATCTCAATACACATAACAAAAAGAGTAAATGGGTTAATTATTGATAAGGAAGCCCTAGAAAGGCCATATTTAAACAATGGCTGGACAGAGATTAGATATATAAATGAGGTTGCTTAGGAACCTTTTCCAAGTGCCCATCAATGTTTTCCATTAAGAGATGCCAAGGGATTAAAAATTACAAGTATAAGATGCTTGTTCAAAAAGTTTAACTTTGGTTGTGGAAAAACCTTTAGAAAAATTAATAATGGAAAACATTGATGGGCACTTGGAGAAGTTTGATTGGATAAAGTGGAATCAATGCATTGTGAAAGGCAAATTGCATTTAAATTTTTAAATAAGATAATAGATGAGATTGATGAAGATAATATTATAGATGCATGCTTGAGTGGACTTTCAGAAGATTTTTTTGCAGAGGTGCCCAAGAGGATTGATAAGGGCAATGTTTACATGGACTAAAGCAAGGCCTTTGACAATATGCCACATGATAAGACGGTCTGGAAGGTTAGTTTACATGGGATGCGTGATGAGTTAACAAATTGGATTAAAAAAATTGGTTTGAAGGTAGGAAACAGAAATTGGTGGTACAGGGTTGTTTTTCAGACTGGAGGCCTGTAACAGGTAGTGTACCACAGGGATCAGCACTGGGTCTACTGTTGTTTGTTATTTATATTAGCAATTTGGATATGATTGAAGGTGGCATGGTTAGTAAATTTGCAGATGGCATGAAAATTGGTGGTATAGGGTCTTGGTCAGCTGGACTAATGGGCTGAGGAATGGCAGATATACATTAATTTAGATAAATGTGGTGTGTTGTATTTGTAAAGACAAATCAAGGCACACAGTAAATGGTTGGGCATGGCTAGTGTTGTGGAACAGAGAGACAACACTAGCCATGGTGATGGTGATGCAGATGTAGTTCCTTGAAAATGACAATGCAGATACATAGGTTGAGAAAGTATTTGGTACACTTGCCTTCATCAGTCAGGTACTGAATACAGAAATTAGTATGTCATGTCACAGCAATACAAGCCGCTGGCAAGCCACAATTGGAATAATGTATATAGATTCAGTCCCATGGCTATAGGGTGTCATTAAACTGGAAAGGGTGCAAAAAAAGATTTGAGGGTGATACCTAGTCTAGGTTTAATCTCTAAAGAGGCTGGATATGTTGGATCTTTTTCCCTGGTGCGTAGGGAGCTGAGGTTAAAGAGGTTTATAAAATTATGAGGGGTATAGATAAGGTGAATACCAACAGTCTATTTTCCACAATAGGGGAATCAAAAACTAGAGGGCATAGATTTAATGTAAGAGAGGAAAGATTTAAAAGGGACCCAGGAGGCACAGAGTGATGATTATATTTCAGACAGGAAATTGGTTGAAAGGCAGAAAATAGTGATAGATGTTTTTTTTCTTTTTGGAGAATTGTAGATAATGCTTCCCTTACCCCTTCGTGTGGCAAAGTGATGCAGTGGTACAGTTGGTGCCTCATGGCACCCATAACCCAGATTCAATCCTGACCTCGGATTTGTGTGGTTTGTACATTCTCCTCGTGCCTGCGTGGATTTCCCATGGGTACTCTAGTTTCATAGAAAATAAGTGCAGAAGGAGGCCATTCGGCCCTTCGATTCATTGTGATCATGGCTGATCGTCCCAAATCAATAACCCGTGCCTGCCTTCTCCCCATATCCATTGATTCCACTAACCCCTAGAGCTCTATCTAATTCTCTCTTAAATCCATCCAGTGATTTGGCCTCCACTGCCCTCTGTGGCAGGGAATTCCACAAATTCACAACTCTCTGGGTGAAAAAGTTTTTTCTCACCTCAGTCTTAAATGGCCTCCCCTTTATTCTAAGACTGTGGCCCCTGGTTCTGGACTCGCCCAACATTGGGAACAGTTTTCCTGCATATAGCTTGTCCAGTCCTTTTATAATTTTATATGTTTCTATAAGATCCCCCTCATCCTTCTAAACTCCAGTGAATACAAGCCTAGTCTTTTCAATCTTTCCTCATATGACAGTCCCGCCATCCCAGGGATCAATCTCGTGAACCTACGGCGCACTGCCTCAATCACAATGATGTCCTCCCTCAAATTAAGAGACCAAAACTGTACACAATACTCCAGATGTGGTCTTACCAGAGCCCTATACAACTGCAGAAGAACCTCTTTACTCCTATACTGAAATCCTCTTGTTATGAAGGCCAATATTCCATTAGCTTTCTTCATTGCCTGCTGTACCTGCACGCCAACTTTCAGTGACTGGTGTACAAGGACACCCAGGTCTCGCTGCACCTCCCCCTTACCTAACTTAACCCCATTGAGATAATAACCTGCCCCCTTGTTTTTGCCACCAAAGTGGATAACCTCACATTTATCTATATTATACTGCACCTGCCACGCATCTGTTCACTCACTCAGTCCAAGTCACCCTGTAACCGCCTAACATCCTCTTCACAGTTCACACTGCCACCCAGCTTTGTGTCATCCGCAAACTTGCTAGTGTTGCTCCTATTTCCCTCTTTCAAATCATTAATATATATGGTAAACAATTGTGGCCCCAACACCGGGCCTTGCGGCACTCCACTCACCGCTGCCTGCCATTCTGAAAAGGACCCCTTCACTCCTACTCTTTGCTTCCTGTCTGCCAACCAATTTTCTAAACAAGTCATCACCCTACCCCCAATACCATGTGCTCTAATTTTAGTCACCAGTCTCCTGTGCGGGATCTTATCATAGGATTTCTGAAAGTGTAGATACACTACATCCACTGGCTCCCCTTCATCCATTTTACTTGTCACATCTTCAAAAAATTCAAGAAGATTAGTCAAGCATGATATCCCTTTCCTCCCACATCCCAAAGACATGTGAGTTTGTAGGTTAATTGGCCTCTGTAAATTGCTCCTAGAGTGTAAGGAGCAGATGTAGAATAGGTTAATTAGTGTGAACAGGTGATCAACGGTTAACGTGGACTCAGTGGGCCAAAGAGCCTGTTTCCATACTGTATCTCTAAATAAAACTTGGTGGTGAATCCATCATTATCTTGATATATCAATGACTTGAGTATACAGAGTAAAGTTCTCAAGTTCATAGAGAACACCAAGCTTGGTGAGGTGCGGTAAACAGTAAGGTGGATTGTAAAAGACTGCGGTAAGACATGGCTGGACACAAAGTATTGGAGTAACTCAGCAGGTGAGGCAGTATCTCTGGAGAAAGCGGATGGGTGACATTTTGGGTCGGGACCCTTCTTCAGACTTCTTCCAGGGTGGGGGGGGGGGGGGGGTCAGGAGGCAGGATTAAAATGTAGGTTGTCAGAGAAGGATTTCCTCGGGTTGCTAGCTGATGAAGAAAAATCGTTCGGGCTTCCGTTCACGGTTTAAAAAAAAAATTTGCTGGACAATTGCGTTGCTGACTTTAACTTAAACGCGACTAAAAACGCCTTCAACATCACTGATCGCAATATCAGGACAAAATAAAACATGTCGTTTATTTAACATATAATCTTGCTTTTTGGTGTGGCTTCATTTTAATCTTATGATGCGAAAAATGTTATTTAGGCCCCATACGAATCGGCCGTGTCCTGCCTGCTGATATGGGCTTAAAGTTTATGGCAACGGCAACTTTCCAAACGATCACTTTCCAGAAGCATCCACTCGAGATAATCCAATTCATTCTTTTTTTGCATAATCATGTCATAACATCTAAATCATCTATATTTTGTGTTATTGTCTATCCATGATCAATATTTTCATACTAAATATCCACAGTACAGCACAGCACAGTACAGTTTTAGTCAGATGTATTACGCAAAAAAAGAATGATTTTGATTCACAGAACGGCAGTCGGAATGAATTTTCAGCATTAGGTAGTAGCCTGAGAAAATATAGATCGGACAGGTAAGGAGAAAACGGCATTTTAACCCCCCCCCCCCCCCCCCCTCAAAGGCGCCAAAGTAGCGCACACGGCCAGTTTCACAGAACTGCAGCGCCGCTGAAGGTAAGTAAGTGTAACATACCTAGTCTTACGCTAGAAATTGTAATTTCTTTACCTGTTGCGGACTTACAGCATATAATACATGGAGTGATGGTATGAGTGCAGGCAGGTGGGACTAAGGGAAAAAAGTTGTTCGGCACGGACTTGTAGGGCCGAGATGGCCTGTTTCCGTGCTGTAATTGTTATATGGTTAATACAATAATATTAAGGTTCTGATCTTGAGAATATCACATTTTTTAATTTTCAAGGCAGTCTGGGTGTTTATTACTATTTCTAGGTATGTTACAATACTTACCTTCAGCGGCGCTGCAATTCTGCCACTGGCCGTGTGCCCGATTTTGTCGCGTTTGAGGGGAGGCTGGGTTACTCCGACTTGGTCCTGGATTATATTTTGTTGGAGTGCAAGTGTTTGCTAAAGAATCGTTCCGACGGCCATTCTGTGTTTTTAAAGAAAATTCGCCCGACAAGTTAATCGCTGGATTGATTTTAAAATCAGCTTCTGAAGACGTCAACGCCGACAACGGGAACGGATTTTATGGAGGACCAGGTTAAAGAAAGTTATTTTTATGTATAAAAGTGTTTTTTAAGATGCATTTAATTCACATATTAAGTTGCGAAACGGTGATTTTTTTTCCCCCGAATGAACCGGCAGTGTTTTTGCTGCAGATATGGGGGACTAAGTCACCGCAACCGCAATGTTCCAAATGGCCGTGTTCCAGAAAAACCTACTCGCATTAATTTACAGGTATTAAACATTACATTCCTTCCATTTGGCCTATAACCCATGTTGTATTGTGAATTATTGTGTGAATGTTATTTGGACACTTAAGACTATTTAAAAATGTTAATCTATTCTTAAGAAATGGATAGATGTTTAGATCTAGTAATTGAATTTTGTAATTAGCTACAATTGGGTAACTAACTAATTATATGCTTTAATTTCAAGTCATCTAAGTAAGATTGTTTCATATTTGTTTCAGAATGCTTCAATCTATAATAACTGAAAATTTCTCTCAGTTCTCTTAATTTTTAAGAAAGTTATGGGCTTTTGACTGTTCTCGATCACAGCTTTTGTGTTGTCAATGAAAAAGCAATAGGGTGATTTCACCAAAGTTAAAATGAGCGTAGATCCCCCCTCACGTGACCGAAAAATTTAACTGGAGGATATATGTCACTTCGGTACATGTTAGTGAATGGGGGAACACACACTTTCACACCCGTTAAAAACATGGAAAACGGCCGATTTTTGAGCTGAAATTTTCTGTGCTAGTCGGGGTGACCGTGAAGCACAGCGACTTAAATTTTCAGGCAAAAAAAAGGTAGAAAAGGTGGAAAAAACAGCGGAAAAGTGAACTGGAGGACAAGTAAGTCAATAATGCTTACTTCGGCAAATGTTAGTGAATGGGGAAACACCGAAGATGAATAATGTCCAGAAAATTTCACACCGCACGTGTTTCCACCCACTAAAAACATGGAAAACGGCCCAGATTTTTGAGCTGAAATTTTCTGTGCTAGTCGGGGTGACCGTGAAGCACAGCGACCTAAATTTTCAGGCAAAAAAAAGATAGAAAGTAAGGAAGAGGGAACTGAAGGTGGAAAAACAGCGGAAGTGAACAGCCGACATTTGCCGTGGAGATTTAAAGGTCCAAAATATCGGGAATTATCGCGTTTGCTCGCTGAATTTCATCAAAAGTAAGTCAATAATGCCTTACTTTTGATGAAATTCAGCGAAAATTCGCAGAAAATTTCAGCTCAAAAATCGTCCGTTTTCCATGTTTTTAACGGGTATTAAAGTGCGTGTTTCCCCATTCACTAACATGTACCGAAGTGTCATATGTCCTCCAGTTAAATTTTTCGGTCACGTGAGGGGGGATCTACGCTCATTTTAACTTTGGTGAAATCACCCTATAGGGAACAAGATGCTAATTTCCGAGTATGAAAATGGCCATAACCTTTTTAATACTGAAGATATGAAAGTGAATTAGGTGTCAAATTAAACTTATTTTTATGCTTTATCCGATGGGATAAATTACAGACTTGATTTTTAAAATCTCAAAATTTTGTAACATTCCTACAGTTGTGCATTCTGAAGATGGGTCCCGACCCAAAACGTCGTTGGTTCATTCACCCGATGCTGCCTGACCTGCTGAATTCCTCCAGCAGGTTTTCTTTGAGTTGTGTTTCCGTCAGTGTCCGTCTCATCTGAAGGGCTCTCACTGCGTGTGTTTGCCAGGCTTTTACTGAGCGGTGTCACCCGCACTCTAGACACCTGCTCGCAGATGATGCGTAAAACAAATAAAACACGACGACCCGCATTGCTCAATTCACCTCAGTCTCCAGTTACTTGTGCAAACCAGCCCGCCAGGCCCGAGGTGTGAGGTTTTGAACGCGCTGCACCCGCTCTCTGTCCGTTTGTCCTTCCCTCCAAACATTTTGAATACAACCGTCCCCCGGACACACGCGCAACCTCGGCCCCTGGAACGTCGCCCCATTGCCCAACGCGCGCACACCCCTGAGCATGCACCCGACCCGACCATCGCGCGCGCCCCTGGAACCTCCACACCCGACCATCGCGCGCGCCCCTGGAACCTCCACACCCGCGCAACACGAGCGCCCCTGGAACTTCTACACCCGCGCAGCACGAACGTCCCTGGAACCTCTACACCCGCGCAGCGCGCGCGCCCCTGGAACCTCCACACCCGCGCAACACGAGCGCCCCTGGAACCTCTCCACCCGCGCAGCACGACGAGCGCAGCGCGAGCGTTATGGAACCTCCACACCCGCGCAGCGCGGTGGATTGGATTACTGTATGATTCTGTATGTTTGAAACACACGAACAATTTGGTGCGTGAGGCAACACTACATTCACAAAAAAAAATGTTCGCTGTCTTTCCCCTGTCGCTTCCCCATTATTATGACTGCTGTTGTTATTTGTTCAGAATGAGTTTTTTATATTATAAATGTTACGACTGATCTGTCCCATATTCAGAAACGCCATCATCCTGCAAAATAAAAATAAAACTAGTCCTGCGCTGTGTCCGTGGCGTTTGCGTGGAGTCTCCACTTGTAACCGGCGGAGCTAGCGGGGCAGATTGAATCATTGTGGAGCATTGACTATGCTGAAATGTGCGTGGCTACCACGTTTAATGTAATGGATAGTGAAATGGAATCGGATTGAATGGGGGGGGGAGTTATTAGGGAAAAGACGCACATAGTTTCTTGCCCAGAGTAGATGAATCGAGGACCGGAGGGCATAGGTTTGAGGTGAAGGGGTAAAAGATTTGGCAGGAATCAAAGGATTAACCTTTTCACCCAAAGCAGTATTTTCTTACCTAGAAGAATCAAATCTGGAAAATACAGATGAAACGAAGGTTCAGCTGCTCAATTCTATTTGGTACACTTTCTCAGACTTTAATGTTACAAACCAAATGCAATTTATTCTGCAGTAATAACAGATATTTTAGATTTGAAAATAATTTTACAAACTTAATACAACCATGGCATAAAGTTAAAATTACTTAATAGTGACAATTAAGAGTCACAACATTCATGAAATATTTTGAACTTATGGAGTGTCAAATACTTTATTGTAAAACCCAGTAGATTTTACAATGGTGTATGCAACCTGAAGATTTTTTTATCTCAAAATACCTCTTGTCAATTTCATTCTAGTACAGGCTTCCTGGAAAAATGTTCTTTTGGCTCAACTGTGTTCCCAATGACATGAGAGACTTTCTGTGATCTGATTTTGTTGTGATTTTACCAATTTATAGACTTGCCCAATTTACAACGCGTCTCTATCTCCTTTCAGTCTTTCTCAAGCATAAAATTCAACCAACTCTTGCTTGCCCAGGAACCCCACAGTGAACCCTAATAGATGCAACACATGCTGTTAATTTAAATTTAGTTCATTCTATTATGAACCTAAAATTGGCAGCTTCCTTGCTGGTCCCAGGAAATACTATTGAGAAATTAATGCTTTTTAAAAAAGGCAACCATAGTTCTTTTGCTATTAAAAGAGGTTTAACAACACCAAAAAAAGGTTTGTGGAGCACAAGACAGATCCAAATAGAAACAAATGTTAAGGAAAATATTTTTTTATTTTGTAAAATATATTAATCTATCACAATTTGATTTCATAAGCATGGCAATCTTAATAAATTGTGTTTCAAAATTATGCTTGAGAAATTTGCATAAATTACATTTATCTCTTACAGAAAAGTGCATAAAACATTACATTTCATATTTAAACATTCTGATATTTAATTTGTCCTGTTCAAACATTTTAAAACTGTCACAAAACATCATTTGTGTAAAATTAATTTTATAGCCACAGTATTTATGCTAACTAAATTGAAGCTCATTGGAGACTCCCGGGCTATTGAAACATACAGGTGTAACAATGATATTGTCACTGAGTGTAAAGGGATTGAATTAAAGGAACCTAGAGCGTATGGTAGTCTTGGTTATTTCCTGGGGCCCTTCATTGGGGAAAAAAGGGCACTTGGTTCATTCTTTTGCTAAATGAATGCTGGGGAACATGTCATACTACAAAAATATTTGAGGTGGCGCACTCAAAACAGAAGACTCATTACTCTACAGCCGAGCACGATCCACTTGAGCTTTAAGTGCTTGATGCTGATTCAGCTATTTCTCCGTGCTAATGAATACAATAATTCAATTCACATTGACTACAAAGCAGATCTACCCTTACCACCAAAAAAAATCCCCAAAACATGCAAATCACAAAAAAGGTACTATAGAGCAAAAGTTACAATTCTTGAGCATGGGGCAAGTAACTAGAAGTTTAACCTGAAAGCACTCATCTGTTTAAACATTAATTTTGAAAAATAAATTTGCTGTCAGGATCAGTATAAACATTGTAGAACACCTTTTATTTGAAGGATGAGGAAATAAAAAGTGGACTGCCTAGTGAGATGGGATGCTCTATTATTACATTATTACCTGAAGCAGTATGGTCAGCAGTAAAAGCAAGGTATTCAGCTAAATTCTTGTGTAACTATAAAATAAGGACAGGCACAAAAAGATAAAAAATGACAAATGAAGGCACTTTTCCTGTGCAGTGCAATCAGGGATTAGAGTAATACAGTATGTAAACATGCCCTTTGGCCCAATGCGTCCATGATAACCAAGATGCCTCGTACTAGATTCGATTTTTTTAAACATTACCGTAGTTTCTGCAGTTTTCACACAAGAATGATACAACACGAAGGAGTTAATTAAGTGCAAGACCACTCAACTAAATCCACTTCTTCATCCCCCAGTAGACCTAATAATTTTCAGAGTTAAAAGTATTTATCCAATTCCTTTTTGCAAGGAACTACTGAATCTGGTTCCATCTAATTTTCAGTTTACACAATCTAGTTCCACAAAAATTTAGTACTACATTTTCCACATTACTTTTAGATCTTTTTCCAATCATTAAATCTGTTTAATTTAATCAGCAAATTAATGGTCCCAGAATGAACCCTGTGTGATATCACATACAGTGCATTCAGACCTTTTCATTTTTTCCACATTTTGTTACGTTACAGCCTTATTCTAAAATGGATTAAATTATTTTTTTTTAAATCATCAATCTACACACAATACCCCATAATAAAAAAGTGAAAACAGGTGTTTAGAAATTTCAGTTCTGTGACTTTTTAGAACTGAAGAAAATTAATTTCCTTAAAGCATTAACTCTGTTTCTCTCCCCACAGATATTGTGACCCCTGCTAAACTTTTCCTATATTTGTTATTTCTCTTATTGGGCATTTCTATATTTTTTATTTTGGATTTTCAGCTTCTGCAGTTTTATGCTTCAATTCTTTTCTCAGATGGTGTAAATCTAAAATGATTGGGCAGCACTGTTGGAAAGTAGGAAGTGTCAATGATTCAGGTGATGATCCTGACTGGCCTATCTACTGATTCCATCTTTTGATTCCCCTCAGTTGTCATTAGTTGCATGTTTTCAACTATATGAATATTATTTTTAACTGTATAGACAATTTAGGATACTATTGTACTATTTGGAGTACAATTAGATGTAAATATTACTTCTTTATATCATATGGTAGACATAATTGGTAACTAGATTTATTCATGTGCACTTAAATGTGTCTATTTTAGCAAACCAGACAGAAACAACTATGGAAGTGAGTTGCCAATTTCTCACCCATCACAAACAATTTGCATATAGGGCTGAGGGTTTGGTTTGTAAGCATCATTAAATCAAATTAATTTAATGTCAGGCCATTAAATAAGTAAAAAATAACTATTTGGCTGACTAATAAAATGTTTTTTCTCTAATTTGTTGCAGTTAAAAACATTAAGCAACTATTATGCATGAAAATAAATTCAGATGTAAATACAAATATCAGGATTATTGCAAAACTCACACATGATACATCTGACTAAAAAAATAGATTTTTTAACACGCGTCCCATCCCCAAGACAAATGAATTCCATGTTAATCTTCTATTTAACAATACAAAGTACTTATTCCCAGTGGTCCAGTATTAATACAACATATTTATTGCAGACCAACTCAAATTTTTGACTAAATAAGAGATTCTTGGACTAAAAATAACTTAATATTAGCCATTGTACAATTTCCAAAAGGCACTAATTTAATTAGAATTAGTCATTTTTGATTTACTGTAATATACAGCACTTTTATTACAGTATATCTGTATTACTGTGATGACTACATTTGGATAAGGGTAGTTCTGAGATTCCTGAGGTAGACAGTTTGCTCCACGTTTTTGTCCGATGAGAACCAAGATGATGTGACATGTCTGTCCTTTGGCCTACAGGACTTATGTTCAGCTGCTCTTGTAAGTAATTATTGGTGGATATTAGAGACCTAAAAATATTTTTTAAGAAAAGCAATTGATTAACACAGCAGAATTAACTTCAATATTAGAAATTCAGTATTAGAAACTTACAACTGTACTTCTAACTATAAAGTGTATTTAAATCAAAAAAGTTAAACCTGAAACACAAAATGGTAACATGGGAGGCTATTTGATTCATCAAGTGCAAAAGTCGTTTTAAGAGCAATCCAGCAGCTTCCACTCTCCAGCCCTTTTGTTGCAACTTGTTTGCTCTCAGATACTTAGGGAGAAAATTGTATATTATCTATTGGAGCTCTGTTGAATGCTACAATGAAGATACCTCCACAACCACATCTGACACTGCATTCCAGACACAAATCACGCACTGTGTAAAGTGTGCATATTCCCATGTTAGATTTGGTTCTTTTATTGATCACCTTCATTCTGGACTTCACAATTCATTTTTGCATTCCGCACCATTAGCAAAAAAAAATTCCCCTAGATTATTCATGATTTGAAATATCTGTCATTTTCCACAACCACTTTTCCAAGGAGAACAATCCTGGGTCTTCTAGTTGATCCATAGTTCTAAAATATTTAATCCCAGGAATCATTTGAACAAATTTCTTAGCCACCCCTTCCAAAGCTTTTCCTGAAACAGAGCACCCAGAACTGGACACAATACTTCATATGTGGCTTTACAGGTGTTTTATAGTGGATACTAGACTAAGTGGGACCCATTAGGTCCCATGGGAGGGCTGGTCCCCCAACGCAATATTCCACCTCTCCACCTATTCCAATATTGGTGGCCATTTGGGGGGGAGGGGGGATGTTTCTGGAGCGCTAGTAAGGGTGTTGTGGGACGAAGGGACCAGTTTCCAGAGGGCTAGTATGGACATTGTGGACGGAATGGATTATTGGGCTGGCAGCTCAGTCACTCAGGCCTGGTGGACTGGCAGCTCAGTCACTCAGGCCTGGTGGGCTGGCAGCTCACTCACTCAGGCCTGGTGGGCTGGCTGAGTCACTCAGGCCTGGTGGGCTGGCAGCTCAGTCACTCAGGCCTGGTGGGCTGGCAGCTCAGTCACTCAGGCCTGGTGGGCTGGCAGCTCAGTCACTCAGGCCTGGTGGGCTGGCAGCTCAGTCACTCGGGCCTGGTGGGCTGGCAGCTCAGTAACTCGGGCCTGGTGGGCTGGCAGCTCAGTCACTCAGGGCTGGTGGGCTGGCAGCTCAGAAACTGCCAGAAATTCTGCCCAAAACAGGTCAAAGACTGAGAGAGAAGGGGGAGTGGGTGGAGAATCAATTTTAGGAATTTTTTATATTTTTCTGCAGATCACAGCAATGAAGGAGGAAAGTCTATCCTGGCCTGGATCTCACAGGGAGCCAATGAAGGGAGGGAGAAAAATACTGGGGTGAGGTTTAATATTTGCAGGGGGGAATACTTACTGATGGGCCGAAGGGACTCCTCCTGGGTTAGCACAGACCTGATGGGCCGAAGAGGCTCTTTTTTTAAAAAAAAAATTAAAAAATTTAAAAAGAGTGAAATCAAAGTGAAAGACACTTTTTCTGGACTTTTCATGGCCTGGCACGGGCCTTTGGGCCAAAATGCTCCTGCTGGGCAGATACGGGCAATTTGGGCAGGGTTTTTTTTGGCTAATAGGGGCCTTGTGGGCAGAAATTAGGGGTTTCAGGCAGGCCAAACAATTCATTTCAATTTCAAGCACAGGGCAGGCCAAACAACTCATGCATTTTCATTTCATTTCCATTTCCATTTCCAATGCAGTTTCAGGCAGAGGGCAGGCCGACCAGCCCATTGCATTTTCATTTTATTTCCGTTTCCATTGGTTTCAGGCACAGGGCAGGCCAAACAGCTCATTGCATTTCCATTTCATTTCCATTGCAGTTTCAGCATAGGGCAGGCCAACCAGTTCATTGCATTTTCATTTCATTTCCATTGCAGTTTCAGGCACAGGGCAGGCCAAACAGCTCATTGCATTTTCATTTCATTTCCATTTCCATTGCAGCTTCAGGCACAGGCAGTTTTAAGCATAGGGCAGGCCAAACAGCTCATTGCATTTTCATTTCATTTCCATTGCAGTTTCAGGCAGAGGGCAGACCAAACAGCTCATTGCATTTTTATTTCATTTCCATTTCCATTGCGGTTTCAAGCACAGGCCAGGCCAAACAGCTCATTGCATTTTCATTTCATTTCCATTTCCATTGCAGTTTCAAGCATAGGGCAGGCCAAACAGCTCATTGCATTTTCATTTCATTTCCATTTCCAGCTTTCAGGCACAGGGCAGGCCAAACAGCTCATTGCATTTTCATTTCATTTCCATTGCAGTTTCAGGCAGAGGGCAGGCCAAACAACTCATTGCATTTTCACTAAGGGCTAGCAAATTATTTATTGCAAGATCACAGTTCAGTTGATTCACAGCTTGGAATCAGTTGTGGCCTCTCACTTGCGTTCTTCCGTGGTGACCGACTCATGTCCAGGAATCCAGGGTTTTATACTCCCTGCCCCCGCCCCCCCCCCCCAGAAGGGGCATTACCTTCATCATGGTGATTGACAGGCAAGAGGACCAATCAGCTGATCTCAAGATTTTTTTTTTTTTAAACACTCATAACTTTTTTATTTTTCATCGATCGGAAAAATCCTCGGGGCTGGCTCAACAGAGGAGGACTGTAAGTAAGATGGCCAAAAATCATAGCAATATAGGGTAGCCTTTTTTCTAAAAATCAATATACAGCGCAGACAGGAAGTGGTCAAGATGAGACTTTTAGTTATATAGATAATGCAATTGCCCCGAGCCTTTCAGCCATAGAGAATGGACACAGGCCTTTCGGCCCAACTTGTTCATGTCAACCAGGATGCCCAAGTGAATTTGAGTGCAGGATGGAAATTAGTAGTGAAGTTAGTGAATGCACATGCCTCCATCTTTATGCATAGGTCAACCTTCTTGATCTCTACATGGTGCACCTCTTCTCCCCTTTTTACATGCGTTTAGAAGACTTCTGGGTTCCCTTTAAAACTATTTGCTCCCTTTCTTTGTGTTTATTCTCACTTTCCCCACCTTTTTTTTTCATTGTCAGTTTACAAATTATCTCACAAATTATCCACCAAATATGGATCTGCATTCTGGAGGGACAGCAACTTTCTGGGAAGCAAATGCCTTGAGAAGGCTGGTCAAAAATGGAACAGGATCTTTAATGAATTTAAAAGCAGTGGTGTTTTCAACTTGTATTTTTAAAAATTATATTATTTCAAATTATCCAATAAATATGAATTATTTCGCTTTTGATTTTAAGAATTTCTTACAAAATAACGCTAAATTCATTTTATTCTGTCTTTTGCTGCCATAGTACATGTAAAACCTGTTCTTGACCACTGTCCCATGTCAGTCAATGACCAATTGCCATGGGACTCAAGACGAGACAAGAGACAAGAGACATTTATTGTCACATGTACCAATTGGTACAGTGAAATTTGTGGTCACCATACAGCCATACGAATAAAATAAAACACACAGAACACGATAGTCTTTAACACAACCATCCCCACACAGCGGTATCAAAGTTTCCCACTGTGAAGGAAGGCACCAAAGTTCAGTCCTCCTCTATTGTCCTCTGTTGTTCACCCGTGGTCGGGGCCTCAGTGATGTTCAAGTATAATATACAATAGAAAGGAACTGCAGATATTGGTTTATACCATAGACATAAAATGCTGGAGTAACTCAAGGGGGTCAAGCAGCATGGATAAGTGGCGTTTCAGGTCCTGACCCAAAATGCTCTCGGATACTTAGAGAGCGCATCAGATTATCCTACAAGGTCTGAGATCAGCACTTCTTCAGCCTGGGAATCTGCAGTTGACAACCTACATACTGCCACACTACGATTATTGTTTGGATTATGTTTGGATATTATGAAAAAATTGTTTGGACAAACAATGAGAATGCCAAAGGAAATATAATCAGTGCACATGCCTTTTCTAAAAGATATGTATTCTATACTTTAACGTGCAAATTAGTTGTAATGAAAATGAAAATCCAGGAAAAAAATATTAAGCCAACAATTGATACAGATAACTTTGTTTCGTTATATACTTTTGTAAAAATTCAATCATGGAATTATTTTTATTGTTTTACTGCTAAATTGTAAAATAATGGTTGTGTTTTTCACAATACTGCAGATAACAACAAAAATTCCCAGAAATTATAAAATATAGTAATTTGAATTGTTTTAACATACATTTTTGATCTTTAAGTAGCAGATAGGCAAGGGAAAAAAATCAAAATATATTAAAATATCAGTTTTCTTACTTTCCTAGATTCTAATTTTAAATCTAATTTCTAATCAGACATTAGCATATCTAGTATTATTTTAAAATACGATTTAACAATATTTTTCTTTATTCTTATTACCTATGACTCTCTTGCAACATCGTGACAGTTTCCTGTAGTTTGTTGTATTGTTTAATTTGCTGATTCAAATATTCCACCTCCAAATTTAGTCTTTCATTGTCTTTCTGCAGATCCTCTAAGAAAACAGCAAACATTTCAATATAATAAATGATATTTCAACTTGGTTTGTATTTAGGTTAAAACTCTGTGAAGCAACTAACTTTCAGTTATCTGATTTGTAAAATCTAAAATTATATGAATAATAAAGGTAGAATTTTGTTTTTAAATTGCAAAGGCTATCATACATTTAATTATTTAAATGTATGAGCCTTAGCAATTAAAAACAAAATTCTTAGTTTTATTTACTATTTTGATCTAAATTTCTTAATCTTTTAAACTTTTCCTGAAACGTCCTTCTGATAAGTACGAGGAGGTTAAAGAAATCAGGCAAGGTATCTGGGGCTATAAATAATATAGTCCAATATAAAAACAAGTAAGTCATGACACATTTTTGCAAGCAACAAATCTGAAATTCAAATAGAACAGAAGATCCTTTGCAAAAACAGAATCAATGTTTCAAGTTCATGGCATTTCACCAGATCAAGTCATCACATGAAAGATTTGTTTCCTCTCCATGGATGTCGCTTGACATGCTGCACATTTGCATAATTTTCCATGTTTATAACAGAATAAACTGTTACAAGTACTGTATAATTCTCAGAATTATTCTTAAGGGCGATGCCAGGTCTATAGAGTACAGAGATGATTATCCAGGATTGTGCATTAGAGTAGAGACATGTTTTGCAGTCCTTAGGATTTATCAGTATATTCAATCATTTCAAATAATCTTTTTTTTAAAGATCAGTTTGGTTATCAAATTAAGTTGTTAACTATCTCCCTTCAGATATTGTCTGAACATAATATATCTCTGAGTATTTCCAGCATTTTCCATTTTCATTTCAGAAGTTGTATCTACAGAAAAATTGTAAATGAGAAAAAAGAGACCTACTGTTCTGTAGTTGATTTCCAGCACAATTCACAAGTTCCAAGCTTGTTAACTGAGAGCGTAGCTTATTGTTTTCATCCTGTACTTTTGCTAACCTTCCTTTTAATGATTCCTTCAAAGATTTAAAAACAAAATATCACTGATATCAGTCAAATCGCCATAGATGCTGCCTCACCCGTTGAATTACTCCAGCAATTTGTGTCTATAATATGTTGTATTTTTTCGATCTCAAATATTTTCCTCTTTGTGTTGTATATTTTATATTATTGACTAATACACATCACTGTATCAAGCTATTACTCATGAGAACATTTATCACAGTATATTTCATTTTGGAATATCAATGAGACAGCTATACGAGACAACAGCAAAAATCAGTGAATCTTTACAGTTTGTTTTTAATTTTGTGGGGTAGGGTTTGGATAGAAAAAAACATATTTTACATACAGCAAAAATGAAATGTTATTCTTTCTTAAAGTCAGTCATGGAGTAATACAACATGGAAACACATCTTTTTGCTCAACTGGCCCACACCGACCAAGATGCCCCATCTACACAGCTGCATGCATTTGGCCCTTCTAAACCTTTCCTACCCATGTAACTGTACAAAAGTATTTTTAATGTTGTGATAGTACCTGCCTCAACTCCCTCCTCTGGTAGTTCGTTCCACATACCCCTCCTAACCTTTGTGTGGAAAAAGTTGCCCCTCGGGTTCCTGTTAAATCTTTCACCTCTCACTTTAAAGTATATACCTTCAAAGTTATATATTTTGAAAATATTTTAAATTGAAAGAGATCAGTGCTAATTTTATGTAAAATTTACTTTAGCACAGTACCTTATATTCTAAAGAAGATTTAAAGTATGCCTACTTTACAGGATGTTTAACCTTTTATGATTTTGTTTTCCAGAATGGATTAACTGCACATAGTTTATCAACAACACTGAAATAAGACACTTCAACTCTCTTAACTGGAGCATTATCAAATACAATTTGATACAAAACTGCTTGAAGAAATATTTTGCAAGGAGAGCAAAAGCTGGGTCAAAAGATAGATTTTAGGGAGTGTGTTCAAAGAACAAAAGATTAAATGTGCATGAAGTTTAGGGAGGGAATTTCAGCATTTTGTAACAGGGCAGCTGAAAGCTAATGGTGGGGTGAATTAAAAGGATTAACACAAGGGTCAAATTTACCACAGCACATGGAATTCCAAGTGGATAAAAGGCTGGATATTCTTAGAGATCAATCCCCAATAATTCCCTGTTTTCCTGCAGAACCTTTCTCAGATGTGTTGCACCTTTGTTTGAAGGTCTGTTTTTAATAAAACAAGATGAATATTTTCTGCAATTTTAAATTACATTTTACAAACTGATTTGTGGCAATACAAGCTATAAGAGCAAGTTTAATGCTACTTACCAAATCATCTTGTTTCTGAGTCAATTGTTGTTTTACACGATATAACTCTGCTGTGTCTAGACCAGAGCCTGTTCTGGTTAGCAAAGATTTGTTCTCTTCAGCTAATGCTTTAACCTTTTTTTCTAGGCTTTGAATTTTTGAAATGGACATCGAGTTCAGCACATTAGATAGTAGTTCATGAGCAGGACCTATAGTAACGTATATTGCAATCAAAGGGGAAAAACTCTAGTCCAACATAGTTTTATTGCATTAGGAAGTTCTAACATAGCACTTCAGTTTTCATTCAACATAATTAATTATTTGATATCTTTGATATAAGGATCACAAATAAGCTTTAGAGCTGAATAGGTGTTTTTCAATTGCTAAGCTGAGGCAAAACAGCTATAATGTACTGTCTTGAATATATAATTCTTCAAACTTAATCTAATTTGTTAACTTGTGTATAGTTGTATATAATGCTTCATGTCCCAATAACTTTTGGAAGGAAAATACAATTGTGATGAAAGATTATCAACAAAACATTTATTTGTGTTTATATTACTTTTAGAAAGATAAATCACTCATTGTTTATTAACCATCATTAATTCAACCTCAAAGGATGAACATGTCCCATCATCAGATATTTTATGACATGAAAGCAAACATAAAAGTGGCAAAATATGCAAGTGGCACCAATAGACTGTGGGCCGAGGAGTTTTATTCTACTGTTCCGTGACCCAAGTCACCAAACTACATGAAATTTTCACATATTGTGTAAAGAAATTATATAAATCACCCCTGAAACTCGTCATGAACAAGACTTGCACAATTTTATTAAATTAGAGAAAAACCGGAAACATTTCGGGTAATTTTTAGTCCAATCAAAGCACGTTTAACATTGAGTTGTCTGCCAGTTGGCTAATCAAGCGCTTTGTTTCAGGCTAGCACACGTGGCTGAGAGGGCTTCACTGATGCCTGTTTTACTGGAGATACCGATTTGTTGTTCTGTGGAATACATGTCGTGGAAACTTGCAGCAGGGTAATTGAATTTAGTGAGAAAAGCATTAAAAAAAGGCTGAAGAATGTGCTGCTAAGTGGATAGAAGTGGAAGAAAGCCTTGAAAGCAAAGTCGCTGCTGAGGTACTGAAAGAAGTCAGCCAGGAATCAACTCTAACTGAAAGGTAAGATCTAAAGTCTGAATTTATGAAATTCTATCTGTATGGAGTTTAATTAATTTAATTGCACCCTTTTATAATGTGAATAAATTCATTCATTCACTCACTTATTCATTCATCATACACTCATTCACTCATTCATACATGCACATTAATTCACTCATGAAGTTGAGGGCCTAAACTATATGTATCCATAACGCAGTCAATTAAACATTGTCACTAATGACAGCTTGTTGTAGAGTAATAAGTCTTTAACAGCTAATCTCGGAGCTGCCTGCGATAACTTACCGGGAAAAAGTGCTCTGACTGCGGGGCCTAGGTACTTAATATAGTGAAGCCGCGGTCTCAATTAATAAGCGGCCGATTTGCGAATGCGGAACCGTGGATCATCGCCGCGGGCGGGGTGCCGTCTGTAGCGTGCCGTCTGTAGCGGCCGTTTGTAGGCCCCGACCACGGGAGAAAAACGGAGGGATATTGATCGCATTTTATCGGCTTCCATTGCAGTGAGAAATTGTCAGAAATTGTTGATGTTTCTGTAGAAATGAATTGGTGATATGTGAACAAACTAGTTTTTCTATGGTAGTAATCTATTGTTATTCTCATTAACATTAAGAAGAGGTTGAAATTTTATGAATTGAAGTCCATGCAGACTTAATGACTATGAGATTTTTTTTTCTGTAGCCTCTACTTAAACTTGAAATAACTTATCAATTGTAGTAAATTACAGTGCAAGTCTCATTTACATTAAATAGAGGTTGACACTTTATGAATTGAAGTCCATGCAGACTTAGGTACTATGAGATGTTTCTTTCTCTAGCTATTCTGCACCCTCTGCTCCTGCACTTGAACTTGAAGTCTTATCTATGGCAGTAAATTAAAGTATAAGTCTCATTGACATTAAGAGGAGATTGACATTTTATGAATTGAAGTCCATGCAGACCTAAGTAATATGAGATTTTCTTTTTCTGCAGCTTCTGCCCCTCCACTCTTCAGAGCCTGTCCACACAAAAGTGTTTTGTGTGGACATGCACTGTGCTTTAATGAACACTAATTTGATAATTTGCAGACTTGCCATCCCATCTACCTGGACATGCATACATGTTTAATTTCCTCATTGATATGTCGATATTGTCTTACATAATATAAAACATGAAAAGATGTAAAATACACCCTGACACATATTATCATCTATTATTAGGAGGCAGCAGTGTATCCCGGGTTATCATGCAGAGTGCTATCGTCAATTCTGCAACATAGCAACAATAAATCGAGCGATAGCAAAGTCTAGAAGGAAGAAAGGTAATGATAGGATTCAAACAACAAATCTTTTTACTTATGGTCATATGATGTAACTTTGAAAAATGAAAAGATATATTTGAGGATGTTGATTTATTTTACTTTTCATTCCTTTTCTGTTTTCTTTTTCCTCTTTCAATTGAGTTCAAGACGCTGAAAAGCCTGAAGCAGGTGAATCACCTCAAGAGGCAGTTCCTGATGGTGAAGCAGATGAGCCGGCCCCAAAGAGACTGCTTCGATCTATGACAAGTCGTAGTCAACAAACAGCAACTGTCGAGCAAACTGACCGGAGGCATGTCCTACCAGCGCATTGCATCATTTGTAAAGGTTCAAAGTACACAAAAGAAATAAATTGTGGAAAAAAATGATTATATAAAGTTTTATTTTAATGTGGATCGTTTCACTGTTTATTTGGTCAAATTATTTAAACAATGAGTGAATTACTTATGATAATGGCGTGCCGGTGAATGACTGCGACAATCCACCCACCGATCACACATACATACATACGCACATCCACACACACACACACACATCCATCCATACGCACACTTCCATGCATGCAAACACACACATACATGCACACATAAATCCACACACACACCACACATCCACTCACCCGCAGACATACACATACACATCCAAACATACATGCACACATACATCCATCCACACGTAAATACACACTTACAGCCACAGATACACGTGTGAAAGGCATACACAGACACACGCACAAACTAGAGATAAACAATGCAACACTTTTACGGTTCTTTTAAGTCAAAGGTAATAGCCCTCATTTGCAAAGGCACCATCGGGGGGGGGGGGGGGGGGGGGGGGGGGGGGAGGGTCTATAACATAAATATAAGCTCAGTGTAGCTTACAATGTATATTCATCGAGTAAACATCAGAGCATTCGATTCTTGGCCAAAATGTGACATCTACATCAGAAATAAGACAGGTCACTTACAGGTCTGGCACTGCCTCAGTCCCACTATTGCCGTTACCCCCACTCTCCCCACTTTGGCAGTCAGCGGGGTTCAGTAAATGGGGAAACCTAGAGGATCTGTCCTGACCCTTTAATTTGGCAGGTTCATGAGCCCTTAAAACCTGGGACATCTGCTGCAGTCTCATTTAATTTCCTATTAAAGCGACTGGAACATGTCTGCCTGGCACTGCCCCGGTCCCACTATGGCCGTCACCCCCACTCTGCACACTGGCAGTCAGTGAGGTTCAGTAAAGGGAGGAACCCACAAGAACTGCCCTAGCCCATTAATTAGGCTGGTTCAGGAGCAGGACCTTTGCGACAGTGTCATTAAAAAAAAAAACTCACAATTATATTCTATACTTAATTATATATGATAACATTCATATTAACAGGTTATATATAATATAGTTTAAATGGACTGCAAGATGGAAATAGGCTGCCCATGGTGTAATACGGGCATTGGCCACTAGATGGCGCTTATTTCCTCGATCTAATTTTCTAATTAATTTAATTAATTAATGTGCAACCTTTGGCAATGACGAGTTATGACATCCTTCTCAATTGTATTTCATCTAAATCTGTGGAAAATTTCATGTAGTTTGGTGACTTGGGTCACGAAAACCTATTTCTAGACACATTTTTGATGCTCGGCCCACAGCCTACAATTTGTGCCAAGGCCCCAAGTGCTCCAGCATCAACCCATTGGGATTTTCCCCTTTTAAGAACTTCTTGCAAAAATACACTGACCAAGTTTGTGGTCATCTGCTCTTCCCCTCCTCCCCACCATCTCCCTATATATAATGAAACTGCAAAGGTTTATTTGCTGAATGAACTTTACAAACTGTTTTTGTGTTTCATTGTTTAATCAAGATCCTGTTGCCTCAAAAAATCTTGACAGATGAATTCTAAATAATCTGAGTTGTGACTTTAATCTCTCGAAGGCTAAATATTCCTCAGATTTAATACAAATTATATTATCCGTTCAAAATTCCCAAATATTCTCTAAAGTTTTTACATTACAACATCTAAAAAATCTGCAAAATTAATATTAGTTTTTTCACAAGAATATTGATTTAGCATTATTTTCTTTGAAGATATATTGCAGGGAAACAAAAAGATTAACAGCATAGATTTGTTTGGTCTATTTTGCTAATCAAATCACGTTGTTTAGATTGAAATGAACGACTATATTAAAAACAAAAAATATGAAGGATTCAACCCCAAATCTTATTGAATGAGTTACAACACCGAATCAATGTTTGTACCTCCCCACTTCCAGCCCACCAAGATTTATAACAAGGTCCTGTAAAATATGCATCTTTTGCCATTTCATTCTCTCAACAAAGGAAGACATTAATACCTGTATTAAAATTCATCACCAGCTCCATTTAAAGTTCAAGGCCTCAAACCTGACAAGCAGCAGCGATCCCCATCCTCCTATATGCTTTAAAGATTTTGGCAATCTATAGTAGGTACCACAAATTACTACTATTAATGTTGTCTCTGCAAATCCTCCAAATCCATTAACAGAAAATATGATCCAGTGTCAGTGTCCTCACCTATCACCCCAATATCAAGACTCGGATCATGTTCAGTCAGCACTGGTGGGTAGGCTTTGCTGTCTGCACACCTGACACCAAACTCCCTAAACAAGAACACTATTCTTGAACTCTGAAAAGGTAAGAGATTTCCTGGAGGATAAAGGAATGTTTCTATAATTTTCACATAGCATCCTCAAACAAGCAAAACAAACTTCCTCTCCAACTCAAGGGAAACCCATGAGCCAGTGATCACTCAATATGGAGAATGCGCTTCCACAGTGACAGTAAACACCTTGAGTCCCAACAACAGGAAGTTATGAAGAGCAAATTCAAAAAACAGATGGACCAAACAAAATCTCAAACTTAACACCCACCCACCTCATGAAGCAACAACAATGCTTGTGTGGCAGAGAGCAAGCCAGCTCCTAACCCCCCAAAAATGGAGTGGAAGCAAGTCATTCCCAATCCTGAGGCACTGCCTAATAAATCAGAGTGGTTTACAACTTACTAAGAAACCTCTGATTTGTGTGAAGGGATCTTGAACCATTCCAGTATCGGTCCACCAGATCAAGTAAGTTATGCAAGAGGGAGGAAGCAGTCACAGAGATATTAGAACCCAGCCCTACTGGAGTTCGAGGACGATAATCACCACACTCATCTACTTCGAGCAATTTATCCAGAGTTCCCTGTTGGTAAAAGGAGAAATTTAATTACAATGTGTTTACATGTGCATTTACCTTCTTCATATTCAGTTCATTTAAAGATCACCAGTCACAATTTATGTTAGATCATTTGAGCACTATTTTCTGTTGCAAATGAACACAAACACACAAATACACAGTTGATAAGCCAGACAATGGATGAAAATTACCAGTTCAAATAATGTCACTGCATGTGGTTATAGCTTCTGAAGTAGAGTCAGGTTGGCAAATTTAATCAAATATATAAGAGTTTTGAAACATGGATATATAGGATTAGTTCACGGATTAGCCACAATAATCATGAAATAGTAAACAAACATGACAGACTAAATGACCCATTCCTCATCCAAGGATTCTGTATCAAAACTCCTTAAATCCTATCACGCTTTGGCAACTGTCCTTTCTCTTTACTCAATTCAACATCACATTTTGTTTGATAAATCCCTTTAAGCACCTTGGGAAATTTTACAAAGTTCATGGGGCAAGTTATTGTTGACAAAGGCAAATATTTTTTAATATCATGTGATCTGGAAACAGATGCAAAAGAAAAGGTTTGAATAGATCTCTTTAGTTGAACATTATATGGCTGCGTCATGCTAGAAACTACACTAATAATTAGCTTAGGTTTAATTAGAAATAAAAAATATGTATCCCTAAAATCATTTGGAGGATAGGGTTATATCAACATGCATTACTCAGATACATTATATCTGAACAACAGTTTATTTAATCATTGTTTTCATCTGGGGTCTTAAGGGGTTGGACAGGCTAGATGCAAAAAGATTGCTCCCGATGTTGGGGAAGTCCAGGACAAGGGGTCACAGCTTAAGGATAAGGGGGAAATCCTTTAAAACTGAGATGAGAAGAACTTTTTTCACACAGAGAGTGGTGAATCTCTGGAACTCTCTGCCACAGAGGGTAGTCAAGGCCAGTTCATTGGCTATATTTAAGAGGGAGTTAGATGTGGCCCTTGTGGCTAAGGGGATCAGCGGGTATGGAGAGAAGGCAGGTATGGGATACTGAGTTGGATGATCAGCCATGATCATATTGAATGGCGGTGCAGGCTCGAAGGGCCGAATGGCCTACTCCTGCACCTAATTTCTATGTTTCTATGTCTATGTTTCTATCCCACTAACATATTCTCATTTAGTGGTCACCTACTCCCAAACTAACTAGCAGAAGAACATTCTGGTTATTTTCTGTTGTAACTTTGCATCAATGGCTCTTTGAAAATACTTCTCACTCTAAATCCTAAACAGTCATTCACTTTGTTTCGAACATCATCCATATGTGTGACTGATTATTTTCAAAAATAAAAAGTTTGCTTTTAAACTAAAATTTAAGAAAAGCACAACACATGCAATAAGAATGAATCAATATTTATATAAAATAATAAACTGGATACGAAGGTGATAGGCAACGTTTCGGGCCAAAACCCTTCTTCAGACAAGCTTAGATAAGTTGTCTGAAGAATTGTAGACAAAATGATAATCTATATTATTTTCATGGTTATGCTGTGAAGTTCCTAAATTTACTAATTTTGCAAAAAAAAAGGGGGATTTAAGGAAATTAAGAAGGGAGTGTTTACATTCATAAAGCACAGATTGTAACCTCAAAATGTGTTAACTAATAACAGTCAATTAAATATTTTGACTGAAATCACCATTGAAAATTCAGGAGGTGGTGGGGGAGAAAAAAAAAAATCACAGAAATCAGCCTTACCCAAGACCATCTCCTGGTGGCAAAACTTTCGTTATTGCAAGACCAGGGTGATAAATGTGTTGCCACTTGTAGGTTGGGATGTGATTAAGAACAAGGTAAATCAATATTTTAAGTATTTCCTGTGTACATGATGTTACACAATTCGCTAATACTGGAGAAAACCGTAACTATATGCATTGGAGAGAAGTGCTCTTTGGAAAAATATCAAGGTTAAATATGCAGGGTAACTTACCTTTCTATCATAACTCGGTGGGTTGTACAACAATGAATTTAAACTGCTTGTTTTCTTTGCATCTAATTTTGACTCAAAGTTTTCCATATTGGCTGTAGTTAGTTGAGATTGTCTTTCTGAGCTTTTACTGGCCATAAGTTCCGTATTCATTTGCTCAGTAAAGCCTCTCTTTGAGCCAACGGAATAAAGGGATGTAAGAGAACTGCTGGGTGATATTAAATTTTGTCGATCAACTAGGTGGTCAGAAGATGAAGTTCCATGATGTGGCATCAGGCTAATAGAAGGCATTCTTGATCTGTGACTGCTGGCACTATCATCTATTAGGGTACTTTTACTGCTTCCATACGCGCTACTCGTTTTCAAGTCTGGACAATTACGAACAAAAATCAGAAAATCAGTATTGCTTCATACAAAATTAATTCACCATTCAATGTTTACAACAAAATATTCAGTTTACCTAAATAAACATTACAGCCATCTGAAATATGTATTAATGGAAAGATTAATTGTGTTCAAAAAATACTGAATATTGAAATTTCCTGTGCAATATTGAAGCTTGTGGCACTCTGGTTTTTGCTTTAGTTTTTCCCAAAATCATCATAACAAATATGATTCAATCATCACACAGAAATTAAAAAAGCAAAAAAAATGCATGCAGAAAAGCATTTATTCCACATTTACTATTAATCTTCACTTTCACCAGTACATTGCGCAGGTGTCAATCTTGTCATTGTCTCAGATTTAGCAATAACAAAGAATAAGAATAAAATTTCATTCCAATATGCTTTTCCCCATGAGACCATAATTAACTTGGCCCCACGAACCACATTGCCTACCTCAGTACGCTTATCAGAGAGACATATTAAGACCTCAAAATGTGCCAAAGAATTTCAATGAATGTATTCTTTTGAAGTGTGAAGAGAGAAATTGGATGCTATTAAATCGAACTTGTGAAAATCATTACAAATGAGCAGTATAACTTGTCTCTGTGTATACTTGTTATATGCATTCTCTACCTAGAATGGGAAATCTTGCACCAAAAGCAATAATTCCCTGTCTTATTATTACCATTTTTGGTCTAAGCAGGTTTCTTTTCAGCATTACCCATAATCCTGAAAAGAGAGCATTAGTTTAAAGAGTAAAATGTAATTGTATTTTTTTCTAAACTTCTGCGTCACTATCCTATCCTAAATATTCACAATTCCTGGTAACGTGGCTTGTGATGTGCACGGTAATTTATTAACATATAAAGCACATAAATCTTATTGAAATGTAATAGCATTCAAATATTCTGTTGATAAAATAAAAACATTCCATCGAAAAATGAGCAGAATAAAATGCAAATCCAAGTACTTTTACCTGAATTCAATTTAAATAATCTGTCACTACTCATTCCAATATTTGCTCTGTCCGTCTGATGGTTTAAGTACGAATTCTGAGACTCCAAAGTGGACTGATACGTCTTTGTATCTGCATATGATTGTTTGTGATAGTCACGCGGTAATATACTACTCGTTTCAAAGTTTGAAGAAGTATCTTTCATTACAGTAGGATCTGTGTAATCCATAACATTTCTTTCCTTTTTGCTATAGCTTGAAGAATGGTCATATTCTGAATTAATAGAATTTTTCTGGCAATTCTTCTCATCTGTACACAAATCCAATATTTTATCTGAAAATGTTACTCTGAATCCTTCCCTTGGACGATTACAAACATTCTTCCCAATAGAACGCAAAGAGGATCGGCCTGGTGTCTGATAAGTTCTGTAATCATCTGAAAGATAAATATGTTGCAAAAAAAAGTTATGTTAAATTCAAAATAATTCTTATACTAATACTTTTATATTTCCAGCAAGCATTTGTCCATAGTCTGTTAATAATTTCAGGAAAAGCTCCATACTTGGCTGACACACAATCCCAATCACATAAAGATATGGAGAGGAAAAGAATAATAATAATAAGGTTATTTGAATATGTAGAATTTCAACTATATTAGTTCAAAATTTTTTTTAAAGTGGAAACAATGTTAATTAAATATTTAAAAGACTTTACTTGTATGTTCCTGACATTTTAACCACTGATTTCCATCCTCTTAAATTATAAAGCTTACAATTACTTCTAAATAAATATTAAATTATGAATTCTAAACATTACACTTTATGTTCATCCCTAATCATTGCTTTGTTTCTTAATTCTCCTTACTCAATCCTCACTTTGAAAGAGACAAATAATAATTTGAATGGCTTAAATAGGCTACAAAAGGTATTTCAGCAAAACCTGGTAGAGAGCCGTTAATAAGTTAACTTGGTCATGGCTTGCACTTTGGCAGTGTCAGTAAACATTTAGAGTCGAGTGTTTTATTGTCATATGTCCCAGACAGGACAATGACATTCTTACTTGCTACAGCACAACAGAATGTGTGAATATGTAAACATTGTATATCAAAAAGAAAAAGTTCAATAAATAACAAATATAGTGTAAATAACAAATAATAATAGTCTTTTGCAGTTCAGAACTCATAGCTTATTCGTTTTGTTTAATAGCCTGAGAGCTGTGGGGAGGAAGCTGTTCCTGAACCTGGATGTTACAGTCTTCAGGCCTCTGTGCCTTCTTCCTGATGGCAGTGGTGAGATAAGTGTGTGGCCAGGATGGTGTGGGTCCTTGATGATTTTAGCTGCCTTTGAGGCAGCGATTACAATAGATCCCTTCGACGGTGAGGTCATAGCCGGTGATGGGCTGGGCAGTGGTCACAACTTTTTGTAGTCTTTTTTGCTCCTGGACATTCAAGTTGCTGAACCAGGCCACGATGCAACCAGTCAGAATGCTCTCTACCGTGCACCTGTAGAAGTTTAGGAGAATCATTTTCGACATGCCAAATTTCTGTAATCTTCTCAGGAAGTATAGTCGCTGATTCTTTACAATTGCATCCGTGTGCTGGGTCCAGGAAAGATCTTCTGATATCTGCACGCCTAGGAATTTGATATTATTGACCCTCTCCATCATCGTCCCGCTGATATAAACAGGATTGTGGGTCCTCATCCTTCCCCTACTAGTCTACAATTAGTTCCTTGGTCTTACTGATGTTGAGAGCCAAGTTGTTGCCATAGAGGGAGTACAGAGAAGGTTCAGCAGACTGATTCCTGGGATGGCAGGACTTTCATATGAGGAAAGACTGGATAGACTCGGCTTGTACACGTTAGAATTCAGAAGACTGAGGGGGGATCTTATAGAAACTTACAAAATTCTTAAGGGGTTGGACAGGCTAGATGCAGGAAGATTATTACCGATGTTGGGGAAGTCCAGAACTAGGGGTCACAGTCTAAGGATAAGAGGGAAGACTTTTAGGACCGAGATGAGGAAATCATTTTTTTCACAGAGAGTGGTGAATCTGTGGAATTCTCTGCCACAGAGGGTAGTTGAGGCCAGTTCATTGGCTATATTTAAGAGGGAGTTAGATGTGGCCCTGGTGGCTAAAAGGATCAGGGGGTATGGAGAGAAGGCAGGGATGGGATACCGAGTTGGATGATCAGCCATGATCATATCGAATTGCGGTGCAGGCTCGAAGGGCCGAATGGCCTACTCCTGCACCTATTTTCTATGTTTCTATATTGTGCTGGCACCATTTGGTCAGTCGGTCGATCTCACTTCTATACTCTGACTCGTCCCCATCGGTGATTCGTCCAACCACAGTGGTGTGATCGGCTAACTTGATAATGTTCGCACTATGACCGGTTACACAGTCATGGGTATAGAGCGAGTTAAGCAGGGGGCTGAGCACACAGCTTTGAGGCTAATCCCCAAGTAAGATAATATACTTTGGGGGTTTTCTTGCATAGTATATTATTATAAAAGGTTTCTAAATTGCACGTGTATAATATTTCCAAGTTAAAAATTTAGATAAGCAAGAAAAGAAAAGCCTTCAAAAGCAAATATCACAAAATTTAGTCACTTCTTTAAATGTAATTGAAAGTTAGTAATTGGAGTTATACAGCATGGTAACAGATAATTCAGCCCAACTCATCCATACTGACTGAGGTGCCATTGTAGTCCCATTTGCCTGCATTTGGCCCAAATCTGCACTGTCTAAGAACAAAATAATATAGTGCAGATGTCAAGAATGGATCACGTGGGGTTTAATTTTATAGCTGCAAATTCTGTATAATCCGTTTGTAAACCATATCATTTGGGAATGCATATTCGTGCATGGAAACCACATAACAAATACTGTGATGCATGCTACAATATTGCTTAAAAGGTATGTACCACCAGATTCAGGAACAGCTTCTTCATTAATGTTATCAGACAACTGAACGGATCCCTCATAAGATAAGGGTGTGGTCACGATCTCCCAACCTACCATATTGTGGTGCTTGCACTTTTTTTGTATCTATACTTACTCTGTAACTGTAATGCTAAAACACTATTATATTCTGCACTCTGGTATTTTTCTCTTTGTACTATCCGTTGTACTTATGTATGGCTTGTTATACTTATAGAAACATAGAAACATAGAAATTAGGTGCAGGAGTAGGCCATTTGGCCCTTCGAGCCTGCACCGCCATTCAATATGATCATGGCTGATCATTCAACTCAGTATCCCGTACCTGCCTTCTCTCCCATACCCCCTGATCCCCTTAGCCACCAGGGCCACATCTAACTCCCTCTTAAATATAGCCAATGAACTGGCCTCAACTACCCTCTGTGGCAGAGAGTTCCAGAGATTCACCACTCTCTGTGTGAAAAAAGTTCTTCTCATCTCGGTTTTAAAGGATTTCCCCCTTATCCTTAAGCTGTGACCCCTTATGTATTGTGTGATTTGACTGGATAGTAAGTAAACGTTTTTCACCGTATCACTGCACACTTGACAATAATAAACCAATAACAATCACATGTGAAATGTAATGATAGTCAAAGAAAAACATCTCTATGATTTTAAATATATAATCGTAAAATCTAGATTGCATCCAAGAAGCTATGATCATCGTGTTCAGATATGGTGATCAGGGCAAGATAATCAATATTGTATCATCAATATCACAAAGACTGCTCTGATAGCTCTTAACACCTTGAGCTAAAATAAAAAAACACAGAATGTAGGGATGCATACATCTGAAATAAGTACATTAATCTTACATAAATACTCTGGTTAATGTGCAAAAACAGCATTAGAATGCAAAGTAATAGGCACTTAGAAAAGATTGCACTTAAGGTTGGTTTTTTTTAAATCAAGAGTTTCTCAAAATAATTATGCCGAGGCCCTGTATCTTCCCAAATGAGTTAGTTTTGTGATATAGTTCAATTTAAAATGAAGATACGCATAGCAGAACTGATGCACATAGCAGAACTGTGATAAACATTAAAATTCTCTCCATAAGGCCGATGTTAAAAGTAAGCAACACTATGGGACAATTACTTGTAACTTTATGTTCCCATATTGCTCAATAAACCTACAGTCATGAACACTTGCATTCAAGCTGCATCAGTTCATCATAAGTGTGAGAATTCTTGGTCATCATCTCTTGAATGTGAATGTATAAATAAAATGTGATGGGTCCTTATCGACTTAAATAAACAGATGATTCAATATACAATAAATAAACTTTTATTTCAAACTTATACCCAAACACCATCTCTCAAGGCTTTACCTTCACTGAGGTAACCGTGATGCTGTCCACTTCTCAAATGTTCTGATTCCTGCAAAAAACGTGTTTTATTAAGATACTATTCAGGTTTTACAAGTAAAGAAAGATCATCCGTTGTCTAACAGTAAATACTGCTCCATTTTTAAATGTATGCAGATAGTCTAATTTACACTATACATTGATTTGTTTCCATTAATTGTACTGTGTCTCCAACGCAGAGTGATTCACGCAACTTCAGCAGCAAGTATTCAAAATTTTGTCCAGCTAAGTGCAAGTTAGCAAGATTCTCAAAGAATATTGAGGCAAGTAAAACATATTAATTATTTTTCAGAAGAAAATATTTAGTTTGCTTTTACTAATCAGTTTAATCAAATAAAAACAAATTGAATACACAAAACAAAATTTAATAGAACAGGTGATGTGTTGCAGATGTCGCATGTGGGAATTGGTTGAGACTAGCGAGATCTCCCGCAATCACATCTGAGGCAGCCATGACTTTGGGTCAGCTTGGAAATTTCTTAAGGGGTTGGACAAAGATTATTACCGATGTTGGGGAAGTCCAGGACAAGGGGTCACAGCTTAAGGATAAGGGGGAAATTCTTTAAAACCGAGATGCAAAGAACTTTTTTCACACAGAGAGTGGTGAATCTCTGGAACTCTCTGCCACAGAGGGTAGTTGAGGCCAGTTCATTGGCTATATTTAAGAGGGAGTTAGATGTGGCCCTTGTGGCTAAGAGGATCAGGGGGTATGGAGAGAAGGCAGGTACAGGATACTGAGGTGGATGATCAGCCATGATCATATTGAATGGCGGTGCAGGCTCGAAGGGCCGAATGGCCTACTCCTGCACCTAATTTCTATGTTTCTATGAAATGTAACATGAGGTAGGGATTTGGGCAGAAGGACGTGAATGCAAAGTCATATAGGTACAGGGAACCCAGGATATGGTGATATAAAAGTCCATACCTTTTCCCTATGTTCGCCTCTAGGGTATGAACAAAGACTGAAGAGAAGACAGGCAATCGAACCAAAGATTCACCCAGGTGGGCACAATGAAAAGCAACATGGTGCTGGGAAGGGATAATAGTTAGGTGTATGGCTATGGCTCTTTGTCACCATGACTGGGATCCCTGAAGGCTGCATTCACTGCCTGGTGTCTGGATTAAAAGAGATCTCCTCAGAATTATAGAGCAATGGAATAGGAAGAGCTGTTTGTCATTATGCACATAGGAGCTATTCAGATAGAAATAGGAATGATATAACTGAGAAACAATGAGAAGATGAGAACAATGAGTTCCAACTTTTTTTGTTTTGTTTTTCATCAACAGCAGATTTTTATCTTAGACTCTGTTTAGATTGCAAGCTGAATATCCTGACAGATCTTTAAAAACTTATTGCAACCTTCAATCACATTTGCAAGTGACAAAAGTACTGGTTCGAAGTACTTGATCATATAACATTGGGTTGCCAAAAAGACACACGTGTTAAAAACAATTTAAAAAGAACTACTGGTAAGTGCTGAAAAGGCTAGGTTCATTAACAAATGATCGTACCATAGGGTCTAAACTCATCTTGCTAGACACGTCATTTTCTCTGGTGTCCTTGACATCCCTTGTAGAATAAAGAGCTGATAATGGAGGCCGACTGCAAGCAGATTCTCGATGCTCATTCATCATCTGAAAGTCATGAGGTGCCCATCTTTCCTTCAAATCTACGGGAAACAAAAGAAAATTACAAAAACCATCATTATAAACCTCCTCAAACTATTTAAACTACTGCTGTGCCCAACCAAAGGGGAGATACTCACGGAAAGACAAATTGCCGGATTAACACACAGTATCCCTGAAGAAAATGGATAGGTATTTCTTCAGACTGAAGTAGGATTCCAACACAAAATGAGGGTCTGAAAAAGGGGTTCAGACCCAAAAAGTCACCTATCCATGTTTTCCGGGGATGCTGCCTTATCCAGCATTTTGTGTTTTTCCTTGGTAAACCACCATACACAGTTCCTTGCTTCTTTCAAAGGGAAGTGTCTGTAGATCAAACAGTATTGCCGATTTGATCCGTGTCTGGTTTTGCTGCTGATGACCTGATGTCAGGTTTTCCACACCACCACCTGGTGGCATGCGGGCAGCAATGCTGGTTAGTTCTACTTACGACTCGGAGCCTTTAGTACTCATTTCGATGGCCTCTGTATGTATTCTAATTAAAGTACTTGTTATGATATAAAACGACTCTTTATCAATAGTACTTTGCACATGGTATCGGAGGTGGAATTTCGGTTTGACTTTGGCTGTTATTTTGGCTTTTCATAGTCTCAGACATGGCTGAAGTGTTCAGAAAACCTGACCCACTCCTTTTCGATAGCAGAATCGGACAACGGTGGTGTACCTTCGAGTGACGGTATAATTTGTGCAGCAACTTCTCATGACAAACCGGCAATGGTCTGTGCAAGCATGCTCCTTCTCCTCGCAGATGAAGCTTACGAACAAGCACAAGTTTGTGTATGCTGAGGCAATAACTCATCAACCTGCCGATGGTGGGATGTCGATCGTGACCCCGGCTGAGTCACCTGACGACCCGGAGTGTCTCAAAAGAAAGTTTCAACAATTGTTTCTTAGCTGGGCATGTTGCTTGGCAAGGACAAGTTGGGCCGAAGAGCCCGTTTCCCTGCTATATGATTACAAAATTAATTAAAATAAAACATAACATAACTTAACATATGCTTCCCTGTTGTCTATGCAACCAAATAATTTCCATTTGGGGACCTGCACAGGTTAATGCTGTGACATGTGCAGACAGGTGTGGAGTAGAAATAGGTCACCTCATTTTGGAATTTGGATGAGATTTCCAAGTACTTAGAAGCACATGACAGAACAGGCCAAAGTCAGCATGATTTGTGAAGAGGATATCTTGCCTGACAAATCTGTTGGAATTCTTTGAGGAAGTAAATAGCAAGATAGACAAAGTGGATGTTGTTTACTTGGATTTTCAGAAGGCCTCTGATAAGGTGCCGCAGTGAGGCTGCTAAACAAGATGAGCGCCCATGGTATTAGAGAAATGTTCTAGCATAGATAGAAGATCGGCGGAATGACTGATGACAAAGAGTGAGAATAAAGGGGACTTTCTCTGGTTAGCTGCCAGTGACTAGTGGTGCTCCACAAGGGTCGGTGTTAGGTCCGTTACTTTTCATGGTGTATATTAATGATCTGAATTATGGAATTTATGGCTTTGTGACCAAGTTTGCGAATGATAAGAAGATGAGAGTTTCAGGCAGGCAGTATAAAGGAAACAAGGAGTCTGCAGTCGGACTTGGACAGGTTGGGAGAGTGGACAAATAAGTGGCAGAAGTAACAGAGTGTAGCGAAGTGAATAGTCATGCACTTTGGTGGTAGGAAGAAAGGCGCAGACTATTTTCTAAATGGGAAGATTAAAAAAAAAATCTGAGGTAGAAAAGGACTTGGGAATGTTGGTGCAGGATTCCCAAAAGGTTAATTTATAGGTTGAATCGGTAGCAAAGAAGGCAAAATCATTTTGTGAGGGCTGGAATACAAATGCAAGAAGATAATGCTGAGTCATTATAAGGCACTGTTCAGATTGCATTTGGAGTATTGTGGGCAGTTTTGGGCCCCATATCTGAGGAGGGATGTGCTGGCTATGGATGTTTCCAAAATAGGTTTACATAATCATGATCATACTTTATTAACCAAGTATGTTTTGCAACATACAAGGAATTTGGTTTGAATACAGTCATACCAATGAAAGGCAACAAGACACACAAAATACATTTAACATAAACACAGTGACTCCTCCACATTCCTCACTGTGATGGAAGGCGAAAAAAAAGTTCAATCTATCTCTTCCCTTTTTTGTTCTCCCACGGTTGGGGGCCTCAAGCCTTCCACTATCGGGGTGATCTTGGCTCCCGAAGCCAGCGGTCAGGCCCTCCGTGTCGAGGCAATCAAGCTCCCGCATCGGGGAGGATCTCAGCTCCCCTAGCCGGGTGATCGGACCCCGGGTCGGGGCTAATCGAACCTTCTGCGACTTCGGAGCTTCCCGACATCGGTCTCTACTCGAGACTGCAAGCTCCTCGATGGTGATATCCACAGGTCGCGGTTGGAGCGTCGATCCCAGGCAAGGGATCGCAGGCTCCGATGATAAATCCATGGCCCCGCAGTGGGGCTCAAAGTCAGTCTCGAGCAAGGCCAACTCCATGATGTTAGGCCGCAGGGCGACTGGTGATACGATCCAGAAATCAATTGCATCTCCGGCAAGGTAAGAGATTGAAAAAAAAGTTTCTCCCCCCGATGCCCTCCCCCACCTCCCACATAAAACAAACCAGAGAACATTAACAAAAACTTTTTAAAACACACTAAAAATAACAAAAAAAGACAGACAGACCTTTGGCGAGGCAGTCATTGCTGACGGCGCCACCCGGTGGTATACATTAAATTACAATCATGATCCTGGAGATGATTGGGTTAATGTATGATAAGCATTTGATGGTTCCGTGCCTATACTCTCTGAAGTTTAGAAGGATGAGGGGGCATCTCATTGAAACTTACCATTATGAAAGGCCTGGATTGAGTAGATGTGGAGAGGATGTTACCACTAGTGGGAGAGTCTAGGACCAGAGGGCACAGCCTCAGAATAAATGGACATATCTACAGAAAGGAGATGAGGAATTTCTTTGGTCAGAAGATGTTGAATCTATGCAATTCATTGCAACAGGCAGCTGAGAGATCAAATCCAGATAATTTAAAGCAGAGATTGCTTGGTTTTTGATTAGTGTGTCAAAGGCTCTGTAGTAGTCAGGAGAATGGGGGATAGATAGATTGAATGGTGGAGTAGACTCATTGGGCCGAATGGCCTAATTCTGCTCCTAAAACATGAATTTCACACACTTGTCGGCACTTATACTGGAAAATGGCAGCCCTTCAATAGCTTACAGTTCTCAACCAGTTCTAGCTCAGTAAATCAAAATGGTGAATTGATTATTCAATATGATCTGTGGCAGACATATTTAATGGTGAAATATGAATCAAAGTATCTCTTACCAGTTTTAATGTTTGATGCAGCATCCCACTTATACTTCATTGATGGATTCATGGAATCCTGATCACCTTTATCATACGTGTTCTTCTTTATATGGTCACTGAAATTAACAATAGAAGCAAGGTAAAATCAGCTTCATTATGGCATCAGTCATAATAAATATCCATACAAAACAAAATAACAAAGACAAGTACTCAAAAATAAAAACAGAACATTTTGGAACTGCACAGCAGGTAACAGAGCATTTACAGAAGGATGCTTGGGTTCAGCCTTCCTACAGAACACCGACTCTACTGAGTAATTCATTCATTTTCAATTCAGTCGTTTTCTGTTCTTTTAATATAATAAACAATCATCCATTCTTCTTCCAAAGCATTTAAAAATGTTTTATCAAACAATCAGAAAATTGCAATAATAAATGATCCCAGGAATATGATAAGCGTTTGGCGGCACTGGGCCTGTACTCGCTGGGGTTTAGAAGGATGAGGGAGGATCTCATTGAAACTTACCGAATAGTAAAAGGCTTGGATGGAGTGGATGTGGAGAGGATGTCTCCACTAATGGGAGTGTCTAGGACTAGAGGTCATAGCCTCAGAATTAAAGAACGTTCCTTTAGGAAGGAGATGTGGAGGAATTTATTTAGTCAGATGGTGGTGAATGTGTGGAATATTTTGCCACAGAAGGCTGTGGAGACCAAATCAATGGATATTTTTAAAGCAGAGATCGATAGATTCTTGATTGGTACAGGTGTCAGGGGTTATGGGGAGAAGGCAGGAGAATTGGGTTAGAAGGGAGTGATGGATAAATAAAATATAAAATGTATTTGTAAAATTCATAAATCTGAAAAAGTTGAAATAAAAGCACCAAGGATATTAATAAAACTCTTATTCACCCAAGTACATTTTTAGATAAATGTACATGTATGTATATATAGAACAGAATTTTTTCCTGACCTCTCATCTGCTTTATCTAGTTCTGATGTCCCATTTTGCTCTTGTGAAATGAAGTGAATTTGGGCACTTTTTCGCTCACTATCCCGAACGGGTCTGTCATCTGTTGATGACAAGTAATATTTGGATATAAAGTACATGGAAAGAACAATTAATGGTGCAAGTGATTACTCAGAGGTAACCAGACTAAAAATGAGTACATCATTAAATTACAAGCTAGGCATGACATGGCATTATGCAAGTGCTACTTCAGTTAATTCAAGTAGAATACTTTGGCAGTTATTTAACTGTACCCTAAACAAGTATTTGTTATCTGCACATGATTTATCAGCTAAACTATGGAAAAATAATTGCAGCAAATAGAGAATCAAATTTGTTTGTCAGATAACTTTACACTGGCATGTTTATTGTGGAATGTAAAACAAGAATTAATCTCACTAGCCTTTCTCTGGCTTGAAATGAACATTGCAGACCTGGAACTCCTCAAGCTGATCTAACAATACATTGAAAAAAATTGGATAGATTGAAACTTCTTATTCCTCCCTTTTCCCACCCCATTCCCTAATGCAATTATATCCATATAGATAAAAAAAATAGTTAATGCTTTGTATACAACAAAGTTTATTTTGACATTTTGCATACTACAAAGGATTTAACTTTAAATGGCTAAACAAGCACACCCATAATGACTACACATTTTGTAGACATCTTTATAAACTGAATTTCACTGGCATCGTTCTCTACCTACCGATTCATTTATTCGTATCAGCTTATTAACATCTCTACTTCATTAGAAGATTGAGGCGATTTTATATGTTGAACCTCTGCAGGTGTATGAATGAAAAATCTGAGCACATTGACTGGTTACATCACGGCTTAGTTTGGCAAGTGGAACGCCCAGGAATGAAGGAGATTACAGAGTGACAGATATTGCCTGGTCCATCACAGATACTGATCTTCTCATCATCAAAGGGATCTATAGAAAGCAGAAAATGGTAGCCTATAGAAGGGATCTATAGAAGACAAAAAAGGTAGCCTATATCAAAGACCTACATCACCCTGGCATGCTCTTATTTCACTCCTACCCTCAGGGGAAAAAAGTATAGCAGCCTGAAAACCATAACTACCAGGCTTAAAAATATCTTTTTTCCAGCAACTATCAGGCTCTTGAACACTACACAACACTAACCTCAGCAACACCACACAACGCTAACCTCAGCAACTAAGCACTTCTCTGGACTTTATTATACTTATGTGTAGTATTGCATTTACAGGCATGTTAAGCTGCTGCAAATAAGAATTGTGTTGACCCGTTGCCAGTATATATGATTATTAGGCACATTTGACACTTACTCCATTGATCTATAATTAACTAAAAAAAAAGACAACTACAGTAAACCTCCAATGACATAGGCCTTTGGTAGTGCCACACTAGCAGATCTTCTGGACTAATGGATGTTATTTATATCAATAACCAACCGTTTTTAAAATTCAATCTTTTAAAGACATTATAATGTTTTGCAATAAATTTCCCAGTGATCCCTGCAATTTTAAAGTGAGCGCAGAAAACTAGGATCCTGGAGAATTTGAAGAGAATGAGAGAAAGGGGACCCTGGAGAATTGAACGGAAGCTAAGGAACTGGGAGTCCCAGTAAGGCCAAAGTGAGTGCAGCAAACGTTATCTGGTTAGCCAGATGCCAAACCATCAGGTTTTCTGGCCATATAGATATCAGAGTTTTACTGTAATTAAGCTTAGAGCTATTAGCTACACAACAACTAATGAAAGTGCAATCTCAAACAGCAGTTAATGAACATCAACATGGTCAATATGTCACAAACTCGTGCTTACCCAATTTCTTCAAGTTTGGCAACAGGTGTATTACATACTGTCTATAATTCTCTTCATTCCTGGTAATTGGATTTAGCCGTAAATCGAGCTCTTTTAAATTGATTAGGTGTCGCAAACTGGAAATTTCTTTCGAAGATGGCACATTGTTATAATACAAGTTTAATTTTTCCAGTGAATGTAAACACTCCAAACCCTATCAAAAGAAAAACCTACAAATAGTCATTCATAAAACAATTGAAACTTTTAAACTTAATAATCCACTTCTATTTTTCCCCAAGCACAGAACCTCAACATTTTAGATTAACTACAAAAATAAATTATGCTACGAATTTGGCAGCTTCAGTAAAGATAAACAGCCAATTCCGATCGCAAAATCTCTTAAAATAAATGTTACCCATCAGTTCTGATCAAGAGCACTCCTATTAAATACAAACTTAGCCCCAAAGTACGCTTTTGTTTTAAAAAAAATAATTTTGTGCCAAAAGAAATTGAGAATCAGCATTTCATATACATTCCTCTGGTATAATTGTCGAGAAGCCTTGTTAAAAAGTAACACCACAAACCCATCTCTACATGCTGCACACATGAACAGAATCTTTCTAAGCACAACATCTGTTGGCTGCCACTGCGGAAATGGCAAACTGCATAAGGTTTCAAGACATCCAAGCTATGGGCCTGAACTTGCTTCCTGTAACCAGTTGTCAACTGGCCCATGTAGGAATATGTACTTATCTTTTCCTGATCTGATTGTGTCAACTTGCCACCCAAATACATCTAATCTCAGTTTATGAGGTATTGCATGGCAGCAGGGCCTTGTGTGACATGATGCTTTCATGCAGGTTGACAAGAACAAGCTTTGCCCATGAAACAACAGAAAACACTGCATTCGGATCATCCATAAACTTAACCAACTAACATATCTTTCCAGGACTTTGAATGTCACTGATATTCAGAGCATTCAAAAACTATTAATTGAGGGAATTGTAAAGTCTTAAATTGTTTTAATGTTTTAAAATGTAAAAGTAAATGGTTAAAAGCACTTTAAATTATTATTAGACAATGAAAATAATTTAAGCATTCTATACTCCATAGTACTCCTGAGGTCCCTCTCAGCCTTTCATTTCCATTTAAATGAAAGGACATACTGATCTAGATTAATCAGGTGGATACTCCACATCAACTGCTCTCCACTAGCTTCAGAGAGAGGTAATTTTGGGGTAGTGCATTGTGGTGCCATCTGGTGGTTGAGCGACTTATAGATCGAACCTTCATCAGTAGAGCTGGGGCGGTCACGTGACTGTTTGGCGGGAGATGGGGGTGAAGAAGGCAACCAGTGTGTCCTACAGTAACCGCAGGGACTTTGCTTGAGCTTTCACTTAACCCGCGTGTTTAAAAGCTGTATTTGCTAATAAAGATCGTTTTATTCACAACACATGGATTAAGGTGGGACCGCTCTCTCCTGTTCAGACTTCCCGTCACAGGCTTGCTCCCTCGCATGTTCCGCCTGCCCTCAAGGACTTCCCGTATGTTTTCTTGCGTCGTGATGCTTACCGGACACCACTGCAACGACCGTATCAAGGTCCTTTCTGGGTGCTGCGGCACCGAACCTTGACTTTTGTGCTCGTCATGGGGGGCAGGCAAGAGACTGTGTCGGTGGCTCGCCTCGAGCTGGCTCATTTGGACATTAGTCAGCCAGTGCAGGTGGCCCAGCCTCGCCATCGGGGGCATCCGTCGTCCCGCCCGCTTCCGCCCTCGTCTTTGCCAGTTGTGTCCCCGAGCAAGGGTGATGTGTGTACAAGGTCATGCCGCCTCATTCGTCTGCCTGCTCGTTTTAATTCCTCTGGTTCGGGGGGGGGGGGTGTGTCAAGTGGCGCCACCTAGTGGTTGAGCCACTTATAGATTGAACCCTTGTCGGTGGAGCTGGGACGGTCACGTGACTGAGTTTGGCGGGAGTTGGGGGTGAAGAACATCATCAGCCAACAGGTGTTTCCTACAGCAAGAGGGACTTTGTTTGAGCTCACTTAACGCGCGTGTGTTTAAAAGCTGTATTTGCTAATAAAGAATGTTTTATTCACACGCGTGGATTACTACACCTTTCAAGTTTAGGAACATTAGTGTGAAAAGCACTTACACTAAGAAATGGCCACAAATCAGCATGAAGCTGTCTCAATTTCCCCAAGATGTTTTGGCTCATTAGATCCAATCATCAAACTAAAATAGATTATTGTAGTAGCATCATCCAATGTCATTTGCAGAGTTTTAATTAAAATATTTAACATCTGGTACCAACAGCCACTCTAGATCCTCACAAATACACTTTGTTTTTTAAGAGAAACCTTAAAAGCAACTCAAATTTACACCCTGAACCCTGTTAAGGAATAGAATTGCTGAATGCTGTTCGACTCTGGAATATACATAAAAAGCTGCCCTAACACGAATTTGACTCGATTAGTTTCTCTCCAACCAGTATTTTCAAGATGTACATCTGCTGTTTAAGTGAAGATCGGTAAACCTATTTAAGTAAATGTTTACACCATTCATAACACATGTAAAACTGTGGAATAAACTATAAAGTGCAACTGGCACATCAGCTGAGTACATTATAGAACACCCTGGCCTCAATGCTGAACTCAGGGACTGAGTGAAGGTCAGACGTATCTGCATCAAATCTGCTGAATGTTCCCAACTTCCACACAGCAAAGCGCAGGCATGGAAGCCTGCAACCTTCAAAACTGAGGTTCACTTATGAAACTGTAGTCTAGCTGTCAGCACGATTCAGCCCATCAAACTAATAGAGATTTCAGTAGAATTCACTTTTTTTTTCTGAATTCCATTAATTATTTGGATTAAGATTGTAAATACTTATGAACCCATACTTCAGATATAAAATTGGAGGACCTTACTTATTGAGGAAGCACTGTAGACTTACCCCAAGATTGACAATGGAATTTCTTGACAAGTCTAAAGACCTCAGTCTTTTGAAATTCAGAAAAGCATCCCCAACAGACATAATTTTGTCACTGTAGGTTCCCTGCAGCGACAAAGACTCCACTTCATCTAAGGAGAAAGCAAATAGTTCAATTGCAATTCTCTTTTCTTTATTTATTATTTGCATGTTCCTAAAAATACAATGTACACTGCATCTTTCATATCTGTATAAACATTGCAGCAATTTAATTTTGTGAAAACTTTGAAGTAGACCATTGAATATACTCTCAAACAGTTGTTTTGAGAAAGTGAAACAGGCAGAATTTTAAGGCAGAGAACTAAACGGTCTGTTCGAACCATTGCACAATGTTGTTAATGTGAAAATCCACATAAAGCAAATTTTGGCAAGGAAGAGATACGTTATATACTGCAAATTCTCACAGCTTTTTATGTGGTCTTGTTCAGATTGACCTATTGCTTTGTACTCCTCAGCAGATTTGAGAAGTGCACTCAAAACTAGCTTTGAAAAGTAATGGAAGAGTATTGTTATAGTACAATGTGCTAGTGGTAAAGAGACAAAGGTTTAGGGTATCCTCGCCTATTCTTAAAAGGACTATTATATACTGATGATAAAAATCAAAAACTAGATGCTGGAAATCTGATATAAAAATAGAAAATGCTGGAACACTCCACTGGCCAGGCAGCATTTGTGGAAAATATCCGTGTGCAATTTATTTTACTATTAGACAATACGTGCAGGAGTAAGTCATTTGGTCCTTCGAGCCAGCACCGCCATTCACTGTGAACATGGCTGATCATCCACAATCAGTACCCCATTCCCACCTTCTCCCCATATCTCTTGATTCTGCTCCGTCTAACTCTCTTGAAAGCATCCACAGAATTGGCCTCCACTGCCTTCTGAGGCAGATAATTCCACGGATTCACAACTCTCTGGGTGAAAACGTTTTTCCTCATCTCCGTTCTAAATGGCCTACCCCTTATTCTTAAACTGTGGCCCCTGGTTTGGGACTCCCCCAACATCGGGAACATGTTTCCTGCATCTAGCGTGTCCAGTCCCTTAATAATCTTATATATTTCAATAAGATCCCCTTTCATCCTAAATTCCAGTGCATACAAGCCCAGTCGCTCCATTCTTTAAACATGATGGACCAGCCATCCAGGGAATTAACCTCGTGAATCTACGCTGCACTCCTTCAATTGCAAGAATGTCCTTTCTCAAATTAGTGGCCAGAGGATCTGGGGTGACGGAGGAACTGAAGGAAATCCACGTTATGCAGGAAATGGTGTTGGGTAGACTGATAAATCCCCAGGGCCTGATGGTCTGCATCCAAGGGTACTTAAGGTAGTGGGTCTAGAAATCGTGGACGCATTGGTGTTCATTTTCGAATGTTCTATAGATGCAGGATCAGTTCCTGTGGATTGGAGGGTAGCTAATATCATCTCACTTTTTAAGAAAGGCGGCAGAGAGAATAGACCAGTTAGCCTGACATCGGTGATGGGGAAGATGCTGGAGTCAATCATAAAAGATGAAACAGAGGCACATTTGGATAGCAGTAACAGGATCGGTCCAAGTCAGCATGGATTTATGAAGGGGAAATCATGCTTGACTAATCTTCTGGAATTTTGAGGATGTAACTAGGAAAATGGACATGGGAGAGCCAGTGGATGTAGTGTACCTGGACTTTCAGAAAACATTTGATAAGGTTCCACATAGGAGATTAGTGGGCAAAATTTGGGCACATGGTATTGGGGGTAGAGTGCTGACATGGATAGAAAATTGGTTGGCAGAGGAAACAAAGAGTAGGGATAAACGGGTCCCTTTCAGAATGGCAGGCAGTGACTAGTGGGGTGCCGCAAGGCTCGGTGCTGGGATCGCACCTATTTACAATATACGTCAATGATTGAGATGAAGGGATTCAAAGTAACATTAGCAAATTTGCAGATGACACAAAGCTGGGTGACAGTGTGAACTGTGAGGAGGATGCTATGAGAATGCAGGGTGACTTGGACAGGTTTGGTGATTGGGCAGATGCATAGCAGATGCAGTTTAATGTGGATAAATATCAGGTTATCCACTTTGGTAGCAAAAACAGGAAGGCAGATTATTATCTAAATGGTGTCAAGTTTTGAAAAGGGGAAGTACAACAGGATTTGGGGGTCCTTGTTCATCAGTCAATGAAAGTATGCATGCAGGTACAGCAGGCAGTGAAGGAAGCAAATGGCATGTTGGCCATAACAAGTAGAGTTGAGTATAGAGCAAAGAGGTCCTTCTGCAGTTGTACAGGGCCCTAGTGAGACCATTAGCCACTAGCTTTCTTCACTGCTTGCTGTACCTGCAAGCTTAAGCCCGTCCCACTTACGTGTCCTTTGCAGGCTAAATGAGGAGCGACGGTCCCGCGAATGTCACGTGCGATTTCCTGGGCCCGCACAGCCGTCTGAAGATGGACACAAAATGCAGGAGTAACTCAGCAGGATCGGCAGCATCACTGGAGAGAAGGAAGGGGTAATGTTTCGTGCCAAGACTCTTCTTCAGTCTGAAAGAAGGGTCTTAACCCGAAACGTCACCCATTGCTTCTCTCCAAAGATGCTGCCGCTCCCGCTGAGTTACTCCAGCATTTTGTGTCTATCTTCAATTTTCTTGGCCCCGCTTTGGGAGTAGAAGTGGGGGCGGATCTGGATCCGCAACGGCCGTGAGCTCCAGGCCGAGTTCGGCGATCGTTTGCCTACTTCTGCTGCTGTTGGAGGTGAGACGTTGCGTCGCGCCAGGGTCTTGGGCTTGTCCCACTTTGGTCATCAGTTACGCGACAGGCCGTTGGCGCGCAAAGATTTTGTTTGCTACAAAAATTTCAGAGCCCCGCGCGATGTCGCGCATAACTACGTACCCCTCCGCGCTTCTCATTGGGATTGGCCCCGAGCGGCCATACGATGCCCGTGCACCTCAACGCAACAACGAGGTCGCATAATTTGCGTGCCAAGGACATGTAAGTGGGACAGGCCCTTTACTTTCAGTGACTGATGTACAAGGACACCCAGATCTTGTTGCACTTCCCCTATCCCTAACTTGACACCATTCAGATAATAATCTGCTTTCCTGTTCTTGCCACCAAAGTGGATAACCTCACATTTATCCAGATTAAACTGCATCTGCCATGCATCTGCTCACTCACCCAACCTGTCCAAGTCACCCTGCATCCTCATAGCATCCTCCTCACAGTTCACACTGCCATCCAGCTTTGTGTCATCTGCAAATTTGCTAATGTCACTTTTAATCCCTTCATCTGAATCATTAATCTATATTGTAAATAGTTGCAGTCCCAGCACCGAGTCTATGGTACCCCACTAGTCACTGCCTGCCATTCTGAAAGGAGCCCGTTTATCTCTACTCTTTGTTTCCTGTCTGCCAACCAATTTTCTATCCGTCAGTACACTACCTCCAATACCATGTGTTCTAATTTTGCTCACTAATCTCCTATGTGGGACCTTATCAAAGGCTTTCTGAAAGTCCAGGTACACTACATCCACCGGCTTCTCCCATGTCCGTTTTCCTAGTTACATCCTCAAAAAATTCCAGAAGATTAGTCAAGCATGATTTCCCCTTCGTAAATCCATGCTGACTCGGACCAATCCTGTTACTGCTATTCAAATGTGCTGCTATTTCATCTTTTATAATTGACTCCAGCATTTTCCCCACCACAGATGTCAGGGTAAATGGTCTATAATTCGCCGTTTTCTCTCTTCTGCCTTTCTTAAAAAGTGGGATAACATTAGCTACCCTACAATCCACAGGAACTGATCCCGAGTTGTTGCTGCCATTGTTGTTCCACTGTCATCCCTGCTAGGGTCTCTTTCCAGTCAACTTTCACTAGCTCCTCCGTCATGCCTCCATAGTCCCCTTTGCTCAACTGTAATACTGACACTTCTGATTTTTCCTTCTCCCTCTCAAATTATAGATTAAAACTTATCATATGATAACATATTGTACAACTTTCACTAGCTCCTCCGTCATGCCTCCATAGTCCCCTTTGCTCAACTGTAATACTGACACTTCTGATTTTTCCTTCTCCCTCTCAAATTATAGATTAAAACTTATCATATGATAGCATATTGTACACCATAGGTTATGCAGGCAGCAGGCAAAGTATTGATCTAGTAATAAGGGGTAAGAGGAAGTGAGAGACCAGGTTCTGTTAGCATGAGCCTAACACATACACCTCCCCACACATGGTTCTCACCTATTGTTTCCTCCTTGGACATGCCCATTCACCGATCTCCCGAACCTCCATCCCCAACGCCCTCCTTCCATGTCTTAATTTCCTTTCATGAAACTCTTTACAGTACAATTTAGAAAATGCACCATAAAGAACTTACATGGAAATGTTCCCTCCTAACTATAATGTAAACCTATGTAGAAAAGAACTGCAGATGCTGGTTTAAACCAAAGATATACACAAAAAGCTGAGTAACTCAGCGGGACAGGCAGCATCTCTGGAGAGAAGCAATGAGTGATGTTTCGGGTCGAGACCCTTCTGCAGACTAGACAAAATAAGTCTAGTCTGCAGAAGTGTCTCGACCCGAAACACCACCCATTTACTAACGTAAATATAAACATAGAAATTAGGTGCAGGAGTAGGCCATTTGGCCCTTCGAGCCTGCACCGCCATTCAATATGATCATGGCTGATCATCCAACTCAGTATCCCGTACCTGCCTTCTCTCCATACCCTCTGAACCCCTTAGCCACAAGGGCCACATCTAACTCCCTCTTAAATATAGCCAATGAACTGGCCTCGACTACCCTCTGTGGCAGAGAGATCCAGAGATTCACCACTCTCTGTGTGAAAAAAGTTCTTCTCATCTCGGTTTTAAAGGAGTTCCCCCTTATCCTTAAGCTGTGATCCCTTGTCCTGGACTTCCCCAACATCGGGAGCAATCTTCCTGCATCTAGCCTGTCCAACCCCTTAAGAATTTTGTAAGTTTCTATAAGATCCCCTCTCAATCTCCTAAATTCTAGAGAGTATAAACCAAGTCTATCCAGTCTTTCTTCATAAGACAGTCCTGACATCCCAGGAATCAGTCTGGTGAACCTTCTCTGCACTCCCTCTATGGCAATAATGTCCTTCCTCAGATTTTGGAGACCAAAACTGTACGCAATACTCCAGGTGTGGTCTCACCAAGACCCTGTACAACTGCAGTAGAACCTCCCTGCTCCTATACTCAAATCCTTTTGCTATGAAAGCTAACATACCATTCGCTTTCTTCACTGCCTGCTGCACCTGCATGCCTACTTTCAATGACTGGTGTACGATGACACCCAGGTCTCGCTGCATCTCACATTTTCCTAGTCGGCCACCATTTAGATAATAGTCTGCTTTCCTGTTTTTTCCACCAAAATGGTTAACCTCACATTTATCCACATTATACTGCATCTGCCAAACATTTGCCCACTCACCCAGCCTATCCAAGTCACCTTGCAGTCTCCTAGCATCCTCCTCACAGCTAACACTGCCCCCCAGCTTAGTGTCATCCGCAAACTTGGAGATATTGCCTTCAATATCTACTGATATTGAACTAGCCTTCAATATCTACTGGTTGTATTGAACAAATCACAATCATTAAAAAAAACCCACACACTTTGGATCGTAAAGTCATAGCAATTTATTAACCAGAGAGACACAAAAAGCTGGAGTAACTCAGCAGGACAGGCAGCATCTCTGGAGAGAAGGAATTGGTTCTCTTCATTCCTTCTCTCCAGAGATGCTGCCTGTCCCACTACAGCTATTTTGTGTCTATCTTCAGTTTAAACCAGCATCTGCAGCTCTTCTTACACAATTTATTAACCAGTTTTTAGATGGATAACTTAAATACCCACATGGTGTTTCTCCAATTTCACATTCTAGCCTATAGCTTGAAAGATCATTTGGTGTCTTCAAACATTCTGTGTGAGTTTTAAAAATCCCATGTCAGTAGGGCACAGTTATCCATTGCTCCGGTGTAAATATGGAGATGGCTAGCTTATACCTTCCAAAGGGGGAAAGTTGTTGTCTACCTCCAATATACTGCATACATTCAAAATAATTAACCATAAAAATTCCAACTGACCCAAACACCCGACTGTGACAGATTATATCTACACACTGTTATGTTGAGTTACATCCTTCAATAGAGGACGTTATGTTTAAGTTGTCACTCAATCAGATTGCCTGTGCTTCTACCAAGACGAAAAATACCCATAGTCACTCCCGAAATCATGAGGTGCAATCATGATATCCCACTTCTTCATGAAGAAGTATTAGTAAACGCAGCGTGTTTTCATCAGCAAACAAAAAACATTCTTCATAAGTGGAAAGTATGTGGATTCCAAAGTGGAAAGTATTTTAAGAAGCTCAAAAGTATTGCTTTCTTTTAACCATGGGGTTTAATACACTGTTGTATGCAAGAGCAGTACAGGTATACGCATAACAAAACTTTGAATGTTAATAAGAATTTGTGAAGTAAAAAAAATAAAAAAATCAGAAACTCTGGACGCTGGAAATGTGAAATACAACCGGAAAACAGTGTACACAGGCTGCATCTGCGGAGGTTAATTTTCCAAATCAAAGATCCTACATCAGCTCTCTAATTTGAAATACCAACTCTCCTCTCTCTCTCTCTCTACAGTTACTGTTTGACCGGTTGAGTGTTTTCATAACCCTCTATACATATTTCCAAATCTGACACCATTCCTCCATATATTACTGACTTGGGTGAATAATTCTGCCAACCACCTGCTGCTCCTTTCCCAAAACAAGGCAACCTGCCCTTCGAAGATGCAGATGTGGTCGGAGATCATCGCTTGGAGGTGATGGTGGAGAGTGACACGTCGGGACACACTGCTCCCCGTGAAGGTGTGGCAGCTGCTGCTGCTACTCAACCATGTGGAGATGCCCCTCCATTCCATGACCCCCCCCCCCCTATTTACTCACTTCCCTCCTCCCTTCCCTACGTCCATTCTCATTGTTCTCACTCCTTCCCTCCTTGTTTCCTCCTTTATCCCCCTCCCTCCTTCCTTTCCCTATCCCTCCTTCTCACCACCACCCCTCATTCCCTCCCCCCCATTATCCATCCTCCTCTCTTTACCCATTCACTTCATACTTCGCTTTCTCCTCTCTTCCTCATCTCCTTCCCCATTCCTCCCCTTCTTCCTTCCCCTATCCATTCTTCTCCCTCCTTCCTTGTTCCTTTGCACCCACTTCTGTCCTTCTCTCCGCCTCTTCCCTCCTTCTTTCCCATCCCTTTCTCCCCACCCCTTTCTTCACCTTCGCTTTCCCCTCTCCCCCTCCCCCACTTCCCCTCTCTCTCCCCCCCCCCCCCCCCCCCTATCCTCTCACCTTCCTCCTCTCCCCACTATCCCCTCACTCACCTCCCCTCCCCAACCAACCCAACCCTTACCCGATCTGACGTTGCTCAGCTGGGCCTTGTTCCTGATCCATTCCTCGGTCGCCACCAACTCCACCGCCTCCATGCTTCTTTTTCCCCTCACGTCTTCACTTCCTCCCCCTTCAATTAATCACTCGGGTCGCCCGGGACTCTAACATCCCCGGCACGCGGCAGCGGGAGAGCAGCGAGCGTTTGCCGTGGAAACCGCGCGAGGGGAGGGGGGGGGGGGGGGAGGGGAGGGGAAGAAGGGGAGAGCAGCGAGCGTTGCCGGGGGAATCCGTGCGACGGGAGGAAGGAGGGGGAGGGGGGGGTTCTATTAGAGCGGGCAGCGACCGTTGCCGAGGGAACCGCTTGAGGGGAGGGAGGGGGGGTTGTATTAGAGCGGGCAGCGACCGTTGCCGAGGGAACCGCTTGAGGGGAGGGAGGGGGGGTTGTATTAGGGCGGGCAGCGACCGTTGCCGAGGGAACCGCTTGAGGGGGAGGGGCGAGGTGGCCTCTCCCGTTGCCGAGGCAACCGACGTTCCGAGCTCGCGCGCTGGTCGCGCCCTCTGCAGGCGCCGAGTGAGAAGCGCGAGTTGCTGGCGCTAGGCGGACGCACTCTACCCGCTGGGACGCTCCCTGCCGACAGGCGGCGCGCGCTGCGGCCCGGGCTTTTGCACAGCAGCTGAACCGGTGGCATATTATGACGCCAATAATGCAAAATAAAGTTATGTTTACACACAGCAAAACAATTGCTTTAAAACGCACTTGCCACGGGGACAACCCCCCGCGTCCAACGAAGACCATAGGAGCATGCATTAATAAAAATACTTATCTTTCAATGCAGCTCGGTTGTCCACGAGTAGAATTATTCCTATTTTCTGGCTACTTTGACTTTGAGCAGTGACGAAGTGAAAAGAGGGTCTTAATCAGCAGCGGCGACGAACTGCAGTCAACCTTGGTCGTGTACTTGTTACCTCGAGATATGGCAACCTCAAAAGCCAGGACCTTCAGGGAATTGAAGCTTGCTACCAGCAACCATCAAGAAAATATGCAAAATATTAAAAAAAACTGCTTGTTTATTTTCTTTGAATGCTGTTTGACTGAGAGCCACGAATCGTCCAGAAAGTAACACAGACTATGATTTTTAATTGTTGTGGGAAAGGCAGCACTGTTACCTGGGGAAAGTGGACATGGAGGGGTTACCAATGCCCCCGGGTAAAACGCTGGGAGGTGATGGAATTTCGAAGACGTGAGATGAAGTACTCCAGCAATGTGTCCGACCAGAGTTGGCATCCATAACTTCATTTGTCTGAAACCATTTGTTGACGTTGGACATAGAAGAGTAGATCATACGTTATAGGAACAGAATATTAAGTCGACTCTGCTATTCAATCATGGCTGATCTATCCTTCCCACTGAACCTTATTCCACTGCCTTCTCCTCTGACACCCTTACCAATCAAGTGTCTTGTCAATTTCCACCTTGATAATATCCATTGACTTGGCCTCCACTGCCTCCTCAGGCAAGGAATTCCACCGATTCACCCTCTGATTAAAGGAATCCTCGTCTCCTTTCTAACGGTATGTTCTTTTATTCCGAGGCCATGCCCTCTAGTATCTGATATTTCCAGCATAGGAAAAAGGTTATGTTTGTCTATCCATGACTTTGTAAACTAGTCCGGTCTCCCCTCAGCCTCTGACACTTCAGAGAAAACAATCCAAATTTATCCAACCTCCCTGTACCAACATAAATAAAACTTGCCCAACCCATCTCCTTTCAACTTCTGAAGAAGGGTCTCTTCCTAAAATGTCACCTATTCCTTTTCGCCTGACCCACTGAGTTACTGCAGCTTTTGGTGTCCATCTTCCTTTAAACTTTCCCTCTCTGACATTAAAGCTATTCCCTCTAGTCTTCGATATTGATATTGCTATTGATTTATTATTGTCATGTGTCCCAGTCAAATCATAGATACATAGATACATAGAAAATAGGTGCAGGAGTAGGCCATTTGGCCCTTCCAGCCTGCACCGCCATTCAATATAATCATGGCTGATCATCCAACTCAGTATCCCGTACCTATCCTATCCTATCATACTATACACGTACTCAGAAAACAATCCACGTCCAAATTTTTCCTTGTACCTAATATCCTCTAATCTAAGCAGCATTTTGGTAAAATTCTGACCCCCTCCCCAAAGCTTCCACACCCTTCCTGTAATGTGGGTGATCAGAACTACATATAATACTCTACTGTAAAGAAAAAGGAGAGGTACCAATGCTCACATTTGGGTTAATTATTGAGTTTAATAAAACAGCGTGTTACATGCTCCACAGTGTAGCATATTACAATGGCCTGGAAGTTGTAGTTAAATATAACGGTGAGGCAGTGAGTATTCATCGTTATAATGGAGGAAATCCAGAACAATTTATTTGTTGACAATGTGCTTTCAATCACGGTGCTTGCTATTTTTAGAAATATAAATGACTACTGCTTTATTTACTGTTGTTAATTTAGTGTGTGTTCATGCTTAGAACCTGTTTGAATAGTTACTAAAAGTATATATTTTCTTACATTGGTTGCAGCAAAATTGAGATTTTGTTTATGATTAACTTCTTCCCCAACCTGCTTGTCAAGTGCTATAAAATTGAAAACGTGCACAAGTGAAGATGAAGTTAAGATCTTTCCCCTTTCACATTATTTAACCATCATAAAGGGAAAGATCCTAATGTCACAAATAGCATATCTGCAATTACTCTTTATAAAGTCTGTTTGAATATCTGTAATAATAAGCTGCTCTGAGCCCTCTTTATTCCCTTTGTCTGAGTGCTCTGACACTTATTTCATTCTCCCGGAAATTAATACTTTAGTCTTATTGGAAAATGCCTAAAGGGCACAAAGATTATGATTTACTTTAAATTTAGTTTGTTTTAACAGTTGGCTATTATTAATTCATAAAATGTTGTCTTGATTAAATCAGATTCATTTTAAATGTAATTGGCTACCAAAAGTTATGTAAAATTCTTTAGTTTCAAACATGCAAGAATCATGTAAATTATTAGCACTAATCATTTTTACATGTATAGTCAGGAAGAGAAATTATTTTGCCAAGTAAAAAGCTTGTGCAAATTAGGCAGCCTGTAAGAATGGGTTACTGAGCAGATGATGTTCCTGAAACATTCTGTGGTTGGATTGTACTACAAATTTATTTGGCAGGATATTTAAAGTGTTTGGTGAATCAATTAACAATTTTTTGCTGTTTCAACTGGATTTTAATGTTTAGAGGTGAATAAAAATTGCTAACAATTGTGGGTTTTTTTTAATTACCTCGGGTTTTAAATATTAGTATGAACAAAAAGCTAACATTTTTTTCTGAATTTAATGGCATCAGGAAGATTTGAACAAAGTTTGAATGGTACAAAGACGTTGAAGGTAAATGTAAAGAAATGTTTAAATAATTTAACCCTGAAAGACTTTTCTCTGAATTTATATTTAAATTATTTGGTACAGTAATCTCTAATAAACTTATATATTTTCCCTATCGATAGCTGTTTTGACTTTCCTCATTCAGCACATTACTTTTGGCTAACTGAATGTAGGTTTATTCACCATGCATTACAGTCAAATGGCACAAAAACAGGCTCTTCGGTCCAACTCGCCCATGCTGACCAAAGAGAAGAGGAGTTTTTGAATTTAGATTTTCAAGGCTCTGCCACAGGTACAGCAGACTGGCTGGCTGTGTGCATTTTGATCACTTCTATTGTACAACTGCAGTTGTACAGGGCCTTGGTGAGACCACACCTGGAGTATTGCGTACAGTTTTGGACTCCTAATCTGAGGAAAGGCATTCTTGCCATAGAGGGATTACAGAGAAGGTTCACCAGACTAATTCCTGGGATGTCAGGACTTTCATATGAAGAAAGACTGGATAGACTCGGCTTGTACTCGCTAGAATTTAGAAGATTGAGGGGGGATCTTATAGAAACGGTACAAAATCTTAAGGGGTTGGACAGGCTAGATGCAAGAAGATTGTTCCCGATGTTGGGGAAGTCCAGAACAAGGGGTCACAGTTTAAGGATAAGGGGGAAGTTTTTTAGGACCAAGATGAGAAAAAATAATTTCACACAGAGAGTGGTGAATCTGTGGAATTCTCTGCCACAGAAAGTAGTTGAGGCCAGTTCATTGGCTATATTTAAGAGGGAGTTAGATGTGGCCCTTGTGGGTAAAGGGATCAGGGGGTATGGAGAGAAGGCAGGTACAGGATACCGAGTTGGATGATCAGCCGTGATCATATTGAATGGCGGTGCAGGCTCGAAGGGCCGAATGGCCTATTCCTGCACCTATTTTCTATGTTTCTATTGATGCAGAATTCTCAGCCAACAAACCACTCCCCACAAGTAACCTGGAATCAGGAAAGCCTTTTCTTAATAAGGACAGAGGAGAGTGTATCATAGTTTCTCTCAAGAAATCATGACATTAATAATGCCAACTGTGCGGCCACAGCAAAAACATTTTATTTCCTGGTCAAAAATTATGTACTAATTATGTGGTTATTCCATGTCATGTCAATAAAGGCAGCAATGTGGCGCAGTGGTAGAGTTGTTGCCTTACAGCGCCAGAGACCCATATTCGATCCTGACTACGGGTGATGTTTTTGTGGAGTTTGTACTTTCTCCCTGTGACCACGTGGATTTTATCCGGGTGGTCGTTTCCCTCCACAGTCCGAAGATGTTTTGGTTTGTAGGTTAATTGGCTTCAGTAAAAAAAGTAAATTGTCCCTAGCGTGCAGCATAGTGCTAGTGTACAGGGATTGTTGGTCAGCGCAGACCCGGTGGGTCGAAGGGCCTGTTACTGCGCTGTATCTCTAAACTAAACTCGAGGTGTTTGCATAATTTTTGCTAATAACCACAAATCAATTACATTTTAAATAAATCCAAGCATGATGCCAACTCTTGTCGCCCTGCATATAATTCGTATTCCTCCATTTCTTGCATTTCCATATGCCTTTCCAAAAGACTTAAATGTAATTATCATATCTGCCACAGACCCTGGCAGCGCATTCCAGGCACTCACCACACCTCCATGTAAAAAAACGTTGTCCTGCACATCTGCTTTAAACTTTGCACCTCTCACTTTTAAATTATCCCCTCTGGTATTCAATTTTTCCATCCTGGAAAAAGGGTCCTCTGTCTACCCTATCTACACCCTCATAATTACATATATTTCTGTCAGGTTTCCCCACAACATGCAGCATTTCAGAGAAAACAATCCAAATCTGTCCAACCTCTCCCTATAGCTAATATCCCCTAATCCACACATCAATCTGGTAAACCACTGCTGCACCCTTTCCAAAGCCTCCACATTTTTCCTGTAATAGGGTGACCAGAACAACACACAATACCCCAAATGTTAGCCTAACCAAAGTTCTGTAAAGTTCACTCTCTCTCGTTCTGTAAAGCTTTCTCTCCCCCCCCCCCCTCCCCTCTCCCCCCTCTCTATCTCCCCTTCCCCCCCCTCCCCCTCCCCCTCTCTCTCTCTCTCTCTCTTCCCCCACTCTTCCGCTCTCTCCTCTCACTCCCCCTCTCTCTCTCCCCTCCATCCCTCCCCCCTCTCTCCTCTCTCCCTCCCCCCTCTCTCTCCCCCTCCCTCTTCCCCTCTCTCCCCCCCCCTTCCCCCTCTCCCCCCCCCCCCCCCCCTCCCTCTCCCCCTCCCCCTCCCCCCCCCCCCCCCCCCCCCTCCCCTCTCCCCCCCCTCCTCTCTCTCTCTCTCCCTCCCTCTCTCTCCCCCCCTCTCTCTCCCAAGAGTGTACTGCCAGCAGTAGTGTAACAAGTCCTGCAATGGGTCAGCAGGTGTACAGTATCAAGCCACTAATAATCGTGACTCACTCGTTAACTATTTGAAGGGCGTGTTGACCATTCAAAAAGTACACTGACACTTTTATTAGGATTGTGAATGAAAACTGCATGTGACCCAAACTGGCATGAATTGGCAGAGGTTAACCTCTCCGGAAGCTATCTGATTTCTAAGCCAAAATCCTTAACTTTTTTACCTAATGAACTCGATTTGGTATGAATATGTGCTGACTAATCTAAAAGCAGCTGGCATGAGGACAGATCTTTTCCATGAAAGCAGTTTGTTTGATTGTGTTGATGTCTATCTCCATGGAAATATGGGACCTCTATTACCAACTCATAACCTGCCATATTCTGCTGCTGAATGTGATTAATCTTTTATTTCCTGTATTATTGCATTAATTTTACAACACCATAAATAATTTTCTATATGCTGTGGGCTTCTGCTGGTGTCAAATAAAGTTATTGAACAGGATTGTTTGCACAGTTTACAGCAAGTTTTGTACAAGACATTAAGAAAGTCCTGGTATTTTTTAACCTATCTTACATAACGGCAAAAAAGTTATGGCTGGTGCATTGCTCACTGTGGTTTAAATTTAGCTATGTGCCAGGCGCTTATATTCAAGAATACTTCAGAGTTATGCATTTCATAGGTGTCCCATATGCTCTTGTCAGGGAGAACTCCTCCAGTCTCAGCACTGGAATTCATCCCCTGTGTCTAAGCTGAGACCAAATCTATAATGCAATCTGGAACTGAGTAGTTGTAGCAAGAAGGCTCTTGGAGAGGGAGTGATGCAAGATGGCACTGTTTGTAACACGTTCCAGTACTTTGATAACGGAGGGCAGATTGATTGGGTGGTAATTAGCTGGTGTGGATTTGTCCTATGTTTTATGGTCAGAACAAACATGGGCAACTTTATAATGGCACTAAACAACTTGTTTAAAGATGTGGTCAGTTTTGAAGCTTCAGTTCTTCATCGGAGATGCTATTTGGTCCCAAAGCTTTTGCCATTTTACGAGGATGTTGCCAGGTCTCGAGGACCTGAGCTATAGATAAAGGTTGAGCAGGCTAGGACTCTATTCCTTGGAGCGCAAGAGGATGAGGGATGATATTATAGAGGAGTACAAAGTCATGAGAGGAATAGATTGGGTAAACATACAGAGTCTCTTACCCAGAGTAAGGGAATCGAGAACCAGAAGACATAGGTTTAAGTTGAAGGAGGAAAGATTTAATGAGGGATAATATTTTTACACAAAGGGTGGTGGGTGTATGGAACGAGCTGCCAGAGGAGGTGGTTGAGGCAGATACTATAACAACGTTTAAGAAACATTTATACAAGTACATGTATATAGGACAGGTTTAGTGGGATATGGGCCAAACACAGGCAGGTGGGATGAGTGTAAAAAGTTCATTATCTCCTTTGGATCAGGAAGGGAAATAAAGGCAGACGAGGACAAAAAATGCTGGAGTAACTCAGCGGGCCAGGCAGTATCTATGGAGAACATAGATAGGTGACGTTTTGGGTCTGGACCCATCTGGGAGTTCACCAGAGATGCTGCCTGACCTGGTGAGTTATTCCAGCATTTTGTGTCCATTTGTGTAAACCAGCATTTGCAGTTCCTTGTTTCTACAAATGAAGCAGAAGAATTGCCTTAAGACAAGAGTGAGGAACCATAACATATAGAAGCAGAATAAGGCCATTCAGCCCATTGAGTCTGCTCCGCCTTTCAATCATGGCTGATCTATTTTTCCCTCTCAACAGGTGTAGTGAGTTGCACATTCTACCCAGAAAGTAGATAGTTCAAAGTAAAAATAGAGATGTAATTTGATTTTTTAATGTAAACACCAGAGGACCTTAAGCAACTGAACAAGGAACGATGATGGGCGCATGGATGCTGTTGTGTCCTTCAGCGGAACCATCCTGATTCCTGCTATTTTTTTACTTTCTCATCGTATGTTCCAGCTCCCTTGTAATTCCCAACATAACCTGTGTTTTCTGCTATGTACTCCCTGCCGCTTATCCCTTTGCCTTTTCCACTTTCGTCAAAACGTTCCTTGTGGGAGCCCGTGTACTTAGAGGTATCTGTCAGTCTATCAACACCTCCTGCTTTAGTTGCAACCTGCAAGGAGAAATTACATGATTTACTAAAAAGAATATAGGCATTTTGTAGTATTTCATTATCACAATAAATTTACATTGTGGTGACATAGTTTGATAAGGAATTTACAATTTTATGCCAAAAAATCCTAGAGAGAAAGAATATAAACATTTGCATTAATATAGCTGCCAAGAAGTCTGAGGCGATCAGAGTGATATTTCAGGAAAAGTTGGAAGATATTGAAAATATCAGGTTCTTATGGACCACCAGGGTTATTAAAACAGGAATAAGCAACACAGATGCATCAAAAAGCCCATACAGCAAATTGCAAGCAATACACTATTCCAGCAAGATGCAATAAGGAATGCAACTAATACAGCAGAATGTAATAAGTAATACAATTAATAAGGATACAAATAATACAACAGGATGCAATAAGTAATGCAAGTAATAAGAATGCGAGTAATACAGCAGGATGCAATAAGTATCGCAAGTAATAAGAATGGAAGCAATACAGCAGAATGCAATAATTAATGCAAGTAATAAGAATGGAAGTAATACAGCAGGATGTAATATGTAATGTAACACTATCCTACAAACAATAGGGACATTTTACATTTATACCAAGCTAATTAACTTACAAACCTGTACATCTCTGGAGTGTGGAAGGAAACCAAAGATCTCGGAGAAAACCCACGCAGGTCACGGAGAGAACGTACATACACCGTACAGACAGCACCCGTAGTCAGGATAGAACCCGGGGCCCGGGACTGTAAGGCAGCAACTCTACTGTTGTGTCACTGTGCTGCCCTGCCTGTAGCAACAAATTTGTGTGAGAGGGACATTGTTCTGTGTGTGCATTCACATGCATGAATGTGAGTGTATGAAGTGGTTTGCATTAATTCTGCATTTGTGAATGTTCTGAGTAAAGTCCATGACATAGCCATACCCCTTATCCCGAAGATAGACCCAAAATGCTGGAGTTACTCAGCGGGTCAGGCAGCATCTCTGGATAAAAGGAAAAGGTGATGTTTCAGGTCAAGGCCCTTCTAATACTTTGAAGAAGTACCCCTATCCATTGGTCTAACAAAGATGGACCAACATTTGTCTCAGTCATGTTGAAGTTTCAAGTTAGAAGAAGTTCAGTTTAGGAATGTTACATCAAAGTTTAGTAATTCAACACAAATGCCAGTAACTCAAGGGAAATTGATGGAATCTTATTGAAACATTTGAAACGGAATGATATAACTCCAGACTTGTGTTTGTAATCAGATTGGGTCAATGTGCTTACTGTAACTCCAAGGTTAGTTGGGTCTTTTCCAGCAATCAGACCATAAATTGACTGAATTGCCTGTTCGCGACTTTGGCCTTTAAACCGTTTTGGAGCCAGTTCGGCCAGAGCTGCCTTAAATTCTTCGAAGGTGATTACCCGAGCTGATTTGGCTCTGAAATTAAAACACAACTGGAGATTAACTTCCTCAAAAATTCTTCCAGATAATATAATATGGACTAGCATTATTTCATTTTTAAAAAAAAAAGAATATGATGTAAATACTGAGCAGCTCAGCAATGTTTATGGAGCGAAAAAATCAATTGTTGCTTGAGAGTCCTTGATGTTAAATCAGTTTACATTTCCACTGACAGCATCCAACTTTTTTTTTAGTTTATAAGTACAGCTTGGAAACATGCCCTTCGGCCACCAAGTCCGCATTGACCAGCAATCATCCATAGACTAATTATATCCTACACACTAAGGACAATTTTACAGAAGCTGATTAACTTACAAACCTGCACGTCTTTGGAATGTGGGAGGACACCGGAACACCCGGAAAAAAACCCACACATACATACACAGAGAACATACACACTCCGTACAGACAGCACCTGTAGTCAGGATCACACACGAGTCCCTGGCACTATAAGGCAGCAACTCCATTGGTGCGCAACTATGCCACCTCTTGAGTATAATCACTAATCAGCATTTTCTGTTTCTATTTTTTCCAACCTCCACAATATAATTTGTTCTTTTTTCAGGAACTGGGTATCACAGGATAGGGGCCAATATTTACTGTAAATGCCCTTGAGAAGGTAGCAGTGAGATTCATTTTTGAACTACTGAAGTTCTTCAGGTGAAGATAATTTTACAATGCTCTTGGGTCAAAAACTCCAAGATTTAGTTACTGCAAAGGAAAGTCAATATGTTTCCAAAACAGGATGGTGTGCAATTCGGAAGGGAACCTGCAGGTCGGAGACTTCCTATGAGTCTGTAGCTCGTGTCCTTTATGGATGTAGAGGTTGCAGGCTTGGGAGGTGCTCTCAGAGTAGAGTGGACGGGTAACTGCAGTACATTTTGTAGACAATACACACTAGCTGCTGTGTGCCAGCGGTGGGAGGAATAAATATTAATGGTGCTGGACAGAGTGCTAATCAAGTGGTCTGCTTAATCCTAAATGGTGCTGAGTTTCTTGAATGTTGTTGGGATTGGGTTAACCCTTGCTTGTTTGTGGTAGGAACAACCAACAGGCTATTAAATATTACAACCTCCAAATCACCTCCAAACTATATATAGTTTGGGGCCTAGGTTTTGTCTTTGCAATATTTATATATATATTTAAAAATATATTAAAATTCCCCCCAAGTTTTTGTAGTTTCGAGATTGTTTGGAGGTTGTAATGCTATATATATTGTGGCATACATATTGTGTATGTTTACATATGTATCTGGTTGTGCTGCTGCAGGTGGGGATTCAAGGGCATATGACAATAAAACACTCTTAACTTGACTAGATGAAGGAAAGACTTTAGGATATCAGAGGGTGAATTGCTTACCACAGGTTACTTAGGTTCTAACCTGTCCTTGTGGCCATAATATTTATGAGGCTGGTCCAAATTAGTTTCAAGTCAATGATGACCCCTGGCATGTTGATGGCAAATGAGTTGATGAATATATTACCATTGAATGTCAAAGATAGGTGATTAGCCTCCATGTATAGGCGATGATTTTTTGCCTATTGGTTCTGTGGCATGAATATTACTTGCCACATATCAGCCCATGTCTGAACGTTGTCACCAAGTAACCTGTGGCAAATGATTCACCTTCTGATACCCTAGAGTATTTTCATAATCCTCCAGGAATAAGCAAGGATTCACATAACTCCAACATTTAAAAAACTCAACACCATTCAAGCTTTTGCTAGATGCAGACAAGGATTGCACAAGGTGGCACAGTGGCACAGAGTTAGTTAGAGTTGCTGCCTGACAGCGCCAGAGACCCGGGTTCGATCCTGACTACAGTTGTTGTCTGTGCAGAGTTTGTACATTCTCCCTGTGACCTCATGGGTTTCCATCGGATGCTCCAGTTTCCACCCACATTCTAAAGACGTACAGGTTTGTAAGTTAATTGGCTTAGGTAAAATTTAAATTGTCCGTAGCGTGTTGGATAGTGCTGGTGTAGAGGGTGATCACTGTTCGGTGTGGACTCGGTGGGGCAAAGGGCCTTTGTTTTCATGCTGTGTCTGTAAAGACTAATGTAAAACAGATGGCTTTATTTGCTGTGGAGTTACGAATGGGTAGACAATCAGGACCTTTTTCCCAGGATGGAAAAGCCCAACAGTAGAGGGCATAACTTTAAAAATAAGTGGGAAAGTTTGCTGTGGAGTTACGAATGGGTAGACAATCAGGAGACTTTTTGTCCCAGGATGGACACAGAACACTAGAGGGCATAACTTTAAGGGGGGGGGGGGGGGGGGGGGGATGGGGATATGGGGGGGGGGGGGGGTTTTGTACACAGAGCAGGGGGGGGGGGGGTGGGGGGGGGGGGGGGGGGGGGGGGGGGGGGGGGGGGGGGGGGGGGGGGTGGTGGAGGCAGATACAATAATGGTGTTTCGAGGCTGTTAGATAGGCACGTGGAAGAGGGATATGGATCCTGCATTGGCAGATGTGTTCACTTTACCTTGGCATTATGTTCGACACAAACATTGTGGGCCGAAGGACCCGTTTCTTGTGCTGTACTATTCTATGTTCTATGGAACAGTCATGTGTGAAACTCTTCAGTTCTGACTTTCTAATGCAAGAAAGGCCTTTGAAGAAGCAACTCAAGATAATTGGGCTTAGGGCACTGGCCTGAGGAGCTGTTGCAGTGATATTCTGGGGCATCAGAACTTGCCTGGTAAATTTTGTCAAAGTCGAGATAGAGAGCTTGCTTAGATTTTGTTTTAAAATGTAAACATTTATCACATTGCTCTGTCAAAGATGTGCATTGTTGAATTGGCCTGCAGCAATTCTTATTGTGAGGAAAATTCAGGCAGACTATATTGTTATTCAAAAAAGTAGGTACAAGCAATTTTATTATGCGAAATGTAACTGGTACTTACTTTACTTTTGAAAATAGGATGTCCACGTCAGTTGAGGTGACTGTTTTGCCATCAATAACGTGGCATTCTTTGCAGATTTTGGACCAGTTTTTCCCATTCATTTCACTCCCAGTTGCCTTGGTATCCCCATGCATTGCAAAACTTTTGAATGACTCATGCAGAGCTTGCATATTTGTTGATGTCCCTGCCATGTTTCAGGTTGCGTGGCTTACTCAAGTTGTCCTGTGTAAAATAAGGAGAAAGTTGAAAGGAAGTAATTTAAAATTATTGGAAAAGGAATTGCAGTCGGTAACTCAAGATATAGGGAAATAGTTCTGGTTTTTACATTACAATTGTTTCATAGTTCCACTTTGTTTTATTGGACCCCTGTTATCTCTGATCGGGAGGTTCTAGATTCCAGTGGTTCAGTCAAAATGGTCTGCCATCTCTGCGCAGAATTGAAGGAATATTATTTTGTTAGAGATAAAACCTTTCCGATGATACGTAAAGCTAGTCTTCCATCAGTTGTCTTTAAACAAATAAACTAAATATTAAAGAGATGCGAACAGCACTTCAAATTGCTCTGAGTCTGATTGTGAGGAACTCATGTGAGTCAAGTCAAGAACTCATGCAGAGGTCAGCAAAGGTCAAAGGAAGGAATCTCCTGTTGCTGTTGTGATCCATATAAAAATGATGGTATTTGTTAGACTCAGGATATTACTGCTGGTATTCCTCAAGGCAGCATTATTTGCCAAACACCAGCCCTTTCTTTACAAACATTCTTCCCTCACTCATAAAGTCAGTGGGTATAATGTTCAAAACCCATTCCATTCAAAGCACTTCAAATAAATGGACAATTCTGCGGGATGGTGGCATTATCAGATGATTGATTAAGATGTTGAAATGAAATGACTAGATCCCATGGTACTCTGCTGAAAAGAGGAGTGTTGATATTTAGGACAAATCTGTTCCCTCATCCTAAATAGCAGATAAAATGGTCAGATCTACCCACTGCTTGTGGGGTCTTGCTTGTGGAATATAATTGAGGCGGAAACACATTAAAGAGGAAATTTCTACCACATAAATGCAGCTTTACTATGTTTCCTTGCTATTCCACAGTGTTCATAGAAGGAACTATAATTTAATTTTGCAGTTTTATAATTGATAGGCTGGAATTTGACATTCTCACCTAATGTCCTAAGGCGCATACAGAAAGATCCTTTTCCTTGCTTGATGTTTTAAAGTGCAGCATTGATCTTACACATACTGTTGCAGCCATGGCAACACCAAATTTGACATCAAAGCCGTGTAATATGTAAACAATGCCAATTGTCATCATTGAACCATAATAATTTGTATCCTGAAAACTGATTGGCAGTAAGACATTTTTATAAATATTATGATCCTATTTTCTTCAAATAATCTACCAGTCTGTACTATTTTTATATCACCATGATTAAAACATCTAAACAGTCCAAGATCACATCTGTAAATTTTGATTAGCTTGGTATTGCTATTAAATCCGTTCATTGGCATGAAACATTGAATATTGAAAATAAAACAGAGGGCTTAAGCATTTATTTGCCTTGAGAGAGATTGTGCCTGCTTTCTTTGTCGATAGTGCAGAATGTAACAACCTAGTGAGTTCCAAAGGTGAACAAAGGAATCAACTAATCATGTCAGAGTTATACAAAGAAAGGGCACTTCAGCCAACCATGAGTATGCTAACCATTATTTTTCCAGCTACACTAATCCCAGTATGTTCCAGATATCAAACTATCACTGTGTAAAAATCATTTCCTCAGATCCTCTTTAAAACTCCTTCCATTCACTTTAAACTTATGATATCTTGTTTTTGTTACACTGATTATGGGGAAAAGATTCTGACTACACTATCTATGCCTGTTGTAATTTTATATACATTCATCAGATCACTCCTCAGAAACCTTCACTCCAGGGAGAACAAGCCCAGTCTATCCAATCTCACCCCATGATTGAAGCTTTCCATACCAGGCAACATCCTGGTGAATCTCCTCTGCATTCTCTCCAGCATAACAATATCTTTCCTATAATGTGGCGACCAATACTCTCAGTATAGCCTAACCTGTGGTTTGCAAAGTTACAACATAACACTGTAACCTTTATATTTTATGCCCCAACCAAGATAGGCAAGCATGCTCTATGCATTTTTTTAACCATCATACACAATCACCTCTGTTGAAACTATGGACTTGAATGCCAAGGTCCCTCTGTTCATCAACACTCCCCAAATGCTCTACCTATTTGACTTCTCTAGATGCTTCACCATGCAGATGTCGGGATTAAACTCCATCTGCCAACACTTTGCCCAGCTTTCCATCTGATCTACATCCTGCTGTAGTCTTAGACAACCTTCCTCACCATTCACAACACCATCAACATTTGTGTCATTTGCTAACTTATTAATCGTACATCCTACATTCACGTCCAAGTTAATATATATTACAAACAACACCAATCCCTGGAGTACCCCAGACTTCCAATCAGAAAAGCATCCTTCCACCACAACTCTTTGCCCCCTGTCACCAAGCCAATTGTGGATCAAATTAGACAGAATATGTTCCTCCAGTTGACATGTGGTCTCACTCTGGCAATAGAGGAGGCCCAGGACTGAAAGGTGAGTATGGGAATGGGAAAGAGGAGTTAAAATGGAGAGCAACTGGGAGAGTTGAGACGTGTAAACGTAAAACATTTCCTGTCCATTCTCTGCACAGATGCTGAGTTATTACAGCACTTAGTGTCTTGCCCAAGATTCCACTGTCTACAGTTCCTTGTGTCTCTTGATGTATGTAGATTCAACTCCAATCTACATACATCAAGAGATATAGATATGCCATTTATTGTCACTATACATGTACAGTGAAACTGAAAGCTGCTCGTACTCAGTGCATACATACAATTTAGCACAAAAAACAAGAGACAGAAAACAAAAAACAGAAGGGAGATGGGGGGGGGGGGAATAGGTGCACAAATTCTGCGGCGCTACATTCATATATACATATATACAGAAGGAAGTCCATGTTGGGCGGTGTAGTCAGTGCATGTGTGAATTTGAATTTATAGTAGATATAATTCTCGGAAAGCAACTATTCCTGAGTCTGTTTGTCCTGGATTTGATGCACCTATAGCGCCTTCCAGAGGGCAGCAGGTCGAACAGTCCAAACGCAGGATGGGAGCTGTCTTTGATGATCTTCTTTGCCCTGCTAAGGCAGCGGGAGGTGTAGATGTCCATCAGGGAGGGGAGAGGGCAGCCAATGATCCTCTGCGCTGTCCTGGTTACCCTCTGAAGCCTCTCCCTGTCTGCCATGGTGCAGCTGCCATACCATGCTGTAATGCAGTATGTCAGCAGGCTCTCGATGGACGAGCGGTAGAAGGTCAGCAGCAGGTTAGAGTCCAGGTTGTGCTTCCTGAGGACCCTCAGGAAGTGCAGCCGCTGCTGAGCCTTCTTGATGACCGCTGTTGTGTTGTCCGACCAGGAGATGTCAGCAGCGATATGGACACCGAGAAACCGGAAGGTGTTGACCCTCTCCACACACTCGCCGTTGATGTGTAGGGGGGCTAAGTCGGTGCTGTGCCTCCTGAAGTCGACAATGAGCTCTTTTGTTTTCCTGGTGTTCAGAGCCAGATTGTTTTCTGAGCACCAGGTTGTCAACTTCAGGACTTCCTCTCTGTAGGCTGCCTCGTCTCCCTTCGAAATAAGTCCGACCACAGTAGTGTCGTCAGCAAATTTAACGATGCGGTTGTTGTTGTGGGCCGGACTACAGTCGTAGGTGTAGAGACAGTATAAGAGGGGGCTTAGCACACAGCCCTGTGGGGAACCGGTACTCAACCTGCGAGTGGAGGAGAGGTGGGGGCCGAGTCTCACAGTCTGGGTGGGGGCCGTGGAGGAGAGGTGGGGGCCGACTTATTGATTATAAAAGTGCATGCTGTGCACGGACTTATTGATTATAAAAGTGCATGCTGTGAGTGAGATCACTGGAGTTCATCTTTGGTGGGTTGGAAGAGAGACTTCCCCTTGGAGCGCCATCAGGAACAGCACCAGGACCCTCAGGTTTTCCAGGCCAGACATCGCAAGCAGGAGTCTCCAATTGGCAGAAGGCTGTGAGACTTGTTGCTACCGGCCACAGCTCGTATCAATGACGACAGGAACAAGCAGAAGGGCATAAGATTTGTTGCTTTATTAACGACAATGAAGTTAGTTGTTTGTAACCCTGAAATGTTCTTTCTCCATTCATTGATCCGAAACCTCCGAACCTGCTCATATTTCATTGAAGTGGGTCATGTTGAACTGTGAAACTCAGATACAGTTGCCCAGGGCAGCTCTTCAAACATTGTATGGACAAACCCCTGAATAAATGTAGTGTCTATCAAACATCTCAGAGACTAACTGACTGCTGTGGCCTTTACAAATTAGTTTAGTTGAGTTTAGAGATACAACATAGATACAGGCCCTTTGGCCCAAACTGGCATGTAACAAACGTAATGCCACTGTGGTGATGGGGGATTTCAATGTGCAGGTAGACTGGGAAAATCAGGTTGGTTCAGTACCCCAAGAAAGAGAGTTTGTAGAGTGCCTCCGAGATGGATTCTTAGAGCAGCTTGTAATGGAGCCAACCAGAGAAAAGGCAATTCTGGATTCAGTGTTGTCCAATGAACCAGATTTGATAAGAGAACTAGAGGTAAAGGAACCGCTTGGAGGTAGTGATCATAATATGATTAGTTTTAATCTGCAATTTGAAAAGGAGAAGGTTAAATCAGAAGTGTCAGTGATGCAGTTGAACAAAGGGGACCATGAAGGCTGGCCAAGGTAGACTGGAAAGGGATCCTAGTGGAACTGCAATGGCAGGAATTTCTGGGCATAATCCGGAAGACGCAGGATAATTTCATTCCAAAAAGGAAGAAAGATTCCAAGCGGAGTAGGAGACTCCCCTTAGGGAGTAGACTATATTACTCAAAAACTAAACTGAATAAGATTTTTTCAAATGTATCTCCTATTTTTGACAAATGTCTCTCTCAAGAAGCAACTATAACCCACTCCTTTACCTCTTACATAAAACTCCATAAATTTTGGAAAGGAATCTTTGAAATGTTCTCAAAATTATTAAAAACAAAATTGGACCCCCATACACAATTGATTATTTTCGGAATAGCAGGAGCCTGCTCTGAGCTATCAATATTTCAAAGACGTTTCCTTAACTATGGCCTGATAACGGCAAAAAAACGTATACTTAAATTTTGGAAAAACGCATCTACCCCAACTCTTAAAATGTGGATCACAAACATGTCTGAGACGCTACATCTTGAAAATATGAGACTTCTCTAAGCAGGGAAATCAGAACAATTTTCAAAGATATGGTCTCCTTTCATTGAGACATTACAAGGATAGTATGGTGCAACACAACTTTGGAATTATACCGATTTACGGACAGGGTGATGGGTGTGGTGAGAAACGAAGCAGGTATACCAACACATTTTGGGTTTTTTTTAATTATTTTTCGTTTTTGTCTTTTTAATTTTTTAATTTTTTACTTACTCACTCTGTGACTACACCTTTTGGTAGTTTAGGGGTTCTATTTTTACACTTTAACTCTCTCTTTCACTTTCTTTCTTTCTTGCTCTTTCTCTCTTTTTCTATTTCATTTTTGTTAAAATTAAAATGGAAGATGTACAATAAATGTATTATGTCACATGCCGCGGTTTATACTATTGTACACTACTTCTAATAAAAATATAAATTAAAAAAAAGAAATCCTCCATTTTGTCGAGCACCCAAAATTCCTGATATTATCATATATACATTTATATTTTAAAAAAAATATATATATATATATATATTTCAATTACAGAATGTAATACTTGATAATGAAAATGAATGAAGTTTCAAGTTCCAGACATTAAAACAATGATGATCAATGTTCTTGCTGCTATTGCACAGCTCCAGTGACCTACATTCAAGCCCGAGCAAGGTGCTGTCTGCGTGGAGTTTGCAGGTAAACCTTTTGACCTTGTGGATTTCTTCTAGGTGCTCCAGTTTCTTCCCACATCCCAAAAACAGAAAGGCAGGATAAATGCTGGAGTAACTCAGTGGGACAGGAGAGAAGGAATGTGTGACATTTCGGGTCGAGACCCTTCTTCAGACCCGTTCTGTAGTTCCTTCATACATAATTGGCTATATAGTTGGTTGGGGCTGGGGTGGGGGTGGGGGGAGGCGAGGAAGGAGTTAATAGGCATATATTAGAAGATAGGTTAGAGGGAAATAAATGTGGGAATGGACTGAATGGAATGTTCTGAGAGCCAGCATGGACGATGATTAAATGGCTTCCTTCATTGTCGTATGTAAGTGGGCATGAACAATTTGAGGTAAGTAAAATGTGTTGCAATGGATAAATAGCATACTAATGGAGGAAATAAGATTGAGGTGCTCAGAAGTGCTTGGATTGGATCCTGTATGGATCCAATCTGCTGGATAAGGAGTAGGAGTGATACTGGAGCATGATCGCCAGACTGATGGGAAACCTCCTGGTACAGACATTGTAGTCCCAGGTCTTGGCCAGAAGAAGCCTGGACTGTAGTTGTAGTCAACCAGGCCCTCTCTGGGTCAGTTGAATCTATTAAAAAGGATTATTATGTTCATCAGCTGCTCTGGACCAGGTAAATGGTTGCAAATACATTCAGGCTATCAAGACCTCAAAGGAGGGCTAAGCATTTCCAAATCTATAATATTTTTCACCAGTCCACCTATTAAATGTCGGTGATTGGACATTTTAGTTCTGAATCTCACAGATATTGCTGGTGTTTTCAGCAGACCTCTTGCTGGAATTATTGCCTTACCACAGAACATTTAGTGTAAGAAACTTTCCACCATGCCCTTTGTAAACTTTGAATGTGTGTAAGGGATGAACAAGTTTGATTTGGTGAGACGCAGGTACATTACAGACTGAACTGCTGAGTCCGTTAACTATCTGTACAATCGTTCGCGGACTGGAAGCCGACAGATTCTCTTATATAAAAAAAAAATGGTTTTGGAAATGGACAACATAATTTAGCAATGTTCCAAAGTGAATACACTCCAATATTATTCATGGCAGCTTCATAAATTGGCAATTTCCACTCAGCCATTTAGCTGAAATTTTGCAAACTCTAGCACTGGAATAACATAACAAGTTCCAGGCTAGTTGAACATCATATCAGATCCTTGAGATTATTAAAGAACGATTTGTAGTGTAACAATTGATTGTTTTTCTTGTTCCCACCAATACAATTACTAAGATTGGAAATTGTACAGTGTGATGGTTTCTTTGGCTGGTTATAAATTCTGACTACGAACAAGCATTGTCTGACCTATTTATTGAACAAATCTAACCTTTAGTCAGATGCAGTACTGTTTGAAATAAAGAGAAAACTTCCAGTCATCAAGTTTGAGTATTTGTACGGTCTGGGGAACTATAGTCGGTTAACTCAATGTTGATACTGACTATTGCATATCATAGCACAGCAACGACAGTATGCAAACAACTGTTACCTTGAAACCAAGCTTGGGTGTGGGCTAGGCTTTATTGAAAGCAGCTGTTATATTGTTTAGATGAATCTGTGGTTTCCATGGAGAAACACATTTAACAGAGCCATGCCCTGGATGTAACTAAACTTTCATTTCCTTAGGGAGCTTCACCCAAGACACTTCCATAAATCACGAAACTAGAGCGAAGCCAGAGAATATTATACTTTTTTACTGATTTTATCTTTGAAGATCTTATCTTTGCAGACTGTTCCGGGAAGAAAATATATTTAGCTTTGGACCGACACTAAAGTTGTTGGGTTAACTTTTCCCATTCTAAATGTCACCTTTTATCATAACATCACGGATGTACTGCTTAAGTTTCCCGTAATCTGCCTGCTGCAGGCGGAGTGTTGTTGATGATGGTTTATTAACCCATAGCATAAATTCTGCCTTGTATTGGCCCCCTTTACTATCTGACAGAAAGCATATGAAAATCTCCAGTTATTTAGAAATAGAATAATTTAATGCAATAGTTATCAATACAAGTTGTTTAAAAACCAGAATAGATATATATTTTTTAATCTTTGTAAATATTACTGTAGTATACTTGCACCAAAATAATGTTTGGGTATATCATCTTTTATTCAAAATATTATATTTGAATAATATTACATAAACACCCATACTGTCCATTATGCCACACACCATTTTAGCTTTCTGCACATGGGAAATAATACATTGATACAATACAGTATTATTACTGCGTCAGTACATAAGGCATTGAAGGAAGTTCAACAAAGCAGTCAATTCCCCCAATTTAAAGGGTGCTTTAAGAGGGCGGATGTTTTTGTACAAAGTTTCAGTACTAAAACTGATCTTATGACCCTGCCAGATCATAATCAGTAAGGATTAGTCAGTTAAAGAGTACGGAAATAGGCCCTTTGACCCAATTTGTCCATGCAGAACAATTGCCAACTTGAGCTAGTTTAGTTTAGTTTAGTTTTGAGATAAATCTTGAAACAGACCCATCGGCCCACCGACTCCACGCTGACAATTGATCACCCATTCACACTAGTTCTATATTATCCTACTTTCTCATCCACTCCCTACACACTAGGAGCAATTCTTAGAGGCCAATGAACCTCCAAACTCACATATCTTTGTGATGTACAAACTTCACACAGACAGCACCTGTCGTCAGGATCGAATCTCGGGTCTCTGGCGCTGTGAGGTAGTAATTCTACCAGCTGCCCAACTGTGCCATGTGTTTGGCCTATATCCCTCTAAATCCTTTCTATCCATGCACCTGTCCAAATGTCTTTTAAGCAGTTACAATTATACCCACTTTCTTTGGCTGCTTGTTCCTGACACTCACCACCCTCTGTGTAAAAAGGTTGCCCGTCATGTCCCTATTTAAATTTTCCCCTCATCTTAAATCAGTGCCCCTTCATTTCAGATGCACTTAATTTGGGAAAAATTCAGCAACTATTCATCTGACCAATCCCTTCAAGATTTTACATACTTCCATACAGTAACCCTTAGCCTCTACATCCAGGGGAAAAAATTGATCCAGTTTCTCCTTATAACTCAAGCCTGCCAGTCCCGGGAACATAGAAACTTTCAATATGGAAAATCTAATCCACCATCATCCATCAATAATCTTAATAACTGGGTGACGTCATATTATAGTATCTCATTGAGTTTCATTAACAAGGGCACTCTTATGAGCTTCCACTCCCAGTGTTTTCTAGTGATTATTTGAGTTTATTCATCATACTATGGCTGGAGTCTAAAATATATTCCAGCATGTCTGTTTGGATAATCAGTGACATTGCATTATTTATTATTAATCTAAAAAGAATGCAATTATGAAGGGGGGTGAATTAGAACCAGAACAGGGCAAATAGTGATGTAATCTTGCTATGATAAAAGACTGTTTCCATGTTGAAACCGGTATATTTCACTCCTATCGACTTGTTGAGGAATTTTTGACGCCATCTCATTTCCAGGGATTTTGCTAAAGCAATGGAATCATGCGTGGAATGGTGCAATGCCAATATCAACAGAGTTTGCATACAACATCTTGTGCCTCCAACCTGCAGCATGTTGCAACACTAGACAGAGGCTGTAGTCCTACAGAAAGGCAGCAGCAATACTGTGTAAAGCATTGAGTGTAGAAAGGAACTGCAGATGCTGGTTTACGCTGAAGATAGACTCAAAGTGTGGTGAATCTGTGGAATTCTTTGCCACAGAAGGCTGTGGAGGCCAGTCAGTGGATATATTTAAGGCAGAAATAGATAGATTATTGATGAGTACGGGTGTCAGAGGTAATGGGGAGAAGGCAGAAGAATGGAGTTAGGAGGGAGAGATAGATCAGCCATGATTGAATGGCGGAGTAGACTTGATGGGCCGAATGACTTAATTCTACTATCACTTATGATCACTTAAGTACTGGAGTAACCCAGTCAGGCATCATCTCTGGAGAAAAAAAGACGGGTGATGTTTCGGGTCGGGACCCTTCTTCAGACCCATGCATTGTTACGCATTGTTGGCCCATCAGAAGGAAATTGCTTCAAAATTCAGAGTCTTCTTGTCAAGGATAGTTAAGTAGTTAAGTGCATGTATCTGTAATCTAAGAATAATATTTAAATTATTTTATAAAGGTTATATTTAAGACTAGTTATACATTATTTTTCTATAATGGGTATATGAAATGCAATTTCCATTATTAAATTGTAACATTTCTAATAGAAAAAATGTACTTAATACTTTTGGGGCTTATTTCCTCTTTGTCATGTGGCTGTCGACACAAAATCTTTCCCTCGGTTTATTTTTTAACATAGGTGTTAACTGTTTATTTTTAATAACTACTTTCTACACAAAATATAAAAAAACTGTAAATGAGCTGTGTCCATTCCGAAGATTATCACTATTTTATATTAAATTATTATTTTTAATTAAAAGCTTAAGATTTTAAGCAGAAATTCTATAATGTTCTTAAATTTTCAGCAGAATAACCAAAACATTTCTCCAATTCACAACAAGGCACCTAAGCCAGAAATCACTCCTAGCATTATTTCTCTTTTGCCTTTTCATCATAAGTGCCAGCTCCTTTGTAAGCTCCAACATAACCTGTTTTATCTATTACATCTTCTCGCCCAATCTTCCCTTTGCCTTTTCCGTCTTCATTAAAACGTCCCTTGTGGGAGCCTGTGTACTTGGATGTGTCCGTTAGTCTGTCAACAGCACCGGTCTTTGTCACTTTCTGAAAACAAAATTATTTATTTGTTACATGAAACAAGAAAAACAGAGAGGCATTTGACCCACATGTTTATTTCTGAATCCAGACTCATGTTAAGCTCCTCAGACAGTGACATTATATAGGATAATATTAAAGTATATGACTTTCGCCATTTGAACCTATCATTGAATAAGATCAAGGATTCTACAAGATCATAGATGATTATCCAAATTCAATACCAGCTTTCTCCCAATATCCCTAGATTCAATGATACCTTATTGACACTTGTACCTAGGTACAGTGAAATTCTTCGCTTTTGCTGACAAAGCCAACTGTTGTTCCCTAAATGTGTCTCTTCTACCATGAGAAATAAAGTTTATCGCTTTGAGATCTGTCCCAAATGTTCTTGGGGCACAGAGCAAGTGCAAGTACAAGGGCGGTCACGGTGGCGCAGTGGTAGAGTTGCTGCCTTACAGCGAATGCAGTGCCGGAGACCCGGGTTCTATCCCGACTACAGGTGCTGTCTGTACGGGGTTTGTACGTTTTCCCCATGACCTGCGTGGGTTTTCTCCGAGATCTTCAGGTTTCCTCATACACTCCAAAGACATACAGGTTTGTAGGTTAATTGGTTTGGTAAATGTAAATTGTAGTGTAGGATAGTGTTGGGTGTAGGATAGTGTTAATGTTCGGGGATCGCTGGTCGGCGTGGACCCGGTGGGCCGAAGGGCCTGTTTCCGCGCTGTATGTCTAAACTAAACTAAAGTGAGAGGAGGAAGGGAAAGCCAAGTAGGCAGAAGAAAACACAAGAGGCTGCTGATGCTGCAATCTGGAGCAACGAACAATCTTCCGGAGGAAGTCAGTAGTGAGCAGTGTGTATGGGGATGGGGGAGGAATTATTAGTGTTTCCTGTCAAAACATTAGTTTCCTGTCAACACATTAGTGTTTCCTGTCAAAACTCAACAACAGTTCCTTTTGCCTCCCCAGGTGCTGCTTGGCCCGTTGTGTTCCTCCAGCAGGTTGTTTGTTAGGCCAGAAGGAAATCCTTTTCAGCAAGCAAAACACAAAGTGCTGGAAGAACTTAGCGGGTCAGGCAGCATCGGTGCAGGGAATGGATAGATGATGTTTCAGATCGGAACTCTTCTTCAGACTGAAAGCTTTTTCTATATTTTGCTGATTCTGTTTGTAATTCCTGGGAGATGACATGTCGCAGAGTGGGTTTGGAGTGTCAGGAGTTCAGAAGCTTATGGCATTGCCAGGCAGCTTTGATGGACCAGCTTACCTTTTCCTGCCCCAATGTTTCTGCATGTTGCCCGATCCCCTGCCTTCACCAACATTGGCATGAATCTGATTGAGCCACGGTGCATGAAATCAGGCCAAACATGCTACGTGACATTTTTACCCTTTATTGGGTGATGTCTGCTCTATTCACTCACCGTTACACCGGCATTTGTTGGGTCTTTCCCCACGATCAGCTTGTACGCAGCTTCAGTAGCTTCCTCCTTACTCTGGCCTTTGAATCTTTTGGGGGCCAGCTCTGCCAATGCATTTTTAAACTCTTCAAAGGTGATCACTCGAGCTGTTTTGCCTCTGCGTGCAAATTTAATTAAAATACTTCACTTCTGATGAAAGGAAAATGGTGATGTGAACAAACTGAGAGCTCAAAGCAATTGTAATACCCAGGTTTAAATTATTGCAAATATACAGCAGCAGCCAACCCGTCTCATACAGAGTGTTTTAGATACAGTCATAGAATCAAACATGCCCTTTGGACCAACTTCGGAACAACTCCATCCAAGACCACAAAAAACTGCAGAGAATTGTGGACGCGGCCCAGACCATCAACAAACGATGAACGCATACACTAGTTCTATCCTACACACTAGGGACAATTTACAGAAGCCAATTAACCCGCAATCCTGCATGTTTTTGCGATGTGGGAGGAAACCGGAGCACCCGGAGAAAACCCAAGTGGTCTCAGGGAGAATGCACAAACTCCGTAAACGGCATCCGTAGTCAGGATCAAACCCGGGTCTCTAGCGCTGTAAGACAGCGACTCTACTGCTGCGCCATTGTGCTACCCAAAGCTAAGACCACTATAGTGAAAGGTTATTTGTCACTCTGTGAACACTGCTAAACAAGAAACAGAGAATCAACCCTGGATATATACACCTCGGCTACACTTGACTTGTAGGATGCAAAGCTGGGATATCATAGAACTAGTTTACAGGTGATTACTGGTCGGCGCGGACATGGTGGGCTGAGGGGACCATTCCCATGCTGTATCTTTAAACTAAACTAAATTCACAAAGCTATTTCAAATTTGGAGATAGTATTTTGTATTTTGTACCATGCAAGTTTGTAAAAATCTCAGCTCTGCCTCAGTGGACAATGCCAAATGATTCAACTGGAAGTGCATAACATGAAAACCCATCTGCTACCTACTTCACTTTTGAAAAGACGATGTCCACGTCGGTTGAGGTGATGGTCTTGCCATCGATGATCTTGCAGTCCTTGCACAACTTGGCCCAGTTTTTCCCAGTCATTTCATTGCCTGTCGCTTTGGTGTCTCCATAAGAAGCAAACTTCTTAAACGACTCGTGTAGTGTTTGCATGTTAACCGAGCCTCCCTCAGCCATCCTCCTGCTGATAACTGATAAGTAAATAATAAACAAAATAGTCCACTACACAGTATATGGCCTGAAATACAATATGGTATAAAAAGATAATTTCACTTCCTTTCCAGTGAAAAATTGAGTTGATTCAAGATCCAGTGACAATGTTAACCATTTAGTGTTTGGTTTGTTGGCACAGACCATCTCCACAGCTGTAGAATGAGGCTCAGACCTGGAGACCAAATTGCTTTACAACATTTCAAGTTACTTTTTAGTCAATGACACTTGAATGAAACATAACTACTCTGCATTGGAAATACCAAGTTAGATAATTGCAGAAAGTAGCGTTCCTTTTAATTAACCTTCCACAAACCTTTCAGGACAAGGTCTTGCAATCATTCACACGTGTCCAATTAACTCAGGCTCTTGAACAACGTAAATAATGTCTTAAACAACATGGTATTTCAAAGTATTTTTAAGTTAATGGCACTTGAATGAAACATAAGTACTGTGCATTGGAATTGGACTATTTGCAGAAATTAGTGTCCCTTTTCATTAACTTCGCATTAACTTTTCTGGACGTCTTTACAGTCAATTAGACATGTCCAATTGACCGATGATCATGAACTACCTTACATAAAGTCCTTTACAACATGGTGTTTCAAAGTAATTTTAAGTTTACGGCACTTGAATGAAACTATTCTGCATTGGAAAATCCAAATTGGATAGCAAATAGCATTATTTAATAGCATTAACTTTGCATAGTGAAGATGAGGCCAGATGAATGAATAAGTTTTATTGGCCAAGATGTACACATACAAGGAATTTGCCTTGGTGCTCCGCTCGCAATGAGACAAGAAAACGAGACGAGGAGCTGGAACTGAACAATACTTTCACCATTTCTATGTTTCAACTGAAAGCTATTCAGAGTAATCTGATAAGCGTAAGCAAAAACAAAGCACTGGAGGAATGCAGTAGGTCAGGCAGCATGTGCGGTTGGAATGAATGGATGACATTTAGGATCAAGACCCCTCTTCCGACCCAAAACGTTGTCTGTAAATTCCCTGCACAGAAGCTGCCTGACCCGATGAGTTCCTCCAGCATTTTTATTTGTTGTGCAAGATTCCAGCATCTGCAGTTTCTTGTGCCCCATCTAATACGTTTGGATGAGGAAGAACTCTAATGGGCTTGTCCCACTTAGGAGACTTTTTCGGCGACTGCAGGAGACTATGCAGTGGCCACATGGTCGCCACATGTTCGCGGGTGGTTGCCGGGGAGTCGCCTTCATGGTCGTGAGGAGTTCCCACATTCTGGGAACTAGTCGCGGCCTCATTATGGTTGCCGAGAATTTTTCAACGTGTTTCAAGAAAGGCGGGAGAGAGAAAACAGGGAATTATAGACCAGTTGGCCTGACATCGGTGGTGGGGAAGATGCTGGAGTCAATTATAAAAGATGAGATAGCCGAACATTTGGATAGCAGTAACAGGATCGGTCCGAGTCAGCATGGATTTACGAAGGGGAAATCATGCTTGACTAATCTTCTGGAATTTTTTGAAGATGTAACTAGGAAAATGCACAAGGGAGAGCCAGTGGATGTAGTGTACCTGGACTTTCAGAAAGCATTTGATAAGGTCCCACATAGGAGATTAGTGGGCAAAATTAGGGCACATGGTATTGGGATAGAGTGCTGACATGGATAGAGAAGTGGTTGGCAGACAGGAAACAAAGAGTAGGGATTAACGGGTCCCTTTCAGAATGGCAGGCAGTGACTAGTGGGGTACCGCAAGGCTCGGTGCTGGGACCGCAGCTATTTACAACATACATCAATGATTTGGATGAAGGGATTCAAAGTAACATTAGCAAATTTGCAGATGACACAAAGCTGGGTGGCAGTGTGAACTGTGAGGAGGATGCTATGAGAATGCAGGGTGACTTGGACAGGTTGGGGGAGTGGGCAGATGAAGTTTAATGTGGATAAATGTGAGGTTATCCACTTTGGTCGCAAAAACGGGAAGGCAGATTATCTAAATGGTGTCAAGTTGGAAAAAGGGGAAGTATGAAGGGCCGAATGGCCTACTCCTGCACCTGTTGTCTATTGACTATTGTCTATTGACCAGAATGAAGCCACGATGGTGGTTGCCAGGAGGTCCTAGTGGGTTGCCAGGAGGTCGAAGTTTCTCGTAGGTTTTCGTAGGTTGTAGCCGATGCTGACCGGTGAATTTCATTGCCTCATTGGACAAAAAAACGTAAGCAGTAGTTTTTAAATGTCCTCCGAGCTTCACAGCCGTGTATCTCTGGTTTCTTAAAAGTTGTTTCCACTCCTTCCCCCCCCCCCCCCTCTTTTAAAGGACTTACCGTATACACTATGCTTTAGCCGTCTTAATTACAGCGCCAACCTTCCTGTTCATCGCGGTGTGTTTCCGTATCACATTCGCTTTGCACCGTGTGAATGTCACTCAAACAGCTCTCCCCCTGCTGGCCCTGTTCCCTGCCGGGTTGGTGAAGGAAGTGATGTGTGTGTGTATTTCACTCTGACAGTCGCCGCTCCAGTTGCTGGTTATTCAGGCGACTGCCGCCAACTTGACAGTCGTCGGCAGTTGCCTGAAAAATTGCCTAAGTGGGACAGGCCCATTAGCCTGTCCAAAACAGAAGATTCCAAAGTGATGAGAGGTAAAAGGTTGTGGAGAGAGTGATACTGAATTTACTGCTCACTTATCTGAGATTCTAATTTGATTTATTGTGTCCAACTGGACATGATTCATGCTTGTAAATATATTTATTTATCTGCTCAATAATCACCAGTTTTCTGAGTATAGTCACTTCTTGGAAATTGCTTTTCCCTCCAAACTTGCAATGCCATTCACTTTGAAAACCAGAGGGTTTTCACTCTAGTCTGTGACTGCATCTACTTCTGCATCTGTTTCTGTTTCACTCTGCACAGATGTGTTGGATCGCCTGAGTATTACCGGCATTATTTGTTTTTACTTGTTGTATCTGAAATGTTGAATGTAACCCAGTGGCCAGTGTGTATTTAGCATTAGTATTCCCACAACCTTAAAATACCATTGAAAGGATAATACAGTTCAGGTTGTGGTGGGTATATGGAACGAGCTGCCAGATGGTGTCGTTGAGGCAGGTATGATAACAACACAGACATTTAGACAGGTACATGGACAGCAAAGGTTTGCAGGAATATAGGTCAAACATGGGCAGGTGGGACTATTGTAGATGGGGCATCTTGGTCAGCAAGGGAAAATTTGGCCGAAGGGCCAGTTTCCATGCTGTATGACTCTATCTCATGGGTGCAATGAGCATTGATAATTGTATGTGCATTTGGCCTGTAACTGTTTATCCTTCCAAACACCATTTGCTTTCTGGTGTACCAAGTATGTAGATTCCATTAATGTGCTCATTGCTTGACTTCAACTGCATGTTCTCTGTGCCAATGTCTGCCCTGGTTTATGAATCATAGAGACATACGCACAGGAAGATGTCCAACAAACACCATAAAGCATACATTTATAATGATCCTGATCTAAACCTATTGTATTCTCCCCCAACAGTAGAATCAGTTGGAGGCTCTGGGAGGTCGGTAGGCCACAGGTTTGGAACAGCTCCATCCAAGATTGCAAGAAATGTGTTTGCAGCCCAGACTATGACACAAACCAACCTCCTTTCCAATTACATCATCTACACTTAATGCTGCCTCGGCAGGGCCACCAGCCAGGCACGGAAATCGCTATCAAAATATGGATTTGGGGGATAGGGGGACACAATTTCTTGGCGGCTGCGTGACCATGTGCACACTCACACACATACACGCGCGAGGTTTCGGAGGCTCAATCCAGCGCTAAATGCAGCTCAACTCTGCCTGTCTCGCCGGGTTAACCTACAGCCCTGCCTGGACTGATGGGACGCCAGCGCTGCTTCTCAGCGCTGGCTGTAAACCTGGGCCATATTTCCCGCAAGTCCAGGCAGGGCTGTAGGTTAACCTGGCGGGACAGGCAGAGCTGAGCTGGGTTTAGCGCTGCTTCTTTGCGCTGGCTGTGGGCCTGGGGGCACAGCTCCTGTGTGACTCCTGACGTCTCTGGCCACCCCCAGGGGTGGGCACTTGGGTGGGGATGGAACAGCGCCAGAGAGCCGGGCTCGATCCTGGCTGCAGATGAGGCACAGGTCTGTGCCGAGAGTGTTTTGGTACGCCTCCCTCTTCCAATCACTGCGCTCTATCCTCAGTCCCAACCCCCTCTACTTCCGCCTCTGACCGACACCTCCCTCCTCCAATGATCGTGCTGAATCATCATGTCCCGCCCCCATTGCCTGCTGACCGAGTCTCTCTCGTCCAATCGGCACCCTCGATCAGCCATCCCACCCCCACTGTCCCGCGGAAAGCAGAGATTTCACTGGGTTTTAAAATCCGGATTATAAAAAATGGGGAGGGGTTTGCCCCCCCCCCCCTCTCAAAACATGGGGGGTTTCACCGTTATCTTCCCCTTTTCTCTCGCACTCATTTCCTGAGCAGTCTTAGGAAGGTGCAAATAATTTACAAGCAAGAGGAGAAAAAGGATGGTTGCAGTACCTGCCTATCTGCAGCTCAACTCAATGGAAGACTTCTGGTTTCTATAGGAGTGGACGTTATGAATGTGGGAAGACTTTAAGAAAACTACCTCAAAGAACCAAACTTATTCTGAATTCTCTGAATTAACTCTATTTAAAGAAACAAGGAACTGCAGGTGCTGGTTCTCCAAGAAGAGACACAATACGATGGAGTAACTCAGTAGGTTCAGAATGTTCTCATGTTCTCCAGGGATGCTGTCTAACCCAGTGAGTTACTCCAGCATTTTTGTGTCTTTCCTTAGCTTTATTTAACTGTGGCACATTGATTATTAATGACCTTTCTCACCAACTTAATTTCCATTTCCTATTACAAATGCATATTGTAATAATCCGGTGATTTTTATGTCCAACCTAAATTTGGATTTTTGCTTATGATATTACTTATATTGAACAAAAATAGAGACATTTTATTTACTCAGCCCTTCCCTGATGCATTCTCAAATAATTCTGGATATGTGAACACCAAATGCCTTTTCTCCAGAGACATTTTATTTACTCAGCCCTTCAACTTAAATTTGCATTTTCAAAAAATTCTGGTTGTGAAAAAATAGGATAAACTTGTGCATTTTTCCTCCTTCCTGTGACCGTATGAGTTTACTCCAGGTGCTTGGGTTTCGTGGCACAATGACACACTAGCCCAACAGACATATGGAGCTTTCACATCGCCATAGATTGATTGGGTGCCTCTGTGTGAATTTTGTGCCCCTAATGTGTCGAGAGCTTGGGTTTCTTGCACAGCCCAAAGAGGGTTTGTAGATTAATTGGCATCTGAACTAGTGTGAGAGGGTAATCGATGGAACTGGCAATCGGTGGCTGGCATGGACTCCGTGAGCCGAGAGGCCCATTTCTATGCTGCATCAATCAATCAATAAAGCTTCAAAGACGGTGGTGGTTATGGATTGTTTCCAAGTCAGGAAAGCTGTTAGTTCAAGACTTATTGTAACAATAATGAGGAAAATTCCAGGTTGTGGAAAATAAAATAAATTCATACAATATGAGAATGTTAGCCTCCAGGTTTACAACCTACATTAATTATGTTGCAAAAGCAAAGTACTGTAAATGTTGAAAATACTCAGCATGTTATGCTGAGATTGAAAGAGTATTACAGTTTCTGTTTGAAGCCCTTGTATCAAAACCCACCTAATGAAAGGTCTATGACCTGAAACATTATCTTAGTTTCTTCCTTCACAGCTGCTGCTTTGGCTTTTTGAGCATTTCCAGCACTTTTGTTTCTATTACCTGTATATTGTGCCTTCAACAGTAATAGGAAGATTTACATTTATATATTACCTTTTATACATCACAAAGTATTTTTTATTCAACATCTTTAAGTGTAGTCACTGACTGTAATGTAGGAAATTGAGTAACCATTTGCAAAAGACAACCTCCCATTAATTTCAATGTAACAATGATCAGCTAATCTATTTTATGATGTTGGTTGTGAGACAAGCATGTCCACACACAAACCATAACTCCACCTTCTTTTTGGAAGTAATGTATGGGGTATCCATTGGAGCATGGTTTAACCTTACTTCCAAAATATACCACTGTTGATAGAGTAACACTGGAGTGCTGCAAGTACTGGAGACATAAGGAGCTGCTGATGTTGGAATCTTGAGCAAAACACCAAGCGCTGGAGGAACTCAGCGGGTCAGGCAGCATCTGTGGAGGGAAATTGTCAGAGGACGTTTCCGGTCGGGACCCTGCCGACCTAAAACGTCACCTGTACATCTCCTCCACAAATGTTTCCAGACCCGCTGTGTTCCTCCAGCATTTAGAACTTTACACTTAAAGCACTGCCTGGGTTCTAGTGGTCACGACACTGGAATGAGATTTGAACCCACAGGCAAACATGATCTACAGTTATCTACAGTTGATCTGAAGAACAAACCTGAGCATATCCGTTGCTAAAGATGGACACAATATGCTGGTTTAACTCAGCGGGTCTGGCAGTATCTCTGGAAGATCAGTATAAGTGACGTTTTGGGTTGGGATCCTTCTACAGAACTATCCTTTTCCTCCAGAGTGGCTGCCTGGCCCACTGAGTTACTCCAGCACTTTATGTCTATCTTTGGTATAAACCAGCATCTGCAGTATCTGTTGCTAATTCAGTTCAGTGCTAACGTTGCATTATCAGTGCACTATCTTTTGGATGACTCGCTAAATTATCTTTGGAATCATTTTATGAGCAGGGTCTTAACCTTGCTGTTCGGTGTGACCAACTTTATCGCGTTAACTAATACTGATGGAGATTGTGTGATGATTTTGTTGTTAGTTGTGGTTCCTTATAACATAGTGCAGTTGGTCGCATAACAATAGCGACAGGACTTCAAAGGTATTCCACGTTTAGTGATGCCCTGAGTCTGCTGTGGAATACAAGGAAGAGATAAACTTTTCATTGAGTTACATCTTCATTTTAATGATTACAAAGAACACTGAAACAACAGACCATGACCTGTGGAAATGAGTGCACGTTTCAGCAAATTGTGGATGCACAGCTGGATTCTTCTGCATGAAGAACTAAGTAACAAGGTACAAGGTGATTGCACAACTCTTGGAAGGAAAAGGTGAGGAACAATGGAAAAGATCATACTCTGCATCAAATAATTTGACATATCAAAAAAAAATATTAGGGTCCTTTAACTTTTCTGAACTACACTCTTATGTCTTCAAACAAATCGGTACTGCTTATTTTTTTCACTCTGTACATCCCCACCTCATTTTTACACACCCAAAGCATTTGTGGCTTTAGTTACTGTATTAAATAAGGAGGAATTAGCCTTCTTACCTTTGAGTGCTTTCAGTTTTGTTCTGAGAGCCCCTCCACTAAAGTCCTTCTGTTCCCAGTTCAGTCACAAAATGTTCCTTTAAAGTGGAGATGTTATTTTCTGTTTCTCCTGTAGCCGTAGCAACAAGCTGAGCAACATCAAGAGGGCGTGATAAAATAGCACAACACAATAAAGTGATCAGGGTCATTAGTTACAGTTGTAGTAGCAACAGCTTGGTTTCAGTAAGACCCATTTTGACCTAGAAAGATACTTAATCAATATGAAGAATGTGTGCAATTTACTGCAAAACAATAAATTAAAGTTTTACGTTTCTTAATTATAAATTTAAAGGATGTTTATATATTCAATATCATTTGGATCTTAATATCATGGTTAAATCACTGAAAGTATGTTAGAGGCCTGAATCAGAGTTGATACTTTGACAGAATGCATTGGGAATGAAATCACCAGATAGCTTTTTCAATATCAATCAGGTTCACTAATTTCCTTCAGGAAAATAAATCTGCTATCTTTATCCATCTTAACCTATTCAAAGGCACAACAAGCCAAACTGTCCCCTGAAATGGCTTAAATGCCAGACAATTGAAGGGCAATTAGGGATGGGCATCAAATGCTGGCCTTACCGATGTCCAAATCCCATGAATTAATTAACAATAGGATGACACAGTGGCACAGCAGTAGAGTTTAGTTGAGTTTAGAGATACAGCGTGGAAACAGGCCCTTCAGCCCACTGAGTCCTCGCCGACCAGCGATCCCCGCACATTAACACTATGCTACATCCACCCGGTGGCTCAGCACTTCAACTCCCCCTCCCATTCCGAATCCGACCTTTCGGTCCTGGGCCTCCTCCATGGCTAGAGTGAGGACCACCGTAAATTGGAGGAGCAGCACCTCATATTTTGCTTGGGCAGTTTGCACTCCAGTGGTATGAACATTGACTTCTCTAATTTCAGGTAGTCCCTACTTTCTCCTCCCCTTCTCAGCTCTCCCTCAGCCCACTGGCTCCACCTCTTCCTTTCTTCTTCCCGCCCCCCCCCCCTCCCAACCCCACATCAGTCTGAAGAAGGGTTTCGACCCGAAACGTTGCCTATTTCCATCGCTCCATAGATGGTGCCTCACCCGCTGAGTTTCTCCAGCATTTTTGTCTACCCACTATGGACAATTTTTTTTTTTTTACATTTACCAAGCCAATTAACCTACAAACCTGTACGTCTCTGGAGTGTGGAAGGAAACCGAAGATCTCGAAGAAAACCTAAGCAGATCACGGGGAGAACGTACAAACTCCGTACAAACAGCACCCGTAGTCAGGATCGAACCCAGATCTCCAGCGCTGCGTTCACTGTAAGGCAGCAACTCTACCGCTGCACCACCGTGACTGCCCTTATTCACCACTGTGACCGCCCTAAGTTGCTGCCTTACAACGCCAGAGACCCAGGTTCGATCCAGACCATGGGTGCTATCTGTATGGAGTTTGTACATTCTCCCTGTGACTATTTGGGTTTTCTCCTGGTGATCCGGTTTCCTCCCACATCCCAAAGGCGTGTAGGTTAGTAGGCTTCAGTAAATTATCCCTCCTGTACAGGATAGAACTATAGTACGGGTGATCGCTGGTCGGGGTGAACTCGGTGGGCCGAAGGGCCTGTTTCCATGCTGCATCTTTAATCTAAACTAAACTGAACTAAAACACCAAGTTGTCAAAGGAAGCACCACCTAGTTTGGTTTATTCAGGCGTTATTCCTCCCCATGGCAACCAGAGCAATGAGAATTTCAAAAGTACGTTTAATTGAGAAATCACGCTAGGAGCCAGAGCCAGACCAAACTATGTCATATACTGTAAGAATATTAGAACTAAAGCAAACATAGAGGAAGACCAAACTTATTTTAATGTGATGGTTACAGTTTGACGTTTCCTTACTAATGTTCTTGCATATAACAAGCAGAAGGTTGCTCTTATAGACAAACCTACGATTCTTACAATGTAGAGTAAGGCTGACTTTCCATCCATACCCATTACTTCAAGTGATTAGTGTGTGTGGAGCATAAAATGAAAGTTTAATGTGAATGGGTGTTTCAGGGCTGGCACAGACTCAATGGACTGAAGTGCCTGATTCCATGCTAGATGACTCCATATGTTGTCATCTCTGGGTGAATAGGATGAGATGAGCTGAGGATAGTGTGTCTTGACGATTTCTAATCTTGATTAATGACTGAGATGAAAGATGAGTATTTTGTAGCCAAATTTGCTGAGGCCACAAATGTATTTACCAGTTACGAGGAGCTCATGGTTTGCCAAAGGGATTTAGCAAGTGGGTTAATATTAGAGGGATTCAGCAAGTTGGTTAAAATGGAGTAGAGAGTGGGGAAATGTGAATAAAAAGGGAAATTTAAGAAAGATGTTTCATTTGAGCGGGATTACAACATGTTGCTGCACATCTGAGAAAGGTCACTTGCAGGTTAAGCCAGTAATAAGTAATCCTGTCATTAAGATGAAGAGACAGGTGAGAAAAACAGAGAAAAGTCGAATGAGAATGCAGTTAGGAACTGTTGGAAAAAAATTGGAAGAATTTTGGAATTAATTCTTAAGGTTAATCCTTAAGTTTACTTTGAGATTGATATATGCAAAAGTAATTGTCATAGGCAATGGGAAAAGCTGGGTCATGGGTCATGCATGATCACACTGAACAGTACAATGGGCTTACGGGTCAAAAATGTCTTAATCATTCATGAGAACATCAATATAAAACAGACCAAAACACAAAATGCTGGAATAACGCAGTGGGTCAGGCAGCATTTCTGGTCAGAACTTTTCTTCAGACAGAAAGGGAACAGAATGTAAACAGTTTATCTAACTTTTTTGCCAATTTCACTATTTTGATCTGAATTATTTTAAGCTCGGAGCTTCTGCTTAGTTTTGCAATAAAGAATACATGGCACGTGTACAACCAGCCAAGTGGCACAGCTGGCAGAGATGCTGCCGCACACCCAGATTGGATCCTGGAAAGGGAAGTGGCTGGCTGAGAGCAAGGATGGATTTGGTGACCAACAAGAACAAAGACACAGCAGGCTGCCCGCGGCCACATGCGGTGGCAGGCCTTGTTTGCTGCTGCGATAGAGGGCTTGGTGGGCCGCCACCTGCAGGGAGAAACTCAGAAGCTCCGAAGACCGGAGAGTCGAGGGGGGAGCTGCTGATGGTGACGGATTGGATGAGTAGGCTGGTAGGAGAGGGACCGGGCTTTGAAGGTCAGCTGCAGGAGGCACCCCTCTGAAACAGGCGGTCAGGTGAGGAGAGGGACATCGAGTCGCGGGCCTGCAGCAGCCCGGGGCTTTCCTGGGGTTACCTGGATCGGGGACGCTCCAGTACTTCCAGCGTGTTGACCAGACTTTGGATTTTCTTTTTTTTTAGTAAAGCGCGGCAAAATATAGTGACCGTGCACTTGTGGTTTGTGCAAAAGACTTTCACTGTGCTGTGCATACGTGACAATAAAGAACCATTGGACTCGGCTACTGTCTATGTGAGGTTGACACATTCTCCTTGTAACAGCGTGGGTTTCCTCCGGTTGCTCTGGTTTCTTTCCATATCCTAAAGACATGCAGTTTTGTAGTTTAAATAGTCTCTGTAAATTGTCCTAATTTATTGGGAGTGGATGAGAAAGTGGGTTAACCTAGAACTAGTGTTGTCGCGTCACAATGTCAGAGATTCAGGTTCGGTCCTGACCTTGGGTGCTGTTTGTTTGGTGTTTGTACATTCTTCCTGTGACCATGTGGGTTATTACCCAGTGCTCCGGTTTCCTCCCACATTCCAAAGACGTACAGATTCGTAGGTTAATTGGCCTCTGTAAATTGTGTGTAGGACATAGAACTGATGTATAAGTGATGGATTTGGTGGGCCGAAGGGCCCCGTTTCCTCGCTGTATATCTAAACGAAACAATGGCCAGGAATTATTTGGATTTGATCATCTGGTGATGAATCTTACAATACTAAATATATGGTACTGAATTTTATACTGAACACCCAGTATTGCATTTGTACCATTATCTCTTTTTACTTCAGACTTTTATCATTTCTGGTTGCTCACTTTAATTCAGCATACACAGGCTTACCTACTGAACAAGATAACTGTAAAAGCTGGAATAGTAAAGAAACTATATTTGTCAATCAGTTGGTATTTTTAATGTTTGTGTCATTAATTTCAACATACTATGCAAGTACCATACAGGTGCTAAATTAACACCAGCTTCCAACAATCTCTATCACTAATCTCTTCACAGAACTGAAGCAGCTTAAGATCCAAGATTTGAATTTGGCTGTAAAACTGCTTCCCCATATGTTGTTGGTTGATGATCAAATAGATGCAGAATTCCTTTGTGATCTTATTTATGGAGCTGTTGCCAACAACACATAAATCATGCAAGGTTTTGAGCTTACATAATGTCTGAATTCAGCCATCTCCACTGGCATTTCAGCTACACCACCTGAACATGGTCAACAAAAGACAACAGTTATTGTCACCAAGGCAGCAGGAAGAGGACCACAGAAAGAACAAGGACATTATGACCCAATTACTCAACTTGTACAATGGTCTTTGGAGGCAGCTAGGTCAGTTAATGAGTGACTGTACAGAGAAAGGTTCAAATCTCTAGCACTATGCGAGCCGGATTGGTTGCAAAGCTGCATCCAATGTATAGACATGCCTGTGATGCCAGAATCACAGCCTGATCAATGCATATAGTGTGTGCAGATCAAGATATCTGTCAATCAATATGGTGGCGCAGTGGTAGAGTTGCTGCCTTACAGCGCCAGAGACCTGGATTTGATTCTGAATGAGGGTGCTGTCTATACGGAGTTTGCACGTTCTCCCTGTGAGTTTTACCCAGGTGCTTCAGTTTCCTCCCACACTCCAAAGACGTACAGGTTTGTAGGTTAACTGGCTTCAGTAAAGATTGTAAATTGTCCCATAGTGTGTAAGATGGAGCTAGTGTTTGGGGATCGCTGGTCGGTGTGAACTCAGTGAGCTGAAGGCTCTGTATCTCTAAAAAAAAACACACATTATTGATTCATTGCCAGCAATGCCAATATTGGAACCTTCTCACTCTCGCATTGCCCATTCCACATTCAACAGCAGGAAGCTACTCCTCCAGCCTGCTATTTAAAGGGATCATCGCTTAGTTGGTAGTTCACAGCAGACCAGGCAGTTCAGTCAACAAGTGGGGTGGGAGATTGCAACCTTCACGTGGTCCACCCTGTTTTGACTAATGCAATCAACCCGATGTGCACAAACAAATAGATGTAGTGTTTTGTTGTCTACAACTTTAGGCTGTGCACGCCATACGCAAGAAGAAGGTCAACAATTCTCCCAGCTGAACTTTCTTCTGCAGTTGTATAGGGCTCTGGTGAGACCACATCTGGAGTATTGTATACAGTTTTGGTCTCCTAATTTGAGGAAGGACATCCTTGTGATTGAAACAGTGCAGCATAGGTTCACGAGATTGATCCCTGGGATGGCGGGCCTAACATATGAGGAAAGATTGAAAATACTAGGCTTGTATTCACTGGAGTTTAGAAGGATGAGGGGCTTTCTTATAGAAACATATAAATGTATAAAAGGACTGGACAAACTAGATGCAGGAAAACTGTTCCCAATGTTGGGCGAGTCCAGAACCAGGGGCCACGGTCTTAGAATAAAGGGGAGGTAATTTAAGACTGAGGTGAGAAAAAACGTATTCACCCAGAGAATTGTGAATTTATGGAATTCCCTGCCACAGAGGAAGTCACTGGATGGATTTGAGAGAGTTAGATAGAGCTCTAGGGGCTAGTGGAGTCAAGGGATATGGGGAGAAGGCAGGCACGGGTTATTGATAGGGGACGATCAGCCATGATCACAATGAATGGCGATGCTGGCTAGAAGGGCAGAATGGCCACCTCCTGCACCTAATTTCTATGTTTCTATGTAACTGTGGCAAGTGTGTTAAGTAGCTGTGCTTCATTTGCTGAAAGCTGCCACCTACCACAGCCACACTGCAACCACAAAGCAGGGGAAGGATTAATTTTGCCCGTGGCTGTTAAGATGTCACGCTTTCTTAATTAGTACAGGTGTCAGAGGTTATGGGGAGGAGAATGGGGTTAGGGGGGAGAGATAGACCAGCCATGATTGAATGGTGGGCCGAATGGCCTAATTCCACTTCCATTCCTTATGACCTTATGATGTCACAAACCTTTATGACTCGGGTTCCCTCTAAACTGGGTTCTTAGAATATTTAGCCATTTTTTTGACCACTGATAAGAGATTTCCTTGGTTGAATCTTTGCAATATTAATTTAATTGATTTCATGTTCTCTTGCGAAAGATCAGTAGGCAGAGCATGGACGTGGCTTTGGGAGGATTGCTGACTTACCATATTGAAGAGCAGCTCTAACTATATGCAGGTCTTTGATTTAGAAAGATTCAATCTTTGAGCTTGTTACAATGCAGTTGAATCTTTACAATACATGCTTTTCTTTGCTACCATGAACAATCTTTCATATTGGGAAGAGGTAGTGAGTGAGAAAGAGATGAAAGTATTAGACTGGCCAAATTTTGTGCCTTCCACCACAAGTGATGAATGCTTGCTGTGGTGGATGTTTGTGTTAAACATTTCTATTGTGTTTTTGTGTGTTCTTTTTCATTGTACCGCTGCTGGCAAATTTATTCACTTGCACTTTATGTGCAAGTGACGAATAAAACTGATATTGATATTGATAGTTAATGGGAACCACTATCATAACCTGCCATCACCTGGAATGGACGTGGAGGGTAGATTCTGCCCAGAGGAAGGTCCTATTCAAAGACATTTAAAAATTATTCGAGTTGCAGTGAATGAATTTATTCTATATGCATTGTAGGTGTGGTGAAGGGAGTAAATGTTTAGTGTGATGGGTGGAGTGTCAATTAAGCAGGCCACTTTGTCCTTGATAATGACAACTCCTGGAGTGCTGGACGGTAACACAATGATCTTTAATCTTTGGGATGTGGCCCTCCAGATGGGCTGGGATTTTAAATGTCAACACAAGAAGCCGCTTCACAGTTCAGGCCTTCCAATATTCCAGACATCTGTAACAATCCATAGAGGTTTAAAATGTTTAGCTGCCATATCTATCTTCTATATTACTAAAAGTCTGATCTTGACCGCTTTTGGCTCGCTGTGGTGTGATTTCTGAGAGAACGCCGCCGCCTCGCTCAGAGCCCCCCTCCGCCTTCCGGGACCGGAGGATTTTTCCCATCGATGAACAATCAGAGAGATATTAATGTTTTTTTTTTAAATCCCTATTCTCTCTGCTGCCCCCGCTGGCGGCAGGGGGCGGGACTATAAAACCCTGTAGTGTAGTCCCTCACTCAGTCTCTGCTAGACCCAGGAAACGAGAGGGTCACGGCTCTCTGAGCTGCGAATAACACTGAACGCACGTCTACTCCACGGTGAGTCCCCTCGATGCGGCTGTAAGGTGGCTGCTGCCCAATTGTTTGCCTCGCTTTTTTAACGGAGTCTGTGTTCACAAAATGAATTTTGGTTGTCGGGTGGCTGCAGCCCAATTGTTTGCCTTGGCTTGGCTTTTAAATTTGTTGCAACAGTTGGCTGCCAGCCCAAGAATCCATTCGGCCCACAATGTCTATACTAGCCCTCTGGAAACCAGTACCTTCGGCCCACAACACCCATACTAGCGCGACAGAAAGCCCCCCCCCCCCCCCCCCCACACCACTGGCGAGCAATATTGGAATTGATGGAGAGGTGGAATATTGCATTGGTGACCAGCCCTCCCGTGTGGTGCTGGGACCCAACGGGTCCCACTTAGTCTAGTAAATGCAGCTATTTCCGTCTCTGACAATGGAATGAGTTAATGTGCATTGTAGTACACTAACCCAGGAAACATCTGTAAACTGTGCTCTGCGGGAAAATTCAGCATCAAGATAAGAATTTAACGTTACAGCTACAAGGCAATGAATCACTTACTGTACAGAGCAGATTCCCAGTAGAAAAAACAAACTCCATTGAAGAAACAGAATCCACTGTTCCTCTGGTTTGGGTGTATTGGATTGAGAGTGTTTCAGGGGAAATCTTTCCACCCCACACCTCCCCCTTTCATGTGCCCAACCTTGATATGCATCTATTTCTCCGACTATCCTGCCCCACATCATCCCATTCCACCTCTATCCCCTCCCTCTGGCGTTACATTTCACTACTCTTCTCTCCTTATCACACACCCTTTTGTCACTTTTCATCTCTAGCCTTTGTCCACCCATCTGCAAATCAAACCCCCACCTCATCCTTGTCCTGCCCCCATTTATTTTCCAGCTAACCCCCCCCCCCCACAACACTACAATGTCTGAAGAAGGAACCCCACCCAAAATGTCATCTATTCATGCCCTCCAGATGCACTGCCTGACCCACTGAGTCACTCCAGCAGTTCATGTAATGTATTTCCTCCATCGTATGCTGGAACAAGTGTGGTGGATTTAGAGATGTGGTTGTTGCTGCGAGAAATGGATGTTTCCCATCTAAAATCCTGGGTACCCATGTTTGATAATGTTGGAAGACAGTCAATTCCTGTTGACTTTAGTGCTCTGATAATTATCCATGTGGCTTTACACAAACTTATCACAGTGCGATTCAGATTCAGATTCAGATTCAACTTTAATTGTCATTGTCAGTGTACAGTAAAGAGACAACAAAATGCAGTTAGCATCTCCCTGGAAGAGCGACATAGAATATGATTTCAATAAATAAATCTGTTTACATGCATACAGTCATAGACTTCTTTTTTCCTGTGGGAGGAGTGTCCGGGGGAGGGGGGGGGGGGGGATTGGCAGTCACCGAGGACCATTGTTGAGTAGTGTGACAGCCGTAGGGAAGAAGCTGTTCCTGGACCTGCTGGTCCGGCAACAGAGAGACCTGTAGCGCCTCCCGGATGTTAGGAGGGTAAACAATCCATGGTTGGGGTGAGAGCAGTGTTTGGCGATGCTGAGCGCCCTCCGCAGACAACGCTTGCTTTGGACAGACTCAATGGAGGGGAGTGAGGAACCGGTGATGCGTTGGGCAATTTTCACCACCCTCTGCAGTGCTTTCCGGTCGGAGACAGAGCAGTTGCCATTCCATACTGTGATACAGTTGGTAAGGATGCTCCCGATGGTGCAGCGGTAGAAGTTCACCAGGATCTGAGGAGACAGATGGACTTTCTTCAGTCTCCTCAGGAAGAAGAGACGCTGGTGAGTCTTCTTGACCAGAGTTGAGGTATTGTGGGTCCAAGAGAGGTCATCGGAGATGTTGACCCCCAGGAACCTGAAGCTGGAAACATGTTCCACCTCCGTCCCGTTGATGTAGATGGGGTGTACGTGCCACCCCTAGACTTCCTGAAGTCTACAATGAGGTCCTTGGTCTTCTTGGAGTTAAGGGCCAGGTTGTTGTCCGCGCACCATGCTGCTCGGAGCTGGACTTCCTCCCTATAGGCCGACTCATTGTTGTTGCTGATGAGGCCAATCACCGTTGTATCATCTGCATACTTGATGATGGTGTTAGTACCATGTACAGGTGTGCAGTCGTAGGTGAAGAGGGAGTAGAGGAGGGGGCTCAGCACACAGCCCTGTGGAACGCCGGTGTTCAGGGTGAGGGTTGAAGAGGTGTGCTTGTCTAACCTAACAGACTGGGGTCTGTTGGTTAGAAAGTCCAGTATCCAGTTGCAGAGGGAGGGGTCGATGCCCAGGTTACCGAGTTTAATGATCAGTTTAGAGGGTATAATGGTGTTGAATGCTGAGCTGTAATCGATGAACAGCATTCTTACATAAGTGTCTCTGTTGTCGAGGTGGGAGAGGGCGGAGTGAAGTGCCGTTGAGATGGCATCCTCCTACTCCTATTCTTGCGGTAGGCAAACTGATAGGGATCCAATGTGGGGGGTAGGCAGCCTTTGAGGTGTGCCAGGACCAGCCTCTCGATGCACTTGGTGATGATGGGGGTAAGTGCAACTGGGCGGAAGTCGTTGAGGCTTGCCGCGGTGGAGTGTTTTGGCACTGGCACGATGGAGGTGGTTTTAAGGCACGTGGGGACAACTGCTTGGGCAAGTGACAGGTTGAAGATGTCAGTCAAGATGCCTGTCAGCTGCGTAGTGATAGATACCATCAACTTCTAGAAGGACCCCAACCCAAATGCCATCTATCCAAGTCCTCCAGAGATGCCACTGAGGGAAACATAATAATCTGTGGTGGAGTAATGGTAATCTCCACAAATGTTATCCACTAAATAGTTGATGGCTTAAATGACGTGTTTTAACTGATTAGCATTTATTTGAACTTTTTGATAAAGATCCAACATTTAAGTGTAGAACTGCCAAATGTTGCAAAGATAGAAAGGAGGCAGATTCATGGAGGATGGACACAAAATGCTGGAGTGCTCAGACTGATGAAGAGTCTCGACCCCAAACGTCATCTATTCCTTTTCTCCAGAGATGCTGCATGACCCGTTGAGTTACTCCAGGATTATGTGTCCATCTTCGGTGTAAATCAGCATCTGCAGTTCCTTCTTACTCAGATCTATGGAGGAAATGGAAATCAAGGACAAGAATTTTACAATCCAGCACATTGATGGACAGGATCTGACACACGCTTATAGGTAGCAGAGTTTTGGTTAACCTAAGCTTACAATGCAGAACAAAGGAGATTTGAGTACATTCATATAATCAATTATGGAAGGAACTAGGGCATCAAGGGGTTTCAGCATTAGATGACCAGAAGCAGTGAAGGAGTAGGAATTATTTAAGCTTGATGATGGGAATTATTTGGGATGAGAAACACAGCTTAGTGATAAATAAGTGGAAAAAGAGCTGTGAATATACCAGTGCCATCACAAACAGGCGAGCAAAAATTGTTGCAGTTTGTGGCAAGGAACTGAAGACAATCGGTTTGGTCTTCCCAATATTTAATTTTACATTGCAGAAATGTTATAGAAAACAGGAGGAACCAACCCTTAATTGTATGCGACATTATAGTGAAGCAATGATACTACTTTAAAAAAGCTGTATTTTTGAATGTTTATTTAAATAACGAAACAGTATTACAGTCTTAAAATGAAAATTACATCCAAAAAAGAGATTGGCTCCTAAACTTATCTATAGAATAAAATAAACATTAAAAAGATCCGTCATACTACCACTAAAAGATTGCTAAGGCCACAAAAAAAACGATGTTTCCAGTAACTATATTAAAAGAACCTCTTAAATTTCTATTCAGATTGTCACTGATATCTAATTTGTAAATTGGATATCTTAATGCTTAAAAAAATACTTCCAAAACATAGCGCCTTAGAAACAGTTCCATTTCAAAATTGGCCTGAGGATATAGATGTGTATTTAATAATAAATAATATTCTTATAAAAATAAAAACTATTTACATTTATTTTAAAACTCTGGTGATGGATGGATATAAAAAGGGGAAATTATATCAACCCTTATTGATGTACAGATGTACCACATAAAGCGATTGGCACGTGATTATCTATTGAGGAAGATTCAAATGAAATGGACATCAAAGATTCTTAAGACTACATTGACAATTATGCTAAGGCCACACAAAATAAATACGACGCTTCCAGGAAATGGATGGATAGAATCTGTTACATTTGTTTGCCCCAGATTGTCACAATTTCGAATTCCAATGTACACAATTTGTAAATTGGAGGGCAAGCAGAATGTTTAAAAATATATACTGTACTTACAAAACTTAGCGGTGAATCTGTGCCCTGAGAAACAGTTTAATTTCATAATTGGCCTGATGATATATAGATGTATATTAATAAATAACATTAATATTAAAAATAAACTATATCCACTTATTTACAACCCCTATTGATGTATGGATTTAAAAGGGGGACATTATATCAATCCTCATTGATGTATGGACATTAGAGGAAATATCAACCCTCATTAATGAATGGATATTAAGGAGCAAATTATTTCAACTCTAATTGATGTACGGAGATTAGAGGAAATTATACCAATCCTTTTTGATATATGCATATTAAAGAGGAGATATCTCGCCCCCTGTTGATGTATGAATAGAAAAAGGGGAAATATATTGAGCATTTACAGTTTAGACTGCTATGTTCAAGTAAAATCATGTGTCATGCCTTTGTCATTCTCACATATCAAACCTGGATGATTGTTAGGGATCTAGTTTTAACATGTGAAGTTAAAATCATCCAAATGGTGTCTTCTTTTGTGTCTAAGTTATTTGTTGTCTGGAGCATGAGACGCCGGTAGGTCTGGATAGACCTTATTGACGAATCTCCTGTTACCAGATCCAGATTTAGATTTATGCAACGGTACAGGGAGGGGCATGTCATCACTCTTTTGAAGGATAACCACAGAAGGAGCACTTGGAGGTTTCTTACTCTTGGGATCTAAGCCTGGGTATCTATTAACTCTCTTCCTTTTGTTTGGATGCAATGGGGGCACCATTACTTCTCCAGCTAAAGACTGGTGTTTGGGAATCTGACTCAGAGAAACCTTCCTGAAGTAGTAAATTGAGTTTGTGTTGGTTTGGTTGGCAGTTGCTGCACTGCCCCCGATGCTTGTCTGGGCCAATGGAATTTCAATCATGGACTCCACAGAATCGGAATGGTACTCAGGTGGAGGGCCTGCAGCCCGCACATAGATTTTCTGCTTGCTTACAATGATCCCTTTCCGTGCGAGTGGAAGAGAAGACCTTGACGGGTGGCCTGGGACAGGCAGTGCTCTAGTCTGCAACGAAGAAACCTTTTCTGTGGAATGAGCAAACAGGTGGAATTAAATAACAAAATCATTCTGGAAATTCTTCATTACATTTATATGTTCTTCCGATTACCTGGAATATTAGAAACAAAGAACTGCACCATAATTAATTAAACTTCTGGTAAAACTCCATACAGTAACTAACACTCAACACAAAATGAAAATCAACATAAGTACTTGTTGACTCTTACAGCTGAAACTATTTCACTAGACGGAAACAAAGTGCAGTAAGAATGATAGTTTTGCCATCTATTAAAAAAAAGAATTTATATTAAGAAGCAAGGAACTGCAGACACTGTTTTATATTTAAAAAAAGACAAAGTGCTGGAATGGCTCAACTGGTCAGGCAGCATCCCTGGAGGACATGGGTAAGTTCAGGACCCTTCTGAAGAATCGTCACCTATCCATGATCTCCAGAAATGCTGCCTGACTAGCTGAATTACTCCAGCATGTGTATTTTTTTAATTTAAAAAAAAAATGGTTTTAAGGTACACATTAGCTCATTTCAACTCCAGAAAATAAACAAAAAACAGGCCAGTATGAATTTCCTGAAATTTGACATATAGTAAAAAAAGTACATTATTTTTAGCTTGATTGCTTCTTAATTAGTTAATCCTTACCCGTATTGATGAAAGAAATTGGTGGAATATAGGCACTGGTTGAAGGCATATCGTCAACTACGTCTCTGTTCGATTTGGCCTTCCTCTACAATGACAAAAAAAGATTACCATTAGTTATTCAGATTGATCGTCCAATGTAAAACTCCCCCAGAGAGATATATATACACATCCGTTAGAAATTTGACAGAGCCACACATGTAAAACAAACACATTATTTTAATTATTTCCATAGTCTCCAAACTTCCTTTACACCACTTTAAAAAAATCCATTTACGCTTTATGATCTTTGGTCATGGCGTCCACATCTACAAGCGTATCTCCAAGCGTAGCGTAGCGTACTGCTCTGTACTGCTCTGCTATAAATTGCTCGAATCGCCAATGTAGGCGAAACAACCTGTCTTTCTTCAGGTTCCCCATTAAACTAACTCAGTAGCTCGGGTGGCTGTCAGCGGCCGCCGGGACTGGATAAGGAACTACAGCTAGACCAAGGACTCGCAGGTGACCTGGGAACCAAAGATGATCTTTGGTGGGAACTGCAGCTAGTCCCAGAGGGTCCTGGCCCCTATGCAAAACCCCCCCAAAAAAAAACAAGTTGCCGATCCCTGGACTAAACCAAATCCTTGATCCTGTCCTGCTAGCCTTTGTGTTCATTGATATTTTATTCACAATATTAGGATTTCATAGAGGGAGAGAGATTGATGTATATTGATATATATATAATGAATATGTTTTATATGTATATATATCAGAAACTAGAGAAATATATGTAATTATATACATCTATATCACATGTATATATGTGTATCACACACACACGTGTCTGTGTGTGTGTGTGTGTGTGTATCTATATTACTAAATCTCTGTTCTTGACCGGTTTCGGCTTTCTATGCTGCGGTTTCCGAGAGTACGCCGCCACCTACGGCTGTCATTTTTGGCCACCTCGCTCAGAGCCCCCCTCCGCCACGTGTGTGCCGAGGATTTTTCCCGTCGATGAAAATTGACAGAGATATTAATGTTTTTACAACATTCCCCATTCTCTCTGCTGCCCCTGCTGGAGGGAGGGGGAGCGACTATAAAACCAGGAAGTGGTGTGCCTCAATCAGTCTCTGCAAGTGGTGTGCCTCAATAGTCTCTGCAAGTGGTGTGCCTCAATCAGAGCTTTGAATGACACTGACAAATGTCTACAGCACTGTGAGTACCCTTAATTTGGTTTGAAAATGAAAATATGGTTAGAGGTAAAAAAGCACTGCCTGCAAATAGTTGTTTGGGTTTGGGTTGAAGTAAAAAAACGGCACTCTCTCTCCCCCCCCCTCCCCCCCCCCCCTCTCTCCTCTCTCTCCCCCCCCCCCCCCCCCCCCCCCCCCTCTCTCTCTCTCCCCCCCCCCCCCTCTCTCCCCCCCCTCTCTCTCCCCCTCCTCCCCTCCATTAGCGTGAGGGGATAGTTAGTGTGTGACGCTGCATGCCGCATCCTTCCCCACAACCACACGTTGGGGGAACAGACCCAACGGGTCTGCACTTGGTCTAGTATATATATATATATACTATATATATATATTAGACTAAGTGGGACCCATTGGGTCCCAGCATCACACAGGAGGGCTGGTCATCCAACGCAATATTCCACCTCTCCACCAATTCTAATATTGGTGGCCAGTTGGGGGGGGGGGGCTTTCTGGAGCGCTAGTATGGGCGTTGTGGGCTGAAGGGACTGGTTTCCAGAGGGCTAGTATGCAAATTGTGCGCCAAATGGATTCTGGGGCTGGCGTCTCAGTCAATCAAGCCTGTTGTGCTGGCAACTCACTCACTCACGGCTGGTGGGCTGGTAGTTGATTCACGGCTAATCCTTGAAATTCTATTTCAAGCAGGCTATAAGGCCACCAAATTCAAGTGCAGTTTCTTATCACTTCTAGCAGGGTGCAAGGCCACCAAATTCAAGTGCAGTTTCATACCATTTGTAGTAGGGTGCAAAGCCACTAAAGACAGCGAGTCGTGACCTCTCCCTCCTCCATCTTGCAGAGACTGAGCCACACCCACATTTCCGGGTTTTATAACCCCTCCCCCCCACCGGAAAAGGTGTGGCTTTCATGGAGTGATTGACAGGAGAGAGATTCTCAACATCTTTTAAAAAACTAATAACACTTTTATTTTTCACTGATGGGAAGAATTCTCTGCACCTGCTCAGCGGAGGGGGGGACTGAGTAAGATGGCCAAAAATCACAGCCGTAAGTTTTATCTAAAATCAATATTTATCTAAAATCAAATATACAGTGCAAACAGGAAGTAAGTGCATTTACAGTAGTGCCTTTCAACTTCAAGCCAATGCACCCACGCCACCATTTGCAGTAAGTAGTGCATTTCAACTTCATGCCACCATTTGCAGTAAGTGGTGCCTTTTAACTTCAAACCACACCCAAGCCACCATTATCAGTAAGAAGTGCCTTTCAACTTCAAGTCAAAGCTCCCAAGCCACCATTTGCAGTAAGTAGTGCCTTTCAACTTCAAGCCAAAGCAACCAAGCCACCATTTGCAGTAAGTAGTGCCTTTCAACTGCAAGCCAAAGCAACCAAGCCACCTTTTGCAGTACAGGTGCACAACCTTTTATCCGAAGATCCAAATAACGAAAATCTCCGAATAGCGACATTTTTTCAGTCCTTGAAAAAAGGTCCTTGAAAACGTTCACGGAGGGCGGCCCGCAGAGGTGACAGAGGAACTTCCGGTCGGTCCTCGAAGAAAGGGGAACTAAATCCCCATCCATAAAAGAGAAGGTGAGGGTATATTGCGCGGGAGGGTTAATAATTGACAATATGCTGCTGTCTGCCCGCTGAGTTAAAAAAGTTCCCACGGTAGACTCACGATACACAGTGTATCGTGAGTCTTGCGTGGGAACTTTTTTAACTCAGCGGGCAGGGAGCTGCAGATTGTCGCTCCCTTCAGTTTCACCCCACCTACACCCCTCTGCTTCCCGGCCATGTGTGTGACCCCTTCCCTCCCCTCTCCAGCTCCCCGCCCATTGCACCGGCGTGGGGGCTTTGCACTGTCTTCACGTCGGCAATGCCAGTCACCGGAGACGTCAAGACCAACGGGACACCGACCCCCAGGCCCACTGCAAGCACGGAGATCCCAGAGACCCACAGCCAGCAGCAGCCCAGCCTCGTTCCAACTCCAGAGGAAAACTGCGAACTAGCGGGAGACATCGAGACCACCAGAAGCCGTTCCCCGATGGGCCGCTACGGCGACAAGTGGCAGTTCGCCCACAGCCCGAGCTGTGCCCCCTCATCGGGACACCGACCCCCAGGCCCAGTGCAAGCACGGAGATCCCAGATCAGCAACTCCAGCCCAGCCCCGCTCCAACTCCAGAGGGGCAGAAACTGATGGTGCGCAAGGTGCGTCTTGTTCTTGAGGTCGCGCAGCTCGGGCTGTGGGCAAACTGCCACTTGTCGCCGTAGCGGCCCATCGGGTAGCGGATTCCTCTGGAGTTGGAGGGGGAGGGGGGTATTGTGCTGTTTGATCGCCCACTGCTATCCCAGGGACAGGGAAACAGGACGTTCACCGAGGGCGGCCCGCAGAGGTGACAGCGGAACCTCCGGTCGGTCCTCGACGAAAGGGGAACTAAATCCCCATCCATAAAAGAGAAGGTGAGGGTACATTGACCGGGAGAGTACGAATCCCAAGACAAAGTTGAGTGAGCGTTCACCGAGGGTGGCCCGCAGAGGTGACAGTGGAACCTCAGGTCGGTCCTGGAAGAAAGGGGAACTAAATCCCCATCCATAAAAGAGAAGGTGAGGGTATATTGCGCGGGAGGGTTAATAATTGACAATATGCTGCTGTCTGCCCGCTGAGTTAAAAAAATTCCCACGGTAGACTCACGATACACAGTGTATCGTGAGTCTTGCGTGGGAACTTTTTTATCTCAGCGGGCAGGGAGCTGCAGATTGTCGCTCCCTTCAGTTTCACCCCACCTACACCCCTCTGCTTCCCGGCCATGTGTGTGACCCCTTCCCTTCCCTCTCCAGCTCCCCGCCCATTGCACCGGCGTGGGGGCTTTGCACTGTCTTCACGTCGGCAATGCCAGTCACCGGAGACGTCAGGACCAACGGGACACCGGCCCCCAGGCCCACTGCAAGCACGGAGATCCCAGAGACCCACAGCCAGCAGCAGCCCAGCCCCGTTCCAACTCCAGAGGAAAACTGCAAACTAGCGGGAGACATCGGGACCACCAGAAGCCGTTCCCCGATGGGCCGCTACGGCGACAAGTGGCAGTTCGCCCACAGCCCGAGCTGTGCCCCCTCATCGGGACACCGACCCCCAGGCCCACTGCAAGCACGGAGATCCCAGATCAGCAACTCCAGTCCAGCCCCGCTCCAACTCCAGAGGGGCAGCTGCTGCTGGTGCGCAAGGTGCGTCTTGTTCTCGGGCTGTGGGCGAACCGCCACTTGTCGCCGTAGCGGCCCATCGGGGAGCGGATTCCCCTGGAGTTGGGGGTGGGGGGGAGGGGGAGGAGGGGATTGTGCTGTTGGATCGCCCCCTACTATCCCAGGGACAGGGAGACAGGACGTTCACCGAGGGCGGCCCGCAGAGGTGACAGCGGAACCTCCGGTCGGTCCTCGACGAAAGGGGAACTAAATCCCCATTCATAAAAGAGAAGGTGAGGGTACATTGACCGGGAGAGTAGGAATCCCAAGACAAAGTTGAGTGAGCGTTCACCGAGGGCGGCCCGCAGAGGTGACAGCGGAACCTCGGATCGGTCCTGGAAGAAAGGGGAACTAAAAAGAGAAGTGGAGGGTATATTGCGCGGGAGGGTATATCGCCTACCTGGAAGAAACCAGACATTTTTTCCAGGATGTCGTCTGCACACCAAAGCTCACGTTTGGCGTCTCTGCTGCACACGGATATAAGAGTGTGAAAATGTCGCCTTAGGCCGCCTTAGGGCATGAAGCCCCGCTAGGGTGACATGAGTGCGGGAGGTGATTCAATGCTGCGGTCACATTTACAAATTCAGGAATTCATTCAACACACTGCATTTCATACAGACATTTATTCTGCAAGAAAAAACTACACTGAAGACTCAAACTCGCGACCAAGGAACTGCCGGGATCAAGGCGCAAACTCGCGACCTTGCGGATATGAGCCGGGCACTCTATCACTGAGCCAGCCATTAAAATCTACGCTAAAAAATTTCCATTCCGAAGACCGACAAATTCCAAATTACGAAAAGTGTCTGGTCCCAAGGCTGTCGGATAAAAGGTTGTGCACCTGTAATAGTGCCTTTCAACTTCAAGTCAAAGCTCCCAAGCCACCATTTGCAGTAAGTAGTGCCTTTCAACTTCAAGCCAAAGCAACCAAGCCACCATTTGCAGTAAGTAGTGCCTTTCAACTGCAAGCCAAAGCAACCAAGCCACCATTTGCAGTAATAGTGCCTTTCAACTTCAAGCCAAAGCAACCAAGCCACCATTTGCAGTAAGTGGTGTCTTTCAACTTCAAGCCACACCCAAGCTACCATTTGCAGTAATAGTGCCTTTCAACGTCAAGCCAAAGCTCCCAAGCCTCCATTTGCAGTAAGTGGTGCCTTTCAACTTCGTCAAAGCTCCCATGCCACCATTTGCAGTAAGTGGTGTATTTCAACTTCAAGCCACACCCAAGCCATCATTTGCAGTAAGTGGTGTCTTTCAACTTCAAGCCACACCCAAGCCATAATTTTGCAGTAAGTGGTGTCTTTCAACTTCAAGCCACACCCAAGCCATCATTTGCAGAAAGTAGTGCCTTTCAACTTCAAGCCACAATTTGCAGTAAGTAGTGCCTTTCAACTACAAGTCAAAGCTCCCAAGCCACCATTTACAGTAATAGTGCCTTTCAACTTCAAGCCAAAGCAACTAAGCCACCATTTGCAGTAAGTAGTGCCTTTCAACTGGAAGCCAAAGCAACCAAGCCACCATTTGCAGTAAGTAGTGCCTTTCAACTGCAAGCCAACGCAACCAAGCCACCATTTGCAGTAGTAGTGCCTTTCAACTTCAAGCCAAAGCTCCCAAGCCACCATTTGCAGGAAGTAGTGCCTTTCAACTTCATGCCACCATTTGCAGTAAGTAGTGCCTTTAAATTTCAAGACACACCCAAGCCAAGCCAACCAGGGGAGGGAGGGGGCGGGTGCGCTTTCTGGAGCGCTAGTGTTATGAACCATTTTAGAACCAATAGACATTTATTTTGCAAGCTTTAGAAGCAATAGACATTTTTTGCAAGCTTTAGAACCAATAGACACTTTTTGCAAGCTTTAGAACCAATAGAGACACTTTTTGCAAGCTTTAGAACCAATAGACACTTTTTGCAAGCTTTAGAACCAATAGACATTTTTTTTGCAAGCTTTAGAACCAATAGAGACATTTTTTGCAAGCTTTAGAACCAATAGACATTTTTTTTGCAAGCTTTAGAACCAATAGACATTTTTTTGCAAGCTTTAGAACCAATAGACATTTTTTACAAGCTTTAGAACCAATAGACTTTTTTTGCAAGCTTTAGAACCAATAGACTTTTTTTTGCAAGCTTTAGAACCAATAGACATTTTTTTGCAAGCTTTAGAACCAACAGACATTTTTTGCAAGCTTTAGAACCAATAGACATTGTTTTGCAAGCTTTAGAACCAATAGACATTTTTTTTGCAAGCTTTAGAACCAATAGACATTTTTTTTGCAAGCTTTAGAACCAATAGACACTTTTTGCAAGCTTTAGAACTAATAGACATTTTTTTGCTAGCTTTAGAACCAATAGACATTTTTTGCAAGCTTTAGAACCAATAGACATTTTTTGCAAGCTTTAGAACCAATAGACAAGCTTTAGAACCAATAGACACTTTTTGCAAGCTTTAGAACCAATAGACATTTTTTTTGCAAGCTTTAGAACCAATAGACACTTTTTGCAAGCTTTAGAACTAATAGACACATTTTTTGCAAGCTTTAGAACCAATAGACACTTTTTGCAAGCTTTAGAACCAATAGAGACACTTTTTGCAAGCTTTAGAACCAATAGACACATTCTGCAAGCTTTAGAACCACTAAGGACACTTACATTTGAGTAGACATGTGTTCAGTGTTCCAGCTCAGAGAAACGTGACCCTCTGCCTTCCTCCATCTTGAACCACTTCCTGGTTTTATAGTCCCTCCCCCTTGCCGCCAGCAGGGGCAGCAGAGAGAATGGGGAATTTTGTAAAAACATTAATATCTCTGTCATTTTTAATCGACGGGAAAAATCCTCGGCACACATGCAGCGGAGGGGGGCTCTGAGCAAGGTGGCCAAAAATGACGGCCGTAGGTGGTGGCGTTCTCTCAGAAATCGCAGCACAGAAGGCCAAAACCGGTCAAGGAGACTTTTAGTAATATATATATATATACACACACACATAAATTAGCGTGCCAAGGACACGTAAGTGGGACAGTGGCGTTAGACTGCAAGGAGACCTACAAGGGACAGCAGATGCTGATTTACAATAAAGTAAGTAACTCAGCAGTGTCCGGCAGCATCTCCAGAGAACATGAATAGGTGGCGTTTTAGTCTGAAGAAGAATCCAGACCTGAAACACCACCTATTCATGTTCTCCAGAGACGCTGCCTGACCTGCTGGGTTACTCCAGAACTTTGTGTGTGTTTATACTCATGTTTAGACCAAGATGTCCCAACTACACTAGCCCATATTTGGCACATACCTCGCTAAACCTTTCCAATCCAGGTTTCTGCCCAAATGCCTTTTAAAAGTTGTTACAGTAGTTGCTTCAACTACCTCTGGTAACTCAATTCAAATATCTACCATGTTTAAAAGTTGCCCCTCAAGTTCCTATTAATTCTTACTCCTCTGACCTTAACTTTATGTCCTCTGATCGGCAACGTTTTATTCTCCATCTGGATAATGGTTGAGTTTGTGCCAGCAACCTGATTTTTCCCTAATGCCCTATAATGAAACAGACAACTGTTAGGTGGTAATAATGGAAAGGAAGAAATAATGAGGTTGTCTAGACCGTTTTGTCCAATTAAGCAATAAAGTGTGGGATTTTTCACGCTAGTAAAGATAAAAACGACAGATAAATCCTCCATGTGGATGGAGCATGTTTGATTGCAGTTCTTTATGCGCTTTCCACATTTGCTTATTTTACTGCGAAGAATCAATAAAACCCACAAAAAGATTTCCAACTAGAAAATAGGCCCAAAATATGTGCACTCTTTATGGCACAAAGAATTTAATATTCATGCATGCAATGACCAACCAACTCAAAGTAGTGTTTAGAACTTAGACACTCTAGCAATGAGAAAGACTGATGAACTGCCCAAGACAGGCAGGAACCCTCCACAGAGAAAATTAGCACACGTTGACACTGTAAACTACAGCCCATCTAAATAGCTTACAGCTCGGTTACTTACAAACCCAGTCAGATTAATTTGGCGAGAATGCTACAATATCAATAAAGTTCTATAGTATTGTATCCATTTATCTTTTCTGAATTATAATTTCATTATAAAATAATTTTGATTTGAACTGACGAAATGCGGCAAATTTACATAATGCAGTTTTTTTCATTTGTTACAATGCTTCTGTTAAAATGGTTATCAATTTAACTGCAGGTGGGGTGGAAAGTTAAGGGGCTGTCCCACTGTACGAGCTAATTCAAGAGTTCTCACGAGTTTCCCCTGATTCGAACGAGAATTACGTTAATAGCCGCTCGTAGGTACTCGGGGCTCTCATGGACATTTTCCAACATGTTGAAAAATCTTCACGAGTCTTCATGAGCTTACCGTGTTTCCCGAGTACCTGCCGTTAGCGTTACAAGCCGCTAAGAGACGTCCCATGCTCCGACGTACCCGCTACGTACATTCTACGTGCTTACCACAAATTTGATTTTTTTTTTTTAAACTCGGGAGAGCTCTTGAATTAGCTCGTACAGTGGGACAGCCCCTTTAGAGAAAAGACTTACTTCATTGTCTTTGGGTTAGTCAATGAGGTGCTTTCAATGACAAGTCCACTAATGCCAACTGGCTGAACGCTCATATTTTCACTAGTCTGGAAAATAGAGAAATAACCATTCCATTTTGAGTTTCTGCCTCTATAATAATCTTCACTAAAATATATGCTTCTTTCAGTGACCCGGAGATATTTTGTTTTTAATTTACTTTTTATTTAACATTAGTTTATTAATCCAGCATTTTTCCTTTCTCAACCTCCTTTCTCATCAACAGGGCAGCAGGGTGGCATAGCAGCAGCGCCTTACAGCGCCAGAGATCTGGGTTCGATCCGGACTCCGGGTGCTGTCTGTACAGAGTTTGTACGTTCTTCCCGTGAACTGCTTGGTTTTAAACCGTATGCTCCGGTTTCCACCCTCTCTCCAAAGACGTACAGGTTATGTAGACTAATTAGCTTGTCCCTCATGTGTGTACGATAGTGGTAGTGTACAGGGTGATCACTGGTCGGCGCAGACTCAGTGGGCCAAAAGGCCTGTTTATGCGCTGTATCGCTAGACCAGGGGCCTCCAAACTTTGCAGTACGAGGGCCAAATTATATATTTGGCACATTTTTGCAGGAGATAGGAAAAAATAAAGAAATGTCAGTTTTATCAGTTTTATCAATTTAATCAATCTCGCTCTCTCTCTCTCTCTCTCTCTCTCTCTCTCTCTCTGTAAACTACTGCGGGCCGCGTCTTCTCCAGCAGTGCGGCGATAATGTCGGGTGGGGGGGGGGGGGGCGAGCGTCCCTGGAGCCGAGGGAGGGAGAGGCCAAGGGTACCCGGAATGGTGTCTCCCCACCCCCGGATTGCAGCAAGTGCGGGGACTGGGAGCGGGGAGAGGCCGCTCCGGGTACCCTCGGCCACTCCCTTTTCCAGCTCCAGGATGCTCGTCCTCCCTGATGCAGGGCGGCGATGGCCTGGCCCGGGGTTGGGGCAGAAAAGGAAACTTACACGTGGAGCTGTCGGGTTCCCGAGGGGGAAAAAAAAGATTTTGACGCCAGTCAAGGAAAGACGGGGGAGGGGCGGTCAAGTGGGGGCACTGTTTTATCTCGCTAGCACAGAACCCACTAGCACAGAACCTGCTAAATAGCCCGCTGCACGGAACGTGTTGAGAGCTTGCTGCGGGCCGGATAAAATCGCGTGGCGGGCCGGATGTGGCCATAGTTTGGAGACCCCTGCTCTAGACTAAACTAAATAAAATCTTGGATGCAAAACAAGAACCTAAAATTAAGTCTGCCTCATATGAAGCAATTGATTACAGAACGGAGGAATATAAGGAACAATGTGGAAATCTGAAACCAATCTGAAAAAATTTTTAATGTAATAAAAAGAAACAGTAAATGCTGATTTATACCAATGATAGACACAAAATGCTGGAGTAATTTAGCTGGTCAGGCGCATCTATGGAGAAAATACATAGGTAACGTTTTGGGTCACACTGAAGAAGGGTCCCAAAATGTCACCTATGTATTTTCTTCAGAGTTGTTGCCTGACCCACTGAGTGACTCCAGCATTTTGTGTTTATCTTTGAAGAGATTATTTTCTGTTCACCTGCCATCGAACTACATCAGAACAAGAGCTGCCACTGCTCTTTTAACCCACAACAAATATTTTAATCCGCTTAACCCGATAACACACGCAAAAACTTTCTGAACATGACAGTATCTAAAAATATAAACGGCCGCACCACATTTTGGAAGACTCACACTTTCCTACCTGAAGAGACGTTGTGGGTGAAGCTTTTGGATTTGAACTTGTAGTTGGCATTGTATCGGGACTTGACTTTGGCCTTGCATTTACAGTTGGAAGCACGGGGGGAACTTCTGTTGCACGCAGTCGACGCTGGCGCATCACATAATCAAAAGTGCTTATCCGGTACCATACTATCAGAGAAGAATAGAATCCAAGTTATGTACCATCTGCAGTCACAAACTTCATAAATGCTTCATAAACCCAGCATACGACCTTACCTTTATTAAAGAAACTTTGTGAAGTTCATGCGGTAAAAGCCAACATGTTTATTTTGTTTACACCTACACCTGATACAGTGGTTTTGCATGCATGCAATGTTTTCACTGTATCCATGCTTAAAGCCTAATTTTTGTATGGCCAACCAAACTGCTTCCCACAGAAACGCTGAAGGAATCTTGATGGAATATTGTGAAGATATTTTCCAGCTCTATGCTCATGCCTGAATGACTGGTACACATGGGTCAGGGGTACCTTTTTAACTCTCTGGGATGTACTGTATAATTTAATGGACATAAAAATCACAGGCAAAACCTCAGTTAAGCCTAATTTTCATGCATATACCAATGTTGAGTGCCCCAGTTCATGACTGGAAGTCAACAAAGTGCATCTGGAATGTTGTAACTGCGAAAACACAGGAATTATACGCAGGGTTACATTCTTGAAAAGCAGTGCATAAATTCAAAAAAGAGTAAATTAAACATATACACGACTACACTGCCAGGTGTAAAATTGTGTGCATTATTCCAAAAATACAAGCGTGTAAAATAAACTTTGGTATTAAATGAAGAGCACTATTTCAAAAACACATAAAATCAAACGCCTGTAAAGCACGAGGTGCCTGTACTGTATTTGACTGTACTGGTTTGTATGGTCTGTCGTCATTTCTATGATCTATCTATGATGCAAACTACGTAATGGCAGAGATTTGATCAAGTTTAATTTTTAACAATCGTTTACATGTAACAGAATTTTTAAGAGATATTTTAATATTTGTCTTAATTTATTTAACAAAGCAGCATACAAGTGGTCGATCTTATAGCCAAAAATAGTGGAGTAGACATTTAGTACATTACTTACACAGGTAGATGTGGAAGTACAGAAGCTGAATTTCAGTTATTAGTGAACCCAGACCTAGTCCAATGGCGATCACAGTGATAGTAAGAAAAGTAGCAGTGTTCACATAAACATGAACTAGTGGGAGAAATAGAATCCAGACCTCAGGACCACCTACGGTTGCTGGAATTAAGAGTATAACATTTTAATTAGATTTAATCTCCACCAGTTTTCTCCTCCACTTACCTCTGTATGGTTCATGGTATAAGTTCTGACCACTCAGTGTAGAGGAACTTTCAATATTTCCATTCCAACAATCAGTCTCTACCCCCATTACATGTGAAGATCTTCTGCCAGATGATGCCTTGCGTTGGATAAAACCCTACTTCTTCTCCTTCCCAGTTTTCCCAGGCTAACCCCTTCAATACAGACTCAGTGCTGCCACCAAGACAATGGGCCTTTGAGTGACTGATATCTTAGTTTTAGTTCAGTTTAGTCTAGGGTGGCATGGTGTCGCAGCAGTAGAGTTGCTGCCTTACAGTGCCAGAGACCCGGGTTCGATGCTGACTCGGGGTGCTTGTTTGTACAGAGTTTGTTCACTCTCCCAGTGATCTGCGTGGGTTTTCTCCGGCTGCTCCGGTTTCCTCCCACACTCCAAAGATGCAAGGTTTATAGGCAGGGTATAATTGTAAAATTGTCCCTAGTATGTGGGGTAGTGCTAGTGTACGGGGATCACTGGTTAGTGTGGACTCGGTTGGTCGAAGAGCCTGTTTCTGTGCTGTATCTCTAAAACTAAAAACTAGAGATACAGCTTGACCTCAGACAAATTTTTAAAAATTTCCTTGCAAAATTCAGTTGATAAATGCATGGAGCCAAATAACCCATGATTGTACAATGTCAGAAATGTTCATAACTTCTAGGGGCGGAATTAGGCCAGTTCACCTATCAAGTCTACTACGTCATTCAATCATAGCTCATCTATCTTCCCCTCTCAACCCCATTCTCCTGCCTACTCCCCATAACCCCTAAGAACAGATATCATGTTACTGAAATTAAAACTCAATGAGGTAAACTTACACTCATATAGTGGGTTGGTCCGAAGAATATCTCGATTCAGAAAGTAGCCAATGAACACAAAGGACGAAAGGCATACAATTAGTAGAGCACCAATTATACCTGAGATAACACAGCCCAGAAAAAACCTACACCAGAAAGAAAGTCAAATGTTAATAATGTATGACATGATATTTATGAACCTTAAACAATACATTGTAATTAATTCAGTGCTTTGAAACTTAAAATTCCATGTGTAGGAAATAACTGCAGATGTTGGTTTAAATCGAAGGTAGACACAAAATGCTGGAGTAACTCAGCGGGACAGGCAACATCTCTGGAGATAAGGAATGGGTGACGTTTTGGGTCGAGACCCGTCTTCAGACCATGAAAATTCCATATATTGTACTCATCAAAAATGTTTTATGGATATTTTCTGTTATCAAAGACTACAGAATTAAATTGTATTAAAAGAGGTACATGTGTAACATAATGTGTAAATATAATTGCATAATCTGAATGACACATTATAAAAAAAGTAGAAGCAATGAACTGGAGATGCTGGTTAATACACAAAAGGACACAAAGAGTAACTCAGCGGGACAGGCAGCATCTCTGGAGAACATGGGTAAGGTGACGTTTGGGTTGAAGGGTCTTGACCTGAAGCGTTACCTTTCCATGTTCTCCGGAGATGCTGCCTAACCTGCTGAGTTACTCCAGCACTTTGTTTCACGTTATTAAAAAAAAAAGGACTGACTTAATACCGAATTTCCTTGCAAATAAATTTAAAATATTTTCAGTCAAAATATAAATAATTATCTTCAAAACGTGGAAGCTCTCCATGTGGAATCTAACTAGTGATCTAACTGATTCTTATTAGATCGATAAGATCTTTGATTATTGAGCTATGTTAAAAAGGTGAAAATGCCACTTTTGATTCTCTATCCCACTTTTGATTCTCCCCACTCCCCAATCTAGATTTTTCTTTATTAATGCTAGCACACAGATATCAGACTTACCAGTAATTCCTGACTCCTACGCAATTATTGAGCCATTTACAATGATGATCAAAGTTAGCTATGCATTTGTTACACATACTGCAATGCTTGGTCTTCATACCTCTGTGAATAAGATATCAAAAAAACCTATAAATATCTATGATCCTAAATTTATGACAAATAATTGAATATGTATATATATATACATATATACACACATACACACACAGTACTCTAAACATTATAAACAAACATTCAGTATATTATTGTATAGTTGTATGCAATATATTAAATATACTTTTAGCAGCACAACAGATAGGCAAGGATACTACTCTGTAAACATTTATCATGGTGTTTATAGAGTAATATGTAGTAAATATATTTAATACGTATTTAATACATGCATGCCATAATAAACAACTACAAAAAATTCAGTATACTGACCTTTTTCTGTTGTTTATTATGGCGTTTCCAGAGTACTATCCATTGTGGCAGTGCAAGAAAGGATTACATTATTCTGTTTCGGGACATATGACAATAAAACACTCTTGGCACTTACACTTCAACTTCACAGAGAAAGCAGTACTCATTTTCAATGACATGTTGATGAAGGTTGCGGTCAAACAAAGGCAGTATTCTATTATAGCGTTTGGCTCGAACTTTGACATCGGCTGGGTCAATTGTTGTTGCAAATGTGTAAAGTATGATGTGGAATGAAAACACAACACCAAACCACTGTAACAGAGTTAAGGCTCAACATACTGAATGGATGGCAATATTATATTATTTTAAAACTTTACATATCAGTTTTGAATCTTTGACATAAAACTAGACATGAAAAACGCTAAGTGGCCTTCTCCAAAATATTTAGTTGAGCAGGTAAAGATTGTCCATTTAGTATTTTAATTACTTAAATGATAACGTTATAACTACAATTATAAAAGAGTAAAAACTAAAATTAGAACTTAAACACCAATTTCCAATTTTAAAATATACCGTGTAATGAATGGAGTTGTGCACACAACAAAATACAACACATATGTAAGTGGACAAAGTCCACTTACATCATTGGTCTGCAGAACGATACAGTACCTAACAGCTACTCAGCCTGAATTACGTAAGCAAGCTCTTGGTAATATAAATCGCATATTAGGCGGAGTAACTACTACACTACAGCTACTCAGCACTACAATTGGTTAGTAGGAAATAACTAATCTACAGTACCCCATCCCTCCCCCACACACTCCTCCCCAATCACCACTTTCACACCCACTTACACTACCCACCCCCTCCTTGCTGCCCAACATCAGTCTGGCCACTTCTCCATCACTAACAATAGCAATTGAGGTGGTGGAAAAGCCATTCACGAAACAGAAAAGCCGGAAATCTCCAGAACCAGACAATGTTTCTCCTTCTACCTTCAAGCGCTGTGCCGAACAACTGGCACCAGTCTACGCAGATATTTTCAATTGGTTCCTGCAAACCTGCACCGTCCCTGCCTGCTTCAAAGTCCCCATTACTGTTCCTGTACCCAAAAAGCCAAGGACTACTGGTCTTAATACTGCAGGCCTGTCGCAATGACCTCCAAAATCACGAAGACCCTGAAAGACTTGTGCTGGCACACCTGAAAAATATCACAAATCCCTTGCTGGACCCTCTATAGTTAGCATACCAGGCAAATAGATCAGCGGATGATCAGTCAACCTAGGCCTGCACTTCATCCTCCAGCACCTAGACCGCCAAGGGACCTATGCAAGGATTTTGTTTGTGGATTTTAGCTCTGCTTTCAACACCGTTGTGCCAGAGCTACTACACTCCAAACTCTCCCACTTGACTGTGCCTGAACCCCTCTGTCAGTGGATCATCAACTTCCTGACTGACAGGAAGCAGCCGCGAGGCTGGGAAAGCAATCTCGGACCCGCAGACCCTCAGCAAGGCAGCGTACTCTCCCCTCTCCTTTACTTTCTCTACATCAATGACTGCACCTCCACAGACTCATCTGTTAAGCCTCTCAAGTTTGAGGACAACACAACCCTGATTGAACTGATCCAGGATGGGGAGACAGGAGGAACCGACACAGACAGGAACTGACACAGCTGGTGTCCTGGTACCATCGCAACAACCTGGAGCTCAATGCTCTTAAGACAGTGCAATTGAGTGTAGACTTTAGGAGAGCCCCACCACGCACCATCAACAACACCACAGTCACATCTGTGGAGCAATTCAAGTTCCTTGGAACCATCATCTCCAGGGACATTAAATGGGAGGCCACCATCGACTCCACAGTCAAAAAGGCCCAAGGGGATGTACTTCCTGCAGCAGCTGAGAAAACACAATCTGCCACAGGCAATAATGGTCCAGTTTTATACTGCCATCATAGAGTCTGTCCTCACCTTCATCATGGTCTGGTTTGGCTCAGCCACCAAGCATGACAACCGGAGGCAGCAGCGCATCATTCGCCCGAGAAGGTTGTTGGATCCAACCTTCCCCCCCATTGACGAACTGTACACTGCAAGGGCCAAGAGAGCAGGTAAGACGATCTCTAACCCCTCTCATATTGGCCACAAACTCTTTGAAGCACTTCCCTCTGCAAGGCAACTCCAGACTGTCAAAGCCACCACAGCCAGACAGCTAAAAACAGCTTTTTTTTCCACGAGCAGTAGCTCTACTCAACAGCCAAAATTCTGTAGGCTCCTTGTGCTCTAGTATTTTATTTAATTCTTCGCGTTTAAATTATGTTTTATTTTTAATTGTCTACTGTATATTGTGTTGTTACTTGTGAGCAAAGCACCAAGGCAAATTACTTGTATGTATACATCCTTGGCTAATAAAATGTATTTATTCATTGATGTTGGAATCTATTACAATCACTTCCCGTTAATCCAACACAATCTCTTACACCTTTTATATGTCGTATTATCAAATATTCAATAATGTCCCGTTGTAGTGTTATTCGATGCAAAATTATATAACTGGAAGTGGATGGCAGGTACTTGACTGGATCAATAAGAGTTCTGACTCTAATGCTCCCTGTTGCTATAACTCAGTTGCTTAATGCTAGCACAGTCCAATGCATTTTAGTGGCCAGTGGGGTCTGTAAGGGACTGAGAAGTTAAAGTAACAAGGAGAACTGCAGTGACCCAGAGATGGAGAGTAGGAGACCTGTTGTTTTACATGTCACCCTCCTTGGTTGTGGCCAGCAAGGTTTGTGGCTGCATGATCATTGATGCAAGCTGATTTAATGGAACATCCTATATAAGATTTTAGACATAACCACCTTCCTGAAGGTAAAGGGGAGCTTCAGCAAACTTTCCAGAATTGTTCCATATAGATACAAGGAATTGCAGACATCGGTTTACAAAGTCTGCAGAAGGGGCCCGACCCAAAACATCACCTATCCATGTTCTATAGAGATGCTGCCTGACCCTTCCGAGTTACTCCAGCACTTTGCGACTGTTTAGTCAGTTTTTCAACTTTCTTGATGGACAATTCTCACATCATATTTGATTTTAACATTATTAATTTGTAGTCTATTCCTGTACCCTCTTGTGCCATCTTAATTATAAAATGTTTTCAGTAGATTTTACACAAATATGACTGCCTGCTTTAAATCACCTTTTAAATTTTGAAGATTTATTATTCTATTCATGAATTAGTTTTGGTAGAAGAGGCGACTTATCAACATGCAACATTGAACTGAAAGGCTGCAGAGTAATGGCAACTACTTCCCGAAAAAGTATTTTATAATACAGTTTTATGCTTGTATTGAAAAGGATACAATGTACATAGCATACACCCAGCAAACTGGAATAACTGGGATAAGAAAGCCAAATATGGCAATAAAATCAAATAGGTAGAGCAACCAACAAAGTAGTTGATATGGATGCAGCGGCCAACTCCATCCATTCCTTCTTGATCGTTTTCTGAAGGTCACAAATTTAGGCTGCGGTTGTGATACCCAAATTTTGCTGAAATTCCTGAAGCAATTCATCTGTAATGTAATATTAAAAAGTCACACCTAAACCAACATTGATACAGCAACGTTTATGGAGTTTCACTGAGGGGGTGAAATTCAATTTACAACCATAATAAACCACAAAAAGTTTCACTTCCAACTGCTTTGTGTTAAGCACATCGTGATACTTGGCAAGGAAGAAGGTCTCGACCCGAAATGTCACCCATTCCATGTTGCTTCTGTCCCACTGTGGTACTCCAGCATTTTGTGTCTATCAAGGTATAATGTGCTCACTATAAACACTGACCCTTCAATGCAAGGAATCAATGGTTGTTTGGTACTTTGCCATGTTTAATTTTGTTGATAAACAGATGAAAATATTACCCAAGAAACTGCTTGTGGTTTTTAGAATATACTAGACCAAGTGCAGACCCATTGGGTCTGTTCCCGCAATGCGCGGTTGCGAGGGGAGGGGGCGGCCTGAGGCGTCACACACACTAACCACCCCCATTGATATTATATTAAGAAGGAAGGGAGGAAAGGGGTAGGGCCGCCCAGCAGCCGTTGGCCTCAGAGTGAGCGTCAGCTCCATGGCCTCGCATCCTCGGCGCTTCAGACCCCGAGTACAGGGGGGAGGGGGTGGGGTGGAGCGGGCGTGATGTCAAGTGAGCCTGCGGGCCGCCAGCGAGGACGGCGAAAAGCAGCGGGGAACCAGCCGATATGTGGCTTCGGCCAGCGTGACAGAGCCGGGCCGGGGGGGGGGGGAAGTGGAGGAGCGGGCCGCAGCAACCGTTATGGTCGCATGGGGCAAGCGATGAGAAGGTGGCCAGCGTGAGGCAAAAAATGAGTGAGTGGGGGGAAGGATCTTATTAAAAATGTGTACAGAAAAATGACTACATTTAATGAGTGGATTAGCGAATGTAAAAGTAAAATCGCTAGCGAAATGGTAAAAATCTCGGCATTTTTGCGTCTGGTTTTCACGGAGTAACGAATCAAAGGCAAAATAAATGACATACACCCACACACACAGAGCTTTAAAAGTATATAGATGTACTGGAATTAGATGGGTTTTTTTTAAAGAATAGAATTGTCTCAAGATGCATGCATTCAAGAAGAGATCAATTTTGATGAAGACTGGCCCATATACACACAAGCGTTTCTTGAGGTCCTCTGATGAAGCGCTGTATTTATGTATGTATTGTTAGATCTATGTACCACTGTATGTAGCACGTTAGTACCTGCACTGATGTAAATCACTTTGGTCAACGAGTTATTTTTAAATGCGCTACAGAAATAAAATTGACTTGACTTGACATACACCTTAGGATGGAAAATTTCAAAGATTTATAACCATTGGATTGAAAAGGTTGACCCATTTCCAAATGCGAGATAATTATTGCAAGAGTTCCACACAAATAGAACAACTGTTTGTGAGAGAAGAAATAAGTGTAAAATGTGAACATTAAATATTGGAGAGAAGGGCACACTACACCCTCTTCCTTCAACCTGGTCAGTTCAGCAACTGTTTTTATTGATTTGCAGCCACTTTGAACAAAATATCCCAAAACTTCTTCGCACATATGCAAAAAAATCTACAAGTAACAATATGCAATAATAAGTGACATTTCCCAAAATCTCCAACACATCTTTTTTGCGATCATAGAAGACTCCCCACTAGAAAAGCTAGGAAAACCCTTACCATCATCTTGCTTTGGCTGCCAATAACCCCACTCATTGTAAGATAGGTACAAGGGAGCTGTTGGTAATCTTGCAACAGGCAGCTTTGCATTTCCATCCTAAATACAAGGTAGTCTCAAGCCCAAACAATGAACACTGTCCTTTGGTGTATCTATCCCATCAATACATATATATATATATATATATATATATATATATATATATATGCAATATGTCAGAGTACTTTGCTATGGCACCTTGGCAACATATCCAATTCAAAGGCACCACACAAATTCCTCTTCAATAATGAACAACTGTCCTTTATACAATCTTCTAGGTAATTGCTCTACCCAATTACGCATGTCAACCGTCCGCAGATTAAAAACCAAATGACAAAATGCACCACAATTTGTTATGATCAATTTAGATAGGAATTGAACTTTTTCTTTATTGTTAAAATGATGTACTGGAAATAGTAATAATTTAGTATTGGGCCAGTAAAGCAAAAAAATGAAGGCCATCATAATTTAAAGAACTTCCACTTTCCATTGGTACATGTTCTGGTTGATAGTTATCAAGAATGTAGCACAAATATATAAGCAACATGCAGGAAAATAAGAAAACCAATTTAAACAATATAACTTAGCACATTAATTTGTGACCTGAAACATAAAATCTGCATGTATTGAGTTTAATTGCAGCAGTGATTCACATTGTAGCAATGCTATAAAGGCAAATGGAGAATCAACCAAGGCAGACCAGAAGGAATCCTATTCATAACTATATCATCTAGTTATATTTCAATCAGACTTAATAATCTTTAATAAATTCGACCTTCACAAATACTGAGAGCAAAAATTAGGGATATTTTGCAAATTAGATAAATTACCTCTTCTGTAAATGCAAGTGAAATGGGCGTTTTGAAGTTGACAAACACACTTCTCACTGAAGTTCCTTCCGTTTTACTCAAACCCCAGCAAAATAATGAAATAGCAAAAAACATCAATTTCAACTCCAATGCATGACATTTCAATATATCATGGGCATACTGTTTTCTCTATGAACTTTCCTTCGTCCTAAGGTCCCGTTTAATTTGTAATTGTTCATTGTAAACAATCCAAATTTGTCCAATGTCTCCTTCCAATACCCCTTCCTAACCCACGCTGCATTAAAAGGACTTTCTCCAATGCCTCCACATGCTTCCTATAATGGCACGACCAACTGCACACAATCTTGTCATTTAGTGTGTAACTCTTTGTCCCTTGTTTCTTTCACCTCTGTGATCTGCACCCAGGCTGAATGATGCAAAAACCCCCAAAACCCAGTGACAAATAGGTCGTGAGGAACCGCGGGACGATTATAATCATCATGAATTGGTCCCTGTGGCAAGTCATCCCGTTCCATTTAAATGTAAAAATGTACCATTGTCGTCTTCCCATCTCCAGGCCAGCCCGGACCGGCCGGGGCCACTTCCCCGCTCAGAGTTCAATGGCCGGCAGTAATTCAACGTTGCATCTCGGTGTCACCATCAGCCAACGCCACTAATATATGGCCGGAGCGACCGACCGCTGGGGCTCGCAACAACATCCCATTGCATCTGTCTTTCTGCATGGTCGCGATCAACTCGCGCGCAGCAACCCTGATTGACGCTCCGTTCCCCGCGCCATGGCAACGTCTGCCGCGACCCTAGCAACGCCGGCCGCGACCCTAGCAACGCCGGCCGCCTCTAAGATCTTTGGCGCCGTGGAAACGACCCGCTGACGTCACAAACACCTCAGTGACCCCGCAAACCAAAGTATCTTTGCTGCAAACCGCCACGACGCGCCTGCGCGGTCCACACCTAGCAGAGCGCGGGAAAAGCGCCGTCCGGGGGAAAGGGGGACTGAGGAGAGAAGAAGGGTCTCTACTCGAAATGTCACCTATTCCTTTTCTCCAGAGATGCTGCCTGATCTGCGGAGTTACTCCAGGTTTTTCTGTCTATCTTCGGTTTAAACCAGCATCTGCAGTTCCTTCCTACACAGAGTTAACCATGTGCGATCTTTCGCCTCTTGCCCCCTCACACAAAGTCCAATCTTTCACCACAGCCACGTCTGTTTTCTACCACTTATCTCAGAGGGTCCCTGGCTGTGGCCACCTTCTGCTTGTTTCCGTCTCTGACTCTGGTCATTTGGCCGCAGGAGGTCACCACTTCAATTTTCTATCTGCTCAGGTAACAAAGAAGGGTCTCGACCTGAAACGTCACCCATTCTTTCTCTCCAGAAATGCTCCCTTGGGTTACTCCAGCATTTTGTGTCTAATTTCAGGTAATAACGTACTTGCCACTTGGCTGGTCCCTCGTTTCTTCTTGCTAACTAACTGTCCTTCATTTGTTGACCAGTTGAAAATAGTTTGCACAATCATCAAGAAATCTCCACTACTGCCTTGTTATTGAAGATTCAGCTCAACATGTTAGACCCTATCCAAATTGGGCATCAATACCTGGGTTATTGGAATGCAAGTGTCATTTGACTGTGCCATCTCTCTGAGAGAAAACTGCTTGGCAAGTAATAGCTGCAACAGCTCAGCCTTGGTTGGTTGGGAAGGCAGAGGAACAACTCCAGGACTACTTGGAGTCTGTGGACTGGGCAATGTTCAGGGACTCGGCAACGGATCTGAATGAATACGCCACAGTCGTCACAGACTTCATAAGGAAATGTGTGCAGGACTGCGTTCCAACAAAAACCTTCCGAGTGTTTCCTAACCAGAAGCCTTGGATCAACCATGAGATCCCACCTGCTTTAAGAGGGCATAAATAATACCGGTGCCCAAGAAGAGTAAGTGACGTGCCTCAATGACTATCGACCAGTGGCACTAACGTCTGTGGTGATGAAGTGATTTGAGAGGTTAGTTATGGTGCACAACAACTCCTACCTCGACAAGAACCACGACCAACTACAGTTCGCAAACCACCAAACTGGTCAACGGAGGATGCAATTTAACTGGCTCTCCACTCCGCATTGGACTACTTGGACAATAAAAACACCTATGTCAGGCTGTTGTTTATAGACTACAGCTCGGCATTTAATACCATCACCAAGTTGGTTACCAAGCTCACGGAACTGGGCCTCTGTGCATCCCTCTGCAATTGGATCCTCGACTTCCTCATCCACAGACCACAGTCTGTTCGAATTGGAGGAACCACTTCATTCTCCATAACAATTAGGACGGGAGCACCTCAAGGCTGCGTGCTCAGCCCCCTGCTTTACTCACTCTACACCCATGACTGCGTAGCCAGTCATAATGCGAACTCCACCATCAAGTTCGCCGACGAGACCACTGTGGTTGGATGTATCACAGATGTGGTTGAGTCAGAGTATAGAAGTGAGATCGACCGACTGACCAAATGGTGCCATCAGCACAACAACCTGGCTCTCAACATCAGTAAGACCAAGGAACAGATTGTGGACTTTGGTAGGGGAAGGATGAGGACCCACAATCCTGTTTATATCAACGGGACGATGGTGGAAAGGGTCAATAACTTCAAATTCCTGGGCGTGCATATATCATAAGATCTTTCCTGGACCCAGCACACTGATGCAATTGTAAAGAAGGCACATCAGCAACTCTGCTACCTGAGAAGAGTCGAGATCCGGCATGTCGAAGAGGATTCTCCTAAACGTCTACTGGTGCATGGTAGAGAGCATTCTGACTGGTTGCATCGTGGCCTGGTTCGGCAACTTGAAAGTCCAAGAGCGAAAAAGACTACGAAAAGTTGTGACCACTGCCCAGTCCATCACCAGCTTTGACCTCCCCACCGTCGAAGGGATCTATCGTAGTCACTGCCTCAAAAAGGCAGCCAAAATCATCAAGGACCCACACCATCCTGGCCACACACTCATCTCACCATTGCCATCAGGAAGAAGATACGGGTGCCTGAAAACTGTAACATCCAGGTTCAGGAACAGCTTCTTCCCCACAGCCATAAGGTATTAAACACTACGAATAAGCTCTGAGCTCTGAACTGCAAAAGACTATTATTATTTGTTGTTTGCACTATATTTGTCATTTATTGAACTTTTTCTTTTCTTTCCTGTTATGTACAATGTTTACATATTCACATATTCTGTTGTGCTGCAGCAAGTAAGAATTTCATTGTCCCGTCCAGGACATATGACAATAAAACACTCTTGACTCAACAAAGCCTCTTGGTCTTAGGTTCTGAGAAACATACTAATGCATCCTCGCAAAAAGTCAACCAGCCCCACAATGTATCACTGCCCGTTTCCCAACACCAGCCTGGCCCTAGGGTTGGCGCTTGGTGAATCGACCCAGCTGTGGCCACTTCCCCGCACCACATGGTTCAATGGCGGGCAGGTCAGTTCACATTGCAGCACGATGCTGCCGTCAGCCAACACCACTAACAAGGTTTCCCTGTCCCTGTCTCTGGTAATTTGGCCAGAGGAGCCAAGTTCAATTGCGAGTTAAGATCAGGAACCTCCCTACCGCTCGGAGGCGGAAGCGTCCGACAGCTTCTGCTTGGATCACAGCATCGCCCATGGCATCCACCTTTCAGCGCGGTTGGGGTCAACTGGCATACAATCGCCTTTGTTTACAGCTACATTCCCAGTGCCACGACAATATCAGCTGCGTCACGGCAACGCCGCCCGTGTCACAAACACCCCTTTGTGACGTCACAATGCCACATGTTGCCCCTGAGAGGCCCGCAGGAAGAGTGTGGTCAGAGGGAGAAGGGGACGTAGAAGAGGAGAGTTAACAATGTATGATCCCTTCCTCCTATGCCCCACTCTCTTTGAGTTCTGCTCTTGGCCCCATGCCCACAAACTCCAAACTTTCCCCACAGTCACATCTGATCTTCATTCACTGATGCATACAGACCATCTCTGTGGCCACCTGCTGCTTGTTTCCCTCTCTATCTTCATTGATTTAGCCAGAAGAAGCCACAGATTGTATTTGTAACTCCTCAGATAATAATGTACTTGTCACTTAGCTACTCCCTTGTTTCCTCTCGCTAATTGCCCTATGTTTATATTTGCTGAGGAGTTGAAAATAGTTTGCCCAATCATCAAGATACCTCTTCACTTCTGTCTTGTGATGGTAGGAAGTAATTGAAACAACTCAAAATGTTTGGCCCTACCCAAATTGGGCATCATTACCCAGGATGTTTGGAGAGCATGTACCATTTGACTATGCCATCACTCTGCTAATAATTGACTGAAAAACAAATGGCAAGGTGTGACAACCCAGCTGACTTACTGCCATGTCACTTTAAAAGGGCTGTACTATATACAGCGACAGATCAAATCTGAAAAAGGGTCTTTACCCAAAACATGACCCATTCCTTCTATCCAGAGATGCTGCCTGTGCCGCTGAGTTACTCCAGCATTTGTGTCTATCTTTGGTTTAAACCAACATCTGCAGGTCCTTCCTACACATGCTGTACTAGGGAGAGTTCATTTTAGGATGAAACTAAGCTTAATAAAAGAGATAAAATACATGAATGTGATTAAACTGAAAAGGCACAATGGAAGGCTGCTTTCTGAGGGTAAATAGTGTGTAGGGTATAAAAAGGTATGGAAATCACTCAACCACTGACATGATGGTCATGACAATAATCAAATCCGCTTTTTTTCCTAGCTCCACTACCAAGAAACCTGAATTTTTAAATTTGTCATCTGATCTTCCAAACACTGGAATTGACATATTAGCTTGAATAAACCATCTAATACGGAACTCTGACGAGGGAAGAGTTCCATGTGTTTGGTACAGTTTTCCTACAATGCCATGGGCAAACTTCCAGCGACAATAAGCATGACGGACTCAAAGGAAACACTAACTGTGAATGTCGTTTATGGGCGGAAATCATGGCTGGGGCCTGCCCCCTGCCCCCCCCCCCCCCCCCCCCCCCGTGTTTTGAGAGGTGGGGGATAACTTCGGAATTTAACATTTAAAAAAAGTGAACGATTGGACTAGTTTCTCTTGATTCCTCTGAGATGAAAACGATTTGTTAACTACCACTGTTAGCGCTTGTTAACTGCCAGTAGTTAAGTAGCTATACAATGTGTTACCAATACATCGATATGCATTTCTCAGTGAATATAATTCTGTTTTGAGAATGTCTTAAAACTGTCATTAAGGGCTCTGGACCGCGAGCACGGGCTTCTTCCTAGCGTGCAGGTACAGTCCCTCATTCACCCACAGTTATTTAGTAATTTGTACCCATCATTTAGGGATGTTATATGTTTTTTTAAGTATGTTTATTTTTGTTAGTTTATCTTTATGTGTGTTTTGTTAGTTTGTGAAAAGTTTATGTGTGTTGTTTTCTCCCTCTCTCCCTCTCTCCCCCTCCAGTTATGTTTGCCTTTATTTGCTTCAGTTGTATTTAGTGCTATTTATTACATTGTGGTTGTAGCTTTTAAAAGATTTAAATGGGTATCGGATTTTTAAAATTCATCACAAAATGTTGGCAGGTGGGTCTAGTGATGGCCGGTTTGATGGTAAGCTGGGTCGAAGGGCCCGTTTCCACACTGTATTACGGCTGCCTCCATGCTGAAAATCTCCAGTGCCAGTGTCAAGAGATACTTTCACGTTTGACTCCACTAATGCAGTGCGGCTATGGAAGTTGGAAAACTGGCAATGACAGTGCTCACTGTAAAAGGTCAGCACCTACTAACAATGAAGGCACTATGAAACTCGGCATTAAAAATCAAAAAAGTGTTACATTGACTTAAAAACAAAAATGGTACATTTATAAATAGTTCTTGCATTCGGGAACCTGGTTAATTAAGTGGTGGGATTATTTCCCTGTCCTAACTATGCCTTTGCTTTAGCTGGTGGTTACATTCATTCCATCCCTCCCTCGCAAAGATGCGAGATTTCAGAGCACACTTGGATGGATAGATGCAAGCAGCATGTAAACATGTAAACGTCTAGCGTCTCTTCCATGCGATGAAATGAATCAACTGCCACACCAAAGATAGACACAAAATGCTGGAGTGACTCAGTGGGACAGGCAGCATCTCTGGAGAGAAGGAATGGGTGGTGTTTCGGGTCAAGACCCTTCAGACTCAGTCTTCAGGTCTGAAGAAAGGTCACCCATTCCTTCTCTCCAGAGATGCTGCATGTCCCGCTGAGTTACTCCAGCTTTTGTGTCCATTTTCGGTTTAAACCAGCATCTGTAGTTCCTTCCCACACAACTGTCACGCCGAACTAATTGTCCAGGTTGGCTTGCTGAATATTGCATAAGACACGGTCAGAAGAAGGGGGAGAATATATATATAATAATAATAATAATGTTTATTTATATAGCACTTTTCAACAAAACCAGTATTTGAACCAAAGTGCTTTACAGAGATTGATTAAAATTAATTGAACAGATTATATATATATATATATATACATGGCCGTCCGAAGGGGGGGGGGGGGGGTTGCGTTGGGTACGTGTCCAAATGTCTCTTAAACATTAGGATAGTCCAAGTCTTAACTACCTCCTCTGGCAGCTCGTTACATACACCCAGCACCCTTTGTGTGAAAAAGCTACCTCAGATTCCTGTTAATTTTTGAAATATTGGTCATAAATTTGGTGCAAAAATGGTCCAAAACAAGGCTCATAATGGATCAGAGAGCATCTAAAACCCCTGAGCTTCCAGGGCCCTTAAGCGGGCCCTGGACCCCGGCATCGAGGGACTTCACGCTCGTGATGTGTGCGCTGCACACATTATTTCACATTACGTTTTTTGTAACCCTGTCATGCCCACCCCCCCCCCCCCCTTTTTGAAAAGTTTCGTATGGGCTTGTATATATATAGAAATAGGCAACGTTTCGGGCCGAAATCCTTCAGCCGTCTGAAGAAGGGTTTCGGCCCGAAGTTGCCTATTTCCTTCGCTCCATAGATGCTGTTGCACCCGCTGAGTTTCTCCAGATTTTTTGGGTACCTTCTTTCACTACTTGACTGGTGCTCATGAGATTGATTTCAAGATGCTCAGATGATCTTCTAATGCGGTCATTGTTCCGAGCGCCAAATCCCGAAGCTACGGGTGGATTAGTAGATCTTGAAGAGGCATTGGCTTGTTTTTATGTAGAGGGGTAGAGGTAAGGTATGTGATTTGGGAGTAATATATCGTCGGCGGGCGGAAAAACAAGTTCGATTTACTCGACATGGCACTGTTAAATGCGCAAAGTTCAAAAAAACTATTGAACTGTAAATAAACAAAAAAAATACTGATTATCTGGTGTTTTATGCGTGGGGGGCAGATTGTGTGCGTTCCGCAGGCAACCAGACGATAAATAATAAATAAAATGTGCTTCTTGTTGTTAAGGGGGGGAGGAGATAAAATTGTTAGCTGTCGTGCATAACTGTCACCGGACCGCCAGGAAATTTGTGTGCCCCCTCCCCTCCCACGCTTTAAAAGCGATTTCCGCCTATGCCAAAGGTCAGTTTCGCCGCTTCCTTTTTCACTCTTTAAAAAAAAATCGAGAAAATGAAACTTTGGGAAGAACTGGACGTCGGCAGTAGATTAGCCCTCGGCTTGTATGGATTCATCACCGTGGCTCTCGGGGCAGCAGTGGTGACCTATTTCCAGAAATCTAAAGCTCGTTTCAATCTAAACCTCTTCACTTGTAAGCCGCTGCTGTGGTTGTTTATCGGCTTCGCCCTGTCTCTCAGTTACCGACCGCTAGACGCGGGGCTTGTATTTTTCACCCTATACTGTTATCTGGTTTACTGGTCCATCCGTTCCAATGCAATTCTTTCACCTGAAGGAAAGGCCGTCCTTATTACTGGTAAGCTAAACCCGAATTAGTCGCTTGCTGGTTAAATTGTCGCGATTTGTACTGCTCGTGGACATGGTGGTAAATCATTGTTTGTATTAAAAACCAACCTAACATTGTTAAATTAATAATCACCATTCATCTATTCATGCCAAATATTGAGAAGATCAAAACTAACGACATGCTGATAGTTTTCCTAACACTAAGCCGCATCTTTTGCAGTGTCACGGAGTCGAATTTTCATTGGACTGGCAACATGCCGTGCGGCATGCATTTTTTAGTTTAGTTTAGGGATACAGATTGGAAACTGGCTTTTCAGTCCAACCGGGTCCACGACGACCAATCACCACCCCGCACACTGGGGGAAATTGTACAGAATCCAGTTAACCGGCAAACCTGCAGGTCTTTAGAGTGTGGGAGGAAACGGAGCAAACCCACGCAGGTCACGGGGAGAACATACAAACTCCGTGCAGACAGCACCCGGAGTCAGGATCAAACCCGGGTGTCTGGCGCTGTAAGGCAGCAACACTGCCACGTTTGGTTGGTTACTGATTTTGGGTATGGAGGAGCAGCCTCTTGCACCAATTGACATTGACAGTGGAGAAGGGCATAATATCTTATGTGTATCTTAAGGGAACGAACGTTGAATCAGGAAAGGAATGTGACCAAGAACAACCAATGCGAAATGCCCTTGGTGAGTAGGGATATACCTCCAGCACACTCACCGCTTTCAAATCTAAAATTCCCACTCAAGGAATAGTTGAGAACACCACAGAAGCCTTAACTGCTTTTCAGTCTCTCTGCGTGAATTTTAGGGCTGGGATTATAAAGATTCTGAAGTCATGAGCTAAGACACACATTGGCAGGCGATGGGTGGACACGCGACATAGGCTGACCGGATCATTTGAGGAGAATGACGAGTTTAAGCCACACTTGCTAAACTGACACAAATGCCTAGGTGCTAATGTGAGGCAGCAGCTCTCCTGCTGTGCCACGGTGCCACCTCTGATTTTTTTGCTATATGAAGAATTAACTCGGGTTTTCCAGTCTTCCCGTGTGAACATTTCATCTCTTGCACCCAGTGGCGGACCCACATTTTTGGGGCCCTGAAGCTTGAACTGTTATGGGGGAACTGAAGCTTGAACCTTCGCAACCTGCAACGAGGTCTGGGCAACCACTGTTATCTTCTTCAATGGATTTGTTCCACGACATATCACCACGAATTTTTAATTTCTATCATAAATGTTAATACTGTTTTAAATTATTTATAATTATTTTTTATTAAATATATTTAGAATGAAACATCCTTAATTTGAACGTTTTTTCATTTACGGTTATCCTACATGATACTTTAATAAACTTAAAAAAATTATTTTAACTATTATTTTGTATTGAATTACACTATTATTAACATTATTATTATTTTTTTAAACCTTCTCATACTGCAGACCCACATTTTTCAAGCAATGTGGGCTAAGCATGATATTCACCTCCAGAAAAAAAAGTAGGAAGTATTGGCCGGGGGTCCAGGAGGCTGGATAGCCCCCTGGTGGTAGTTTACGTAACAGAAGCTTAGACTTTTTCTGACACAAACAGTAAAATATTACCCAAAAGATATATATTTCATGAAATAGAAAATAGATGCAGGAGTATGTAATTCGGCCCTGCGAGCCAGCACCGCCATTCACTGTGATCATGGCTGATCATCCACAATCAGTACCTCATTCCTGCCTTCTCCCCATATCCCTTGACTCTGCTAACTTCAAGAGCTCTATATATCTCTCTCTTGAAAGCTTCCAGAGAATTGGCTTCCACTGCCTTCTGAGGCAGAGAATTCCACAGATTCACAACTCTCTGCGTGAAAACGTATTTCCTCAGCTCCATTCTAAATGGCCACCCCTTATTCTTAAACTGTGGCCCCTGGTTCTGGACTCTCCCAGCATTGGAAACCTGTTTCATGCGTGTCCAAACCCTTAATAATCTTATATGTTTCAATAAATGGCCTCATACAGCTAAAAAAAATCTTTACAAAAAATATGTTACCTGAAATGTCTCGTTGCCTAGCACTGAGATGAGAAAAAACTTTTTCACCCAGTTGTAAATTTGTGGAATTCTCAGCCACAGAAGTCTTGTCTCCCTGCCAGAGCTCAGACACACACTTCTCCTCACCTCACCTACGCTCATTTCCCTTCCCCTCACCTACACCTCAACTAAACCCCCCGCCTCACTAAACCTCCTGCCTCGACGATACCTCACTACCAAACTTCTCCTCACACCTAAACCTCGTCTCGACTAAACTGTACCTCACTAACCCTCGCCCCTCAAATAAACCTCACACCTTAACCCCACCTCAATTTAACTAAACCTTCCACCTCGCGTCTAAACTCCATCTGACACCTAATCCGCGCCTCAACTACTCGCCACCTCTCTCCCGCTCCCACTATTTATATCCCCCCCCCCCAACAATAGACAATAGGTGCAGGAGTAGGCCATTCGGCCCTTGTGATTCAGCACCGCCATTTAATGTGATCATGGCTGATCATCGACAATCGGTACCCCGTTTCTTGGCTTCTTGGTCCTCCAAAATATTCCAAATGGAATTTAAACTGGAGGTGGTGAAGGGGGGGCTTGAGCCAGAAAGGGTTATTGGGAAGAAAGAGCTACTTTAAATGTAGTTGCTGCCTTCTCCCCATATCCCCTGACTCCGCTATCTTTAAGAGCCCTATCAAGCTCTCTCTTGAAAGTATCCAGAGAAATGGCCTCCACCACCCTCTGAGTCAGAGAATTCCACAGACTCACAACTCTCTGTGTGAAATAGTGTTTCCTCATCTCTGTTCTAAATGCTATTCCTTCTATAAAATTGTCCCTAATGTGTAGGATAGAACTAGTGTACGGCTGATTGTTGGTCGGCATGGACTCAGTGGGCCAAAGAGCCTGTTTCCATGCTATATCTCTAAACTAAACTAAACAAAACTGGCAGTCAGATTTCTGAACACCATTCTAAGTACTCACTGCTCGCTGTACACTGCTCACACAACACTGACCTCTCCTGGCATCCAAAAACGTTGCTGTGTATTAACTTGTAAAGACCATTTGTTTGCAGATGTAGTCAAAATTGCCAGGCATGGTCAATCTCCAATGAGTCTAACCACATATTCAGGCGTCAAATAGCTTGCGTACCTCAATCTGCCCTCATGACTTGCCACCCTATATTGTCCTCGTACCGCTTGGATCTGCTTTCTTCTGAACGATCAAGTAGAAATTAACCCAAGAATGGACAAGGGCCACAGAAGAAAGAGTCTTTTACAATCTAGAAACATGTGACAATTTTGAGCAGGTTTCATATGAATTCATTATGTGCTTTGTAGTGATAACAACACAAACACTCCCGTTCCTATTGTTGACTTCTCTTGACTATGTCTGGGTAAGGAAGTGAAAAATGAAAGAAAAAAAAAAATCTGCAGCCAGTTAATTTGAATGGCTTCATTCAGAGATTCATAAATGGAACAGACCCAATTTTTGAGCATTTCCATGCAGATTTGGAACTTGCTATCCTGTATGTTACATTCTGGTGCCAGCCTTGTGTCTGCTGGGGAACTGGCTCTGAATTACAAATGGCCTCCCAGGATGTTTGTGAGAGGGTCGGGCACAGGAGAAATCCTGGCATCCAAAGAAAGGGCAGAAACTTCAGTGTCTACACTGCCACCTACACTCATGAGGCACCAACATAGTTATGGATCAGTTCCAAGCTCCTAGTCACTTCTTGGATAGAATGTATGGATTAAAGTATTCAAGAGAGAGATAGATATAGCTCTTAGGGCTAATGGAATCAAGGCTCTCTGACCCACTGAGTTACTCCAGCACTTTGTGATCTGCAGTTCCTTGTTTCTTCTCCTGAGAGTTACTCCAGCACTCTGCCTTTTTAGTAAACCAGCATCTGCAGTTTCTATATTATTTATTTTACCTGATAGCTCTTCTAACCTAAACACTTCCCTTGAGCTGCCAGTATCTGAACTGGTTCTCTTACAGAACAGGCACACTGACACAATAGGGTGTTCTATTAATGTTAGGTGCATGGTTCTATAGGTCATCGCTCTTCTAGTACCTATAAGACTTCCTTTTAAAAGTGATGTAAAGTGCAGAAGTAAAACTTCTTCCCTGCGGCTATCAAACTGTACAACTCCTCCCCCTTCTGTCGTGGAGTAGACCGACTCACATCATCGCCCCCCCCCCCCCCCCTCCCCTCAATTCCCAATCCATTCTACTCGTCACTTTAATTTTATGTTTCATGTATTTAGTATTTTTATGACTGTTGGCTGATCAATTTCCCTCCTGGGATAAATAAAGTTCTGTTGTATTGTATCGTTTGGACCTGTTGCTGGTGCCTCCAAGACAACTTCAAACTGTAATGTCCCCGGGTTTCAGACCACACTGCTAAGAAAAATAGGTCTTAGTTTAGTTTAGAGACCAAGCATGGAAGCAGGCTCTTGGCCCACTGAGTCCACGCCAGCCAGCAATCCCCATGCACTAGTACTATCCTACACACTAAGGCTAATTTACAATCTTTACCAAAGCCAACTAACCTACAAACCTGTATGTCTTTGGAATGTGTGAGGAAACCAGAGCACCCAAGAAAACCCACGTGGTCACAGGGAGAACGTACAAACTCCGTACTGACAGCACCCGTAGTCCGAATCAAACCCGGGTCTCTGGAACTGTAAAGCAGCAACTCTGCCATTGTGCCGCCCATTGATTCTTGGTATTTAATTCATCTAGACTCTTCATAATTTCATACGGTTCAATTAAGTTTCTCCTCATTCTTCTCTCTTCCAGATAAAACATTTGTAGCTCAACTGATTTTCTTTTTCTCACAGTCAGTTCTTTGTCATATTCCATTCTTAGCAACATCCTTAAAAGTCTCATCTGTACCGTTTCAAGTCTAGTGCTGCACACAATAAATATTGATCAGTCTTTAACCTCTGTTTCTTTTTCCACTGATGCTGCCTGACCAGCAGAGTGTGTGCAACATTTTGTATACACCGAAGGCCAGCAGCCATGAGGTCCAGGACCCTCCTCAAATGGAGGTCAGTTGCTCTGCTCAAGTGCACCCTCCCCAGTCTAAATACTATTGAGTATTTTGAATGTTCTCTGTATTATTTCAGATCGTTTTTATAATTTTCTCGATTATTTCAGAGTCTTGTCTTCATTCTGCATCTGCATACATATAGCTGCATTCATTACAGACATCAAACAATGTCCACTGGTTCTTGAATCCCCTACGTAAAAGGTTTTGTGCATTCACTATCTACTCCCAGCTTTTATACACCTCTATAAGATCACCCCTCGCCTTCCTGTGCTCCAAGTAATGAAGGTCTAGCTTGCTCAACCTTTGGGCAGGTAGAGGAAGTGATTACTCTGCTGTATCTGTCTTCATTTGCTTTTGGATTTGTACAGCTGTAAACTAGCTTCCAGGTTGGACAATAAATTCACAATTACTCCTGTTTTATGATCCTTAAACAATTTTGCATCTATGCTGTAATTGTCATTTTTTCCCCCTGTACCTCTAAAAATGTTACCACAGGATACTTTGAAAAGAATACAAAACGGAGCATATTCTCAGTGTTCTTTATTACTTCATCAGAGCATTTAAGTCAGCAGCAGTGTGACTTCAAGGTCAACTTAGCCAAGTTGATGGATAGGTAATGTTTCTGGTCGGATCCCTTCTTCAAACTCCTTCCTTAAAGGATCGGCAATAAACATCTCAATACCAACTGAAGAAGTGACCGAGCCCGATATGTAGTAAGTCCATTCGCTCCATAGATGCTGTCAGAACTGATGAGTCACCTCAGCATTTTGTGTTTTGCTCATCATACCAGCATCTGCAGTTCCTTGTGTCAGCCAAATAGCTGTTTTTCTATACTTTTTTCCCCCCTCACATTTGTGCTTAATTATTTAGGATTTCCACGTTTTCCTCTCTCTGATTTTGTCATTTGACATGAGCAATAGCTATTGTATCAGCAACTGAATAATCACTTCCCCTTCCTGCCCAAAGGTTGAACAATCTAGGTCTTCATTCCTTGGAGTGCAGGAAGCTGAGGGGTGATTTTGTAGTGGTGTATAAAATAATGATGGGAATAGATAGAGTGAGCACACAGAACCTTTTACCTAGGGTAGGGGAATCAAGAACCAGCGGACATTGGATTAACGTGAGGTGGGCAAGATTTGATAGGAACCTGAGAAATAACTTTTTCACTTAAAGGGTGGTGGGTATGCGGAATGAGCTGCCAGAGGAGGTAGTTGGGGCAGGAAACAATTAGAGGGATATGAGCAAATTGGACTAGCTTAGATGGGGCATCTTGGTCAGCATGGATGAGTTGGACCAAAGGGTCTGTTTCCATGTTGTGTGATTCTATGTCTCCGTAAATGTATTCTTCATAAGGTCTTTTCTTTTCATTTAGGTTGTGATTCGGGCTTTGGTCACGCTTTGGCCAAGCGCCTGCATTCTCTTGGCTTTCATGTGTTTGCAATGGTGCTCCATGAAGAAGGAGATGGAGCAAAAGTGCTCAAGTCATTCCGTTCTGATCGACTCACTGTAATTCAAATGGATGTTACAAATTTGACAACCGTCCAAGAAGTCGAGAAAGAAATTGAGAAGCAGTTGGAAAACAAGGGTATGTGAAGGATCTGTCTTGGTATCTCTCAGGGATTCCAGTTGATTTGTGGGTGATATTCTGGCTTGCTAATGCAATTTGAATTGGGTATCTATGATAAGACTATTATTCATAATGGCATCTTATTCATAAGATAAGGTTTAGGAGAGTAGTTTTACAATCCACAAAAGATCTTTTAATGAGCAACTTCGGAACTTTAGTTTAGAGATACAGCTAGGAAACAGGCCTTTCAATCCACCGAGTCCGCACCGACCAACAATCCCAGTACACTAGCATTATCCTACTCACTAGGGACAATTTCCAAATTTTTTATTTTTAACCAAAGCCAATTAACCTACAAACCTGTACGTCATTTGGAGTGTGGGAGGAAACCGGAGCACTGGAGAAAACCCACATGGTCACAGGGGGAACAGAACGTGCAATGCACATACAGCACCCGTAGTCAAAATGGAACCTGGGTCTCTGATGCTATATGGCAACAAATCTGCTGCTGAGGCACCGTGCCACAACTAGCAGTGTGATTTGTGAGTTCCTGTAAACTTTGAAAGTAGATCCAACACTGAGCGGATATACAATTAATTGGGTCGGAAGGAGTAAATCCAAACGCCTCCAACATCCAGCTGAATGTCATTTGAGTTTTGGATTGTACAAAGGTATTTTTGAAATGGCAAGAAAATGTTATTACAACTATAAAAATAAACTCCCAATGGGATCATTCACTCTCATCACTGCCATATCCAAACATCATTAATGGCCCCGCTCCACGAACTGCACCTGACTGAATACCTCACACTTTATCATAGAACATCTTGCTCTATTTACAAATGAATACAATTATTATCTTTATTCTTTTATTTCCCACCTGCATCTCAGTATCAAAATCTTAAACAGCAGTGAAGAGGTTTAGGGTAGGAATTACTGAGGTTAAGGTATTGGCAGCTACCAATGGTGCAGGGAATACAATTGGGGTATTGGGGTGGAGTATTCAAGAATTGTGATACTTTGAAGGGGTTTCGCGGCAGAGACCATAACAGTGAAGGCATTATTGCAAATGTGACACGATGGCGCAGCGGTTGAGTTGCTGCCTTACAGCGCCAGAGACCCAAATTCGATCCAGACTATGGGTGCTGTCTGTACGGAGTTTGTACATTCCCCCTATGATCGCGTGGTCTCCCTGGGTCCTCCGGTTTACTCCCACACTCCAAAGACGTACAGGTTTGTAGGTTTAGTTAGCTTGGGTAAAAGATGAAAATGATCCTAGTGTGTAGGATAGTACGAGTGTGTGGGGATCACTGATCAGTGCGGACTTGGTGGGCTGAAAGGCCTGTTTCCGCTCTGTATCTCTAAACTAAACTAAATGCTTTGATTAGTTTGAATTGAGAATTAAGGGACAAAGGTTTAGAGGTAACATGAGGGGGAACTTCTTTACTCAGAGAGTGGTAGCTGTGTGAAATGAGCTTCCAGTGGAAGTGGTGGAGGCAGGTTCGGTTTTATAATTTAAAAATAAATTGGATAGCTATATGGACGGGAAAGGAATGGAGGGTTATGGTCTGAGTGCAGGTAGATGGGACTAGGTGAGAGTAAGTGTTCGGCACGGACTAGAAGGGCCGAGATGGCCTGTTTCCGTGCTGTAATTGTTATATGGTTATAGTTGTTACCAAATAAAACCAATTCTTATTCTGAGGTAGAAAAATCATCAATACAGGATTTTTTTAAATTTGAGATCTAATTATTGCTCTCTCTTTATGTAGGACTCTACGCTTTAGTTAACAATGCTGGCATTATACCTTGCATTGGTGATACCGAAATCATCCCGACAGATGCTTTTAAGCGATGCATGGAAGTCAATTTCTTTGGAGCAATTGAAGTTACTAAAACATTTCTACCTCTAATTCGTCGAGCAAAAGGGAGGATAATTAATATTTCTAGTCCATCAGGTACGTATGTTTTATATAGTAAAAGCATATTATTGTTTACACAAAACGTCCAGAAAAACTGCATGAAAGCCATCATTGTACATCCGGTGGCGCTGTTGATGGCTGCCTCCACCTACAGTCTGTTTGTCTTTTTATCTTTTTTATTTTTGGTATGTTTAAAGTATTTTTTTTTTTTGGTATTTTATGTGGGGGAAAGGGTTAGGGTAAGGGGGGAACCGTCCTACAGTCACTTCCTGGTGAGGATGTGACTATTATCCGAGACGTGTCCTCGCCCCCCTCCTCGCGACCTGCCAACTGGATTGGCGCGACCTTTCCTGCCGGGACTGGACCAGAGCTTCAGCAATGGTGGCGCAGTGCTGGATACATCACGGAGTGGGCGATGCCTCACCTGCAATCGCCGTTTGAGGCTCCGAAGTGTTGGGCCTGCTGCATCGACATCGCTGAGCTATGGGTTACGGAGCAACCAGCGCGGGTGGCGCTGACCAACACGGTGGAGTCCTGGGACCCGTTGCCGGGGGCCACCAGCATTGAATCTCTGCCCAGCTCGGCCTGTGGACTTCGGGAGCCGCGCACTCCGGTGGGAGGTGGCTGATTCAGAGGTCCAGGCCGCTGAGGATGTTCTTCCATTCGACGCCGGGTTCCATCTTCCCGGCATCAAATCAAATCAAATTAAATCAAATCAAATCATTGAGACATGGAACAAATAAATGTTAAGGACATGTAGGGACTATCTCATCATTTAAGAAGCAGTTAGACAGGTACATGGATAGGACACGTTTAGAGGGATATGGGCCAAATGCAGGCAAGTGGGATTAGTGTGGTTGGGATATGTTGGTTGGTGTGGGTAGGTTAGGCCCTGTATGACTAGGACTCTAAAATGCTGGAGTAAGGCAGCGGGTCAGGCAACATCTGTAGAGACCACGGATAGGTGACGTTTCGGGTCGAGACCCTTCTTCTGAAGAAGATGCTTGACTTGAAACTTCACCTATCCATGTTCTCCAGAGATGCTGCCAGATCTATTAAGTTACTCCAGTACTTTGTGCCCTTTTGTGTATTAACCAGCATCTGCAGTTCCTCATTTCAACAAATAACTCTTGTCTGAATAAATCACCCATTCAAGAACACTAACTAGAGATGAGGATGATAATTGTGGGGCCCTGCCAGAAGTACTTGACAGCCATGAATAAGTTACTTTGCAATAGAGAAACGGAAGACTGCAAGCACTGTAACCTTCAGCAAAAGCAAACAAAGTGCTGGAGGAACCCAGTGAGTTAGGGGGCGTCTATGGAAAGAAATGGACAGGCGATGTTTTAGTTTGGGACGCTTCTTCAGACTGTTGCAATGTTCACCTCAAAACAATGCAGTCCTATTAAAGCAAATTTCTTAAGGTGGCAGTGGTGAACTATAGTTGAAGATACAGTTTTGAATTCCAAGGTAGACAAAAATGCTGGAGAAACTCAGCGGGCGAGGCAGCACCTATGGAGCGAAGGAAATAATTCCAATTCCAAATCGAAGAATCGAAATAATTCCAATTCCAAATCGAAGTTTTGAATTCCAATGTAACTTGGGATTTTCTCAGTGCAACGAAGTCACCTACAGACTGTGTTAAAATCCAGTGCTCACAAGATACTTTGAAATCATTTACAAGTGTTGAATCTTTGTTAATGTTGCATCAGAGTGAACATTCCTTACAATAAAGATGATTAACAGGAGTATAGCAGTTACACATTATCTTTGAGTGCCAGATCTAGGGATGCAATGATAATAAAAGTGTTATTGAACCAGATGCATGGTTTAGACATTAGGAACAATATGCGTATGCTAGACAAGTGGAACTTCTGATATATTAAGGAATGACGTATTAATCTACACTTCAGCTTGCAGATTTGTCGTCTTGAACTTTCCATAAACTGTTCTCTGAGTTATTATGTAAGCAATCAATGCTGAAAATATCTCGGGATACAAAATAATGAATAGACCTTTTGTGCTGAATGAATTATAATTGTATGGGGGCTGTTTCCCTGGAGCAAGGGGTAGCTTTTCCACATGTAACCAATTAACCAATGGCAATTTCTTTTCTAATGTAGTTTGAATTACTCAAGGTCTGTAACGCTTATTTGTTCCAGATGTGGAAGTGAGTGGCATTACATTTTAAACAGTTTTCAAAGTAATATTGTAGTCGATTATTATACCAATTAAATTTCTCCCGGATTTACTGGAAATCACAGTGGATTGATATCAATAAGAATGGAAATGGTATCCAAAATAATTTTTATTTTAATTTTTTTTAATTTTATTTTTATTAGAAGTACAGTAAATTACAATAATACACATCACATATCTTAATACATTTGTTGTACTACTTTTTTTCACGCTTTAAAAAAGATAGAAATAAAAGAAATAAGGAAAGTGAGCAAGAATCGTGAAGGTGCAGGAAAGTGTTGGGAAAAGAAAGCCCCTTAGGGAAGATGTTAGAGAAGGAAGTAAAGAAAGGAAATTAGACCCTAGAAAGAAAAGAAAAAAAAGGAAAAACAATCGCTCTATTGTAAAACAAAACTCCGCAAAAAAGGATATACCAACCGTATTATTATTATTTTTTTTTTATTTATTTTATACCAGATCCAGGTACCATTTATATTTTAAATTACTATTGCACCTTATACTTGTAATAGTTCCATAAATGCAGACCACGTCTTTTGGAAGTGGTCTGCTTTGCCTGCTAGGAGGAGTCTCATCTCTTCCAAGTGTAGTGTTTCGAACATGTTTGAAATCCACATTTTTATTGTTGGTATTGGAGCATTTTTCCAAAATTTTAGTACAGGTGCACAACCTTTTATCCGAAAGCCTTGGGACCAGACACTTTTCGTAATTCAGAATTTTTCGGCTTTCGGAATGGAAGATTTTTAGCGTAGATTTTAACGGCTGGCTCAGTGGTAGAATGCTCGGCTCATATCCGCATGATCGCGAGTTTGCGCCTAGATCCCGGCAGTTACTCGATTGCGAGTTTGAGTCTTCAATGTAGTTTTTTCTTGCAGAATAGGAGAGAATAGGGAGGGTTAGGCTGGGATCATTCTCTGCGAGATGATCTTAGTGCGGGAGACAAGTGTAGGATAGGTGTACTGACTGTGTGGGCAGAACTTTGGAAGTGATTGCCCACCATTCTCAAAAGCTGCTGTGTCTCCCTGTCCCTTCAACTCCAGAGGAATCCGCTTCCCGATGGGCCGCTACGGCGACAAGTGGCAGTTCGCCCACAGCCCGAGCTGCACCACCCCAAGAACAAGACGTACCTTGCACACCATCAGCTTCTGCCCCTACGGGGAGCGTGTTCCTCTGGAGTTGGAGCGGGGCTGGGCTGGGGTTGCTGATCTGGGATCTCCGTGCTTGCAGTGGGCCTGGGGGTCGGTGTCCCGATGAGGGGGCGCAGCTCGGGCTGTGCGTGAACTGCCACATCGCCGTAGCGGCCCATCGGGGAGCGGCTTCTGGTGGTCCTGACGTCTCTCAGCTCCTGTCCAGGGGGACGGCCGGAGACGTCAGAACCAACAGGAACCCGCTCCCCGATGCGCCGCTACAGCGACAAGTGGCAGTTCGCCCACAGCCCGAGCTGCGCCCCCTCATCCGCAACCCGGGTTCCTCTGGAGTTGGAGCAGGGCTGGGCTAGAGTTGCTGCTGGCTGTGAGTCTCTGGGATCTCCGTGCTTGCAGTCGGTGTCCCGTTGGTCCTGACGTCTCCGTTCACCCCCCTGGACAGGAGCGGAGACTGGGAACTGTACCGCCCTTTACCCCTCCCTCTGCAACTGCAAACAACCCAACAGTTCCCAGTCTCAGCTCCTGTACAGGGGGGTGGCCGGAGACGTCACAGCCCGAGCTGCCCCCCTCATCCGCAACCCCAAGACCAAGACGTACCTTGCACACCATCAGCTTCTGTCCCTACGGGGAGCATGTTCCTCTGGAGTTGGAACGGGGCTGGGCTGCTGCTGGCTGTGGGTCTCTGGGATCTCCGTGCTTGCAGTGGGCCTGGGGGTCGGTGTCCCGTTGGTCCTGACGTCTCCGGTGACTGGCACTGACCTGCTGGCATCGCCGATGTAAAGACAGTGCAAAGCCCCTGCGCCGGTGCAATGGGTGGGGAGCTGGAGAGGGGAGGGAAGGGGTCACACACATGACCGGGAAGCAGAGGGGTGTAGGTGGGTTGGAACTGAAGGGAGCGACAATCTGCTGCTGCCTGCCCGCTGAGTTAAAAAGTTCCCACGCAAGACTCACGATACACTGTGTATCGTGAGTCTACCGTGGGAACTTTTTAACTCAGCGGGCAGGCAGCAGCAAATTGTCAATTATTAACCCTCCCGCGCAATATACCCTCACCTTCTCTTTTATGAATGGGGATTTAGTTCCCCTTTCTTCGAGGACCGACCGGAGGTTCCGCTGTCACCTCTGCAGGCTGCCCTCGGTGAACGTCTTCAAGGACCTTTCTTCAAGGACCGAAAAAATGTCCGCTGTTCGGAGCTTTTCGTTATTTGGAACTTCGGATAAAAGGTTGTGCACCTGTATAAGCTTTTTTCCCATTATTAGCCCGTAATTAAGTAAGTTCTTTTGAAACACGTTTAATTCGGGGTTACCTTCCGATATTCCAAAAATGATCCATTCTGCTTTTGGTACAAGTTTTATTTTAAATAATTTTGTGAAGATTTCAAATATTTAGTTCCAGAATTTTTGTATTTTTATACAAAAAACAAAAGAGTGCGCTATGGTAGCTTCTTGTGACTGACATTTATCACAAATGGGTGAGACATTGGGGAAAAGTTTATTTATTTTAGTTTTTGAATAATATAGTCTATGTAATGTATTGAATTAGAGTATGTCGTACGTTGATCGAGCATTTATGCACATATAGTAAGTGTTTATCCCAGCTCCCTTTTGAATTTTTTTATAGCTAGTTCTTGTTCCCAGTCTCTTCTAATACCATCGGTTGTAGGTATTTCTATATTTAAAGTAATGTTGTATAAGTATGATATTAGATTTGCTGATTCAGCCTTTGTCTTCATGGCTTCATCCAATAAGTCTGGGGACATGTTATGATAGTCTTTTGTGTATTTTTTCAGATAGTCACGGATTTGAAGATATTTAAAATATTGATTATTTTTCAAATTATATTTCAGTTGTAATTGTTGAAATGATAATAATTTTCCTAATTCATACGTCTCCGAGCGTTTTGATTCCCATTCTTTCCCATTGTGTAAATGATTTATCTATAATTGAAGGTTTAAACGATGGGTTATTAACCATTGGCATTAAAAGAGATAGATTTCTTAATTTTAGATTCTGTTTTATTTGTTTCCAAGTTCTAATTATGCTAAGTATCATTGGATTTTTATTATAATTTTTATTATTATTATAATTATTCAGATTCATTGGTGAGAGGAGAGTCGCTCCTGTATTACCCGGAAAGCAGTCCTCTCTCTCCATTACGATCCAGCCCACCTGCTGGGCAGAGTTGTCCAGCAGGTGAATCATATTTTTAATATTTACTGCCCAAATATAGTACATAAAGTTAGGGAGCGCTAGATCACCCATCTCTTTTGATTTACTAAGGTGTGGTCTTTGTATTCTGTGGGATTTATAATCCCATATAAAATTTGTAATGTCTGAGTCTAGTATTTTGAAAAACTTTTTTGGAAGATATTTTGGAATTGATTGAAATAAATATAGTATTTGTGGTAAAAAGATAATTTTTATAGCATTTATTCGACCTATTAAAGACATCGGGAGCGTTTTCCAGAATTTGATTAGATTATTTAGTTTCTTAAGTAAGGGGCTATAATTGGCGTTAAACATAGCATGATAGTTTCTAGTGATTTCAATTCCTAAATATTTAAATTTTTCTGTGGCTATTTTAAAGGGGAATTTCAAGAGATGTGTTGAGTCTTTCGGTTTTATCGACATAATTTCACTTTTGTTCCAGTTTATTCTGTATCCTGAGAAAGATCCAAAGTCTTCAATTAGATTTAATATGTTTGGTATACTGATTTGGGGTTTTGTGATATACAGTAATACGTCGTCTGCATATAAGGATATTTTGTTATTTGAATATTTTGTATTATAACCGTAAATACCCGGGTGTGTTCTAATTTTTTCAGCTAAAGGTTCAATTACCAGAGCGAATAACAGCGGTGATAATGAACATCCTTGTCTGTTGCCCCTTGTTAATTGGAATTTCGTAGATAGTATATTATTAGTTAATATTCTAGCCGTGGGTTTGTTATATAATAATTTTATCCATGCGATGAAGTTCTCTCCCATTTGAAATTTTTGCAATACTTTAATCACATAATTCCATTCTACTTGATCAAACGCTTTTTCTGCGTCCAATGAAATGATAGATAACTCTTGTTATAATAATTATAAAACTACTATAACAGAACTACTTCACAGGGAAAAATATAGACCAGGAAATTCTTGCACTTTGTACAATGCTTTATCCAAAATATCAACAACTAGGCAATGCATAGATTAAAAAGATCACTAAAATGCTAATATGTATGGTGAACTTGTGTACAGAGGGCCAAGATATTTAGTTTAGATGGGCACAAGGCGGGCCAGGCAGCATTTCTGGAGAAAAAGGATGTGTGACGTTTCGAGTTGTAACCCTTCTTCAGAGTTTAGTTTAGTTTACTTTTCTGTATTGTCATGTGTACAGTGCACAGAAAGACTACATATGATTACAATCAAGCCATCCACAGTGTACAAAGGTAGACAAAAATACTGGAGAAGCGCATCGGGTGAGGCAGCATCTATGGAGCGAAGGAATAGGTGACGTCTCGGGTCAAGACCCTTCTTCGACCCGAGATCGCCTATTCCTTCGCTCCATAGATCGGCTGCCTCACCCGATGCGCTTCTCCAGCATTTTTGTCTACTTTCGATTTTTCCAGCATCTGCAGTTCTTTCTTAAACATCCACAGTGTACAGATACAGGATGAAGGGTATAACGTTCAGTGCAAGAGATAGTCCAGTAAAGTCCAAATTAAGATAGTTTGATGGTCTCCAGTGAGGTAGATTGTACTCAAGACTGCCCTGTAGTTGTAGGATGATCCAGTTGCCTGATAACAGCTGGGAAGAAACTGTCCCTGAAACTGGAGGTATGCATTCTCACGATTTTATACCTCTTGCCTAATGGGAGAGGTGAGAAGAGGGAGTGTCTGGGGTGAGACTGGTCCTTGGTTCTGCTGGTGGCCTTGCCAAGGCAGTGTGAAGTGCGATGGAGTCAATGGAAGGGAGGTTGATTTGTGTGATGGTCTGGGCTGCGTATGCAGTGCATGCCATTTCTGCAAGATTCCATTGCACACACCTATGAATGACCCAGAGCACTGCTGCAGAAAGTACATCGTATAGCACGTAGCTTCAACACAACTTAATGGTGTGGCAAACAACAGAGAGCAAATGGAGGGAAATAAACAGTCTGGCGTCTGTGGAGGGAAATAAACTATTGCGTTTTGGGCTGGGATCGGAAGTCTAGAGGGTAGGTAGTCAGTATAACGGTGGGAGAGGAGAGCGGGAAGATCTATCAAACCGGAGGTGGATCCAGGTGAGGAGGGTGTCAATCGGCAGGTAACAGTCAGGTGGAGTGAAATGTGGGGATAGCGACAGAGACTGGGAGATGCCAAGTGGAGAACAAAAGGCTTCAGATTCTGGGACTCTGGAAGGAAGGAAAGTGGAGAATGGAACTGAATGAGGCGCAGTGACAGATGGGAACAACGGAGGGAGGGGTGGGCTGTAGGGGGGAGGGGGGTGATCAGTGGAAGGTGAGTGTAATGAAAGGGGGAGAAGGCAACAGTCTGATTGGGGCCTGATGGGTACTGTGTGAAGAAGTTTTAGTGTGTTGAGAGTGGATGCGAAAGTGGGGTAACATAGAATAGTGGAACAGGTGGCCAATGGTCATTGTGGACTTTGTGGGCTAAAGGACCTTTTTCCATGCTGTATCTCTAAACTAAACTAAAGTAATCTAAACTAAAGAAGGTGTGAGAGATGACCAGGATAGGAGGAAAGAGAAAGGGATCGATGGGGTGCAAGTAACTTGAAATTGGAGAATTCAATGTTCGTGTGTTGGGTTGCAGACTACTGAGACGGAATATGAGGTGCTGTTCCTCAAGCTTGCGTTTGTCCTTGCCCTAGCAGTGGACGAGGTCAAGGACAAACAGGCCAGTGTAGGAATAAGAAGGAGAATCATATTGGACAGAGCATAAGTGCTTGGCAAAACGTCTGCCTAGTTTGTGTTTGGTCTCACCAATGTAGATGAGACCACGTTAAATGTGCACAATGCAATAGATGAGGTTAGAGGAGGTGCAGGTGAATCTCCATGTTACCTGGAATGGCTGTTAAGGTCCCAGGATAGAGGTGTAAGGACTGGTGTTACAACTTCTATGCTGCGGGAAATGCCTGGGATGGGGAGGGAAGAGTAAATCAGGGTGATAAGGTGCAGTGTGTGTGTACACACACACACACACACACACACACACACACACACACACACACACACACACACACACACACACACACACACACACACACACACACACACACACACACACACACACACACACACACACACACCAAACAAACAATAATAGTGCAAAACGATAAAACCAATGCCCCTAATTCTATGTAGTTCAGAGCTTATTTGGCGATTGTAGTGTTTAGGGAAGAAGCTGTTCCTGATCCTGGATGTAAGTCAGTTCAGCTGCGCACAGTTCTAGTTTCAATACTGTTGTATAGCAGAAGGCCCAAACACAAACCATGCCTTGGCTCATTGTACCTCACCAGTCTGACATAGATCTCCTGGCACTGTATAGTTTCTTGGTCATTAGTATCATACTGTGAGAAAAATAAACTATTTTGTCTGGTCTGTGATTAATTATTTACTGGATTCCTTCCTGATGGTTGCCATTTGCTGAGAATGACATTTGATTGTTGCCTTGAGGTTTCTCCAAAATACTGAGAAAGTACATGACTGCTTGGCAAACCTGCGACATTAATTCATTGAATAGTTGTTTTAATGGGAGACGCAAATGTTTAGTATACTAATATTAAACAGGGAGTAATGGCAACAATTAAAGGGTAAGTTGAATAGTTTCTACAAATGGCAAGCAGATTATGGTGCTCCATAGCAAGTCTGCTCAACGGGATTGTTTCCAGAATGCTGCATTAAGTCTGGTGCACAAGACAAGAACACATGGGTGGCACGGTGGTGCAGCGGTAAAGTTGCTGCCTTAGTGCCAGAGACCCAGAATCGATCCTGACTCTGGGTGCTGTCTGTAAGGAGTTTGTATTTTCTCCTTGTGACCTGCGTGGGATTTCTCCAAGTTCTTCAGTTTCCTCCCACACTCCAAAGACATACAGGTTGGTAGGTTAATTGGCTTGGTATAAATGTAAAATTGTCCCTCGTGTGTGTAAAATAGATTCAGTGTGCGGGGATCGCTGGTCAGTTCGGACTCGGTGAGCCGAAGGACTTGTTTCCGCACTGTATCTCTAAAACTAAATATTAAAACATGCAATTGGGGGAGCCATATTAGCATGGATTGAAGACGTGTTATCTTATAAACAAATCCATCAATATTATTCAGGCTGGAAGGATGTGCCAGAACAGCACTGCCTTACGGTTCAAGCGATCTTGGTTTGATAATGATTTGTTTAAATTTAGTTTGGAGATACGGTGTGGAAACAGGCCTTTTGGCCCATCAAGTCTGCGCTGACCAATAATCACCCGTAAACGAGTTCTATGTTATCCCAGTTTCGCAAGTGGCAATTTACAGACGGCAAATTAACCTACAAACCTGCATGTCTTTGGAATGTGGGAGGAAACGGGAGCACACGACCACAGGGAGAACGTACAAATTCCGTACAGGCAGCACCCTTAGAGAGGATGAAACCTGGGTCTCTGGTGCTGTGAGGCAGCAGCTGTGCCATCCTGATCTTCGGAGTTGTTTGTGTGGAATTTGCACGTTCTTCCTCTGACTGCATGGGTGTTTCTCCTGGATTCCATCAACGTTCCCAAGATGAGCGGGTTGGTGGGTTGGTTAGCATCGTAACTTCCACCTCGTGTGAAGGAGAATGGTAGAATGGGGGGGTGATGGGAATGTGGGATGAGTAGATTACAGGGAGGTAAGTGGAAGAATGGAATTTGTGCTGAATTAGTATTAATTTAATGGGCTAGAATGGCCTTCTATGCTGTCATGAGATATTGTTATATGGCAAGATGGCTGAATGACTTTAGGATCAGTTTTTGCTGTTTCTATTAATGATCTGGAAGAGAGAGAAGAATATTTGGGATCCAAGTTTGCTAATGATACAAAAATAAGTGGGAGCACACGCTCTGATAAGAATATTTGGACTTTGCAATCAAGATATAGATTGGCAGGTTGGGTGATTGCGGGAAATGAGTTTAAAGAGAGAAAGAGCAGATTATAACATGAATATTGAGAGACTGAAGGGAGGACATGTTCTTGTGCGTATATCAGTAAAGATATACTAACAATGGAGGCAGTCCAGAATAAACTTACTTGGTTAGGTTCTGGGATCAAAGGGTTGTCCTATCGTTGAGGTCCAGAGGGAACTTGCTATCATTTAATTTATTAATTTTCCAGAAAATGCAGATCATTGTCAAAATTAGTTATGATTGCAAGGTATGGCACGGAGTCCACGCCAACCATCGATCACCTTTCGCACAAGTTCCATGTTATCCTCCTTTCACATCCACTCTCTTACACACTAGGGCCAACCTGTGGTGGCCAATTAACCTACAAACCTGCCCGTCTTTGGGATATGGGAGGAAACAGGAGCAATTTGAGGAAAATCATGCAGAATTAAAGCACGTTCCATGAGGAAGGAGATGAGGAATGTCTTTAGTCAGAGGGTGGTGAATCTGAGGAATTAATTGCTACAGAAGGCTGTGGAGGCCAAGTCAATGGATATTTTTATGGCAGAGATAGATAGATTCTTGATTAGTATCGCTGTCGGGGTTATGGGGAGAAGGCAGCAGAATGGGTTTAGGAGGGTGAGATAGATCAGCCATGATTGAATGGTGCAGTAAATGTGATTGGCTAAATGGCTTAATTCTGCTCCTGTCACTTATGAACTTGTCTGGTCTGAAGAAGGGTTTAGGCCCGAAACGTTGCCTATTTCCTTCGCTCCATAGATGCTGCTGCACCCGCTGAGTTTCTCCAGCATTTTGTGTACTTATGAACTTGCCTTTGGTAGTAGAGTTCGAGGGAAGGAGGGTGCTGTCATTGGAGCTTGAATGATTAACAGAGGATGGTAACACTGCAGCCACTAGTGCTGTGCTACTGGTGGAGGGAATGCATGCTTAGAGTGATTTTTATTTTAGAGTTATAGCACGGAAACAAGCCATTCAGCCCACCAAGTCCCCGCCGACCAGTGATCCCCACATTCTAACACTATCCTGCGCACACTAGGGACAATTTACAATTTTACTAAGCCAATTAACCTACAAACCTGTGTGTGTTTAGAGTGTGGGAGGAAACTGGAGCTCCCGGAGAAAACCCATGCAGATCACGCGGAGAATGTACAAACTCCGTACATAGTCAGGATCGAACCCGGGTCCCTGGCGCTGTAAGGCAGCAACTCTACCGCTGGGCCACCAGGCCACCCTTCATAATCATATGTTCTTATATCTTCTATAATTCTTGGAAAACATAAACATTGAAATAAATAGTTCTGTTAAATTCTGCAATTATTGTACAACTGGCAGACAGTGAAATACCTTCCAACTCTTCCTGCAGCTGAGTCTTAAAACGTAGCCCTGGCAGATGGCTGTAGATCTGTAATCTCACATAGTGCCAATCCATCTGCCTGGAAATCCCATATAACCAGGATACAGGGTCTGTTCTATAATTCAGTGAGTTTAGAAAGTGCAAAAGAAATTCCAAGCACATCATTAAATTGCAAGTTTCTATTTCAGTTCTAGTTGATATACGAGGCTTGGATACATTTCAATACATTCTGAATCTCTACTTCCAAGCAGACTTTCAGATGAAGCCTCATAAAAAGCTGAACCGGCCAACATTTATATAATTACGATTTGCTACAGTTGTAAATCCTTCGTAAGGAGGGAATTGTTTAAGAACCTAGACTTGAGTGACACAAAGGGGCAATCTGGTTTATTTAAAGGATTTGGCAAATAAAGCCCCCCCTAATTTTCATAGAGCAAGAGTTAGAACTGGAGCACAGATTTAATACTGCCCGGTCCAGTTGGGGAGGGTCAATTGGAACAAATCACTGGTTTACTCTTGAAATAATATGAGGTTAAATATCCATGCCTAATATTTATTACACTTGTTCAATGACACCAGATGTCCAGGGCAGCTCTGTGGCACAGCGGTAGAGTTGCTGCCTTACAGTACCAGAGACCCAGGTTCCATCCTGACTATGTGTACTGTCAATACAGAGTTTGTACGTTCCTCCTGTGACCATGTGGGCTTTTTCCGGATGCTCTGGTTTCCTCCCACATTCGAAAGACGTACAGGATTGTTGGTTAATTGGTTTCTATATATTGTCCCTAGTGTATAGGTTAGTGCTAGTGTACCGGGTGATCGCTGGTCGGCACGGACTCAGTGGGCCGAAAGGCTTATTTCCACACTGTCACTCTAAAGTCACTGACGTTGAATTGTCTTTGCCTTTTATTGTTGTTTTAAATTATCTATTCTATCTATATTATTCAATGTTCTTTCTGCACACATATTACTATCTCCCATTATCTCCTTACAGGGTTCTTTATTTCTCCCTTTAGTAACTCAAAATAGACAAAGTAATGTTGCAAAATTCTGTGCATTCTGATGTTAATCATTCCATTGTTCTACCTTCAAGCTTCCTAAACTCGCTGTAAATCATGTCTCCCTACAGCACTGAAATAGTCTTTTATCCTGTATGAACTAATCTGCAATTATACTATCATAAAACACAAGGCAGTACAGTAGAGGAACAGGCACTGCACATTCCCTGCGTATCATATTTTGTCTATTTAAAAGCATTTAAACGCCACTCAACAAACACTTTCCCCTCGCATTTCCTTTAAAATTTGACCATCTCACCTTAAATGGATGCCCTCTAATCTTTGAAATTTCCACCTGTGAGAAAAAAGGTTTGATTATCCAAATAACGAATATGCTGATTTTCTTATCGCTTTTTCTCCTTATCTGTCTTAATTTTGGTAATTAAGACTTCCCTTACACCATTTTTTTTCTTGTTTGTTTAGTGGATAAAAGATAATGAACATACCAATTATATCTTTGACTTTGCCTTCTTTTGCAGTTATTTGCCAGAACATCTATAATTACCCATTATTGTTTATTTGTGTTGATAATTGTATGGGCGGCATGGTGGCACAGTGGTAGAGTTACTGCCTGATGGCACCAGAGAACCGGGTTCGATCCTGACTACGGGTTCTGTCTGTACGGACTTTTACATTCTCCCCGTAACCATGTGGGTTATGTCCGAGATCTTCTATTTCCTCCCACACTCCAAAGACAGACAAGTTTGCAGGTTCACTTGCTTGGTATAAATGTAAATTGTCCCAATTGTGTGTAGGATAGTGTTAATGTGTGGGGATCGCTGGTCGGCACGTACTCGGTGGGCCGAAGGAAGGACCTGTTTCCACGCTGTATCTCGAAATCTCTAAACCAAACTAAACTAAAAAGAGGAAGGATCGAAGCATATGGTCTTTATTAGCTTTACACACTGCAGGGCTGCCTTTTCTGTGAACCATGATTCCAATACCTAAATGCGAGATTGATGTACAAGCCCGAGGGGACAATAAGACTCTGTGTGTGCTTGTCAGTTCCATGCCCTACTGTGTAGACAAGTAGACTTGAACTTAACTTTGAATCATTCCATTGTCGTCCCCGTTGAGATTGTTGTGTTGCCATAACTTTTGTTCCGACTATAAATGATCGATTATGACTGGTGTCGGTGGTTACTTCTATTGTTTCTTATCTGCTCTCACTGTTTTGGTGGTTTGGGGAAATGTTAGAAGCAGAGGGATGATTATCTGATTGTAGCCACTGTATCGAGGTACTGGGATCAGTTGTTGATTTCACTGCTTCGTAGTTATATTATGGTGAATGGAGGAATCCTCAAACAGCTTTTCTGTTCTTAGATCTTCCAGATAAAAATAATTTGTTTCCTAGAAGACAATGCTGCAACCAATAAGTATTTTTTTTTTTTTTTAACAAAGATGGACACAATATACTGGAGTAACTCAGCAGGTAGACAAAAATGCTGGAGGAACTCAACTGGTGGGGCAGCATCTATGGAGAGAAGGAATAGGTGAAGTTTCGGGTCAACACCCTTCTTCAGACCAAAGATCTTATAGCGAAGGTAACCCATCTTGCTTCGCTATAAGATCTTTGCTTCAGACTGATGCGGGGGGGGGGGGGGGGGGGGGGGGGGGAAAAAAGAAAGGAAGAGGCGGAAACAGTAGGCTTGTGGGAGAGCTGGGGAGGGGAAGGAGGAAGTGAGGACTATCTGAAATTAGAGAAATCAATGTTCATGTAGCTGGGGTGTAAACGACCCAAGCAAAATATGAGGTGCTGTTCCTCCAATTTGCGCCAGACCTCACTCTGGCAATGGAGGAGGTCCAGGACAGAAAGGTCGGATTCGGAATGGGAGGGGGAGTTGAAGTGTTGAGCCACCTGGACATCAGGTTGGTTAATGCGAACCGAGCGGAGGTGTTGAGCGAAGCGATCGCCAAGCCTACGCTTGGTCTCACCGATGTAGAACAGCTGACACCTAGAGCAGCGGATGCAATAGATGAGGTTGAAGGAGGTGCAGGTGAACCTCTGACGCACCTGGAAAGACTGCTTGGGTCCTTGGATGGAGTCAAGGGGGGCGGTCAAGCGACAAGTGTAGCATTTCTTGCGGTTGCAAGGGAAAGTACCCGGGGAGGGGGCGGTTTGGGTAGGAAGGGACGAATTGACCAGGGAGTTACGGAGGGAACGGTCTCTGCGAAAAGCAGAAAGGGGAGGAGATGGGAAGATGTGGCCAGTGATAGGATCCCGTTGGAGGTGGCGAAAATGTCGGAGGATTATATGTTGTATGTGATGGCTGATGGGGTGGAAGGTGAGGACAAGGGGGACTCTGTCCTTGTTACGAGTGAGGGGATGGGGAGTTAGAGCGGAGCTGTGGGATATAGAAGAGTCTGTGGGATATAGTGAGAGCCTCATCTATAATAGAAGAGGGGAATCCCCGTTCCCTAAAGAATGAGGGCATCCCTGGTCTGGAACACCTCATCCTGGGTGCAGATATAGATGGAGGAATTTGGAGTAGGGGATAGAGTCCTTACTGGAAGCAGGGTGGGAAGAAGTGTAGTCCAGATAGCTATGGGAGTTAGTGGGTTTGTAGTAGATGTCGGTCAGTAGTCTGTTGCCTGCGATGGAGATGATGAGATCTAGAAACGGTAGGGTGATGCCGGAAATGGTCCAAGTGAATTTGAGTGCGGGATGGAAATTAGTGGTGAAATGGATGAAGTCAGTAAGTTCTGCATGGGTGCAGGAGGTACCACCAATGCAGTCGTCAACTCAGCAGGTCAGGCAGCATCTCTGCCAACACATCCTTTTCTCCAGAGATTCATTTTCTCCAGAGATGCTGCCTGGCCCGCTGAGGTACTCCAGCATTTTGTGTCTATCTTTGGTGTAAACCAGCATCTGCAGTTCCTTCCTACATAGCAGATTTTTTGTCATTGTTATAAAATGATTTACATTCACAGTCACAGTCCCTTTGGAATTAGGCATTACCTGAGAATTAGGCATTACCATAGCAACTTTTAATACAGATGTGGTTTGCAAAAATCTGAATTCTTTTAACATTCCATTTGAATGTTTCAAGAATCATACAATCACAGAGGAAGCATTTTTATATATCCTTATACCTTACTGAGTCCAAAAATTTGAGGGAAAATTGTATGTTTAGTTTTTTTTTTGAGATACAGCATGGAAACAGGCCCACCGAGTCGGCACTGACCAATGATCACATGTACACTAGTTCTATCCTACACACTAGGGACAATTTGCAGAAGCCAATTAATCTACAAACCTGTACGCCTTTGAAGTGTGAGAGGAGACCGGAGCACCCGGAGAAAACCCACATGGTCGCAGGGAGAATGTACAAACTCTGTATAGACAAGCGCCTGTAGTCAGGATCGAACCCGGGTCTCCGGCTCTGGGAAGCAACAACTCTAAAGCTGCGCCACAGTGCCGCCCTGAACACTCTACAAAATAGGTGGATTGCTGTGAGTTAAAATATCATTCAGGTACAAAGAAAATACGAATCACCTGGTAGAGGAAAATATAAACCACCATCTGAGGATTAATGCAGTTCCAATTGAAGTGATATTATGTTAAATGTGAAGGCTGATAGAAACACCTGCAAGATTTATATGTTTAAGGTATGATTTACCTCACAAGAATTCAGTAAGTATATTTGCCTCGATAAGACTTGCGGAGTTTGGAAACCAAAGCCTTTGAGACATGGATTAAGAAAAATCTGTAATGTGACAACACAATCTAACCTTTTGTGCAAAACTCCCAGCTGTTGGGAGGAAACAATTCCAGTCCTTTGCTGAAATCCTTCTACCAATTAGTTTAAGTTTGCATCCCCTGTACTTTGATCCTTTTGTTAAGGAAAATAGGTCTTTTTTTTTCTCTGGATGGACACAAAATGCGGGAGGCAGCATCTCTGGAGCGAAGGAATGACTGACATTTCGGGTCGAGATCCTCCTTCAGACAGCAAAGACTTTTTTTCTTTACTCTGTCCAGGCTCTTCATAATTTTATATGTTTAATTTAAGTTCACCTTCAACCTTTTCTTTTGAAGAAAAAAAGATCAAAGAGTGTTTAAATGTCATATGTTCCGAAAATGGAACAATGAAATTCGTACTTGCAGCAGCATAACAGGCCTGTAAGCACAATACTGACCGATAACACAATAAACAAAAGAAAAATCAATAAATTAATCAAACCCCAATATTATTGCAAACAGCCCAAAGTCCTTGGTGCAACCAATGCAGTTTGTAGTTCATTGTTTAGTTAGTCATTCTAGTGTTCAAGAGCCTGATGGTTGTTGAAATAGAGGCATTGATGGGCTTTCTTTGTGATTGCATTGATGTGCTGGACCCAGGACAGATCTTTAGAAGGTACACAAAAATGCTGGAGAAACTAAGCGGGTGCAGCAGCATCTAGGAGCGAAAGAAATAGGCAACGTTTTGGGTCGAAACCCTTCTTCAGACTTCGATTTTCCAGCATCTGCAGTTCCTTCTTAAACAGATCTTTAGAGATCAGGTACTTAAGGTTGTTGACACTCTCCACTGCCGACCCATTGATGAAAATAGGTTTGTGGATCCTCGGTCTTATCTTCTAATATTCAGCTTCTTTGTTTTGCTGGCGTTGAGAGCAAATTTGTTATTCTGGCACCATTAATCTCCCATCTATCCTCAGACTCATGATTACTCATAGGTCATCTTCAATGGTGGTGTCGTCGGTGAATTTAAAGATAAAGTTGGGACTGCGTCTGACTTCCCAGTCCTGGGTATGTTAATGGGTCTCTTTATAAGGAGTTTGGTTACAGTGAATGGACCTACTGACGGCTGATGATGCCACTCCTGGCCTTCGCCTCCCCCATAACTGTCCACCCCACTCCTCGCTGCCCTTACCACCCTCTGCTGTTTCCACCCCCAGCTATCCATACCGCCCCACCCCCGGCTCGCACTACTTCCCCCGGCTCGCACTGCTCACACTGCCCCCCACCCCCAGGCTTGCACTGCCTCCCCTGCTACTTACAGGCCTGGCAGCCCACGCCACGCATGGCGGCTCACTCCACCCCCAGCTCGCATCGTCTTCCCTGCCACCAACAGGCTGCGCCTATCATCGCCACCACGACCGCCGACCCTTACTTCCACTCCAGCCCCCGCGAGCCACATTGACTCCGCCGATCCTCGCCGATCCTCCGCCGATACTAGCGCTCCAGAAAGCCTCCCCCCACTGGCCACCAATATTGGAATTGGTGGAGAGATGGAATATTGCGTTGGGTAATACTGTAACAATATTAGTCCATCTAGTTCTGAGCTTATTTGGGGGTTGTAATGTTTAATAGCCTAATGGTTGTAGGGAAGAAGCTGAACCTGAACGTTACAGTTTTCAAGCTCCTGTACCTTCTTCCTGATGGCAGAGGTGAAATGAGTTTGTGGCCAGAGTGGTGTGAGTCTCTGATGGTGCTGGATACCTATTTGAGCCAGCGACTCCAATAAATCCTTTCGATGGTGGGAAGGTCAGAACCTGTGATGGACTGGGCAGTGTTCACAACTTTATGAAGTTGGGCCGAAGGGCCTGTTTCCACACTGTATGACTATGCATGCTACAGCACATTGATCGCAATGGCAATTGATTTTACAAAACAAGTCAGTCATGTTAGGCATAAGGACCATGGGCAACACAATGGGATTTCTAAGCCTATCATTAATTTCTTGACCATAATATTTTAGCTTCTCAGAATGGGAGAGATTTAAATCACATGATTTGCAAGAGGGACTGGCCCTTAACTTGCCAAACTGACTTTGGACATCTCAATACATTTGGCGTTGGTTCATTGCATTTAACGGGTGTTTTCATATCTCAATCTTGGGTGCTTTTATGTAGGTATTAAGAGCAATTCTTCTTGAATAGGGTGAATGGATGGAGTCTTTTACCCAGCATCAGATTCAAGCACCAGAGGACATAAGTTTAAGGTGAGAAGGTAAGAAAGATTTAATTGGAACCTGAGAGGCAACTTTTTCCACTCAGAAGGTGGTGGAATTCTGGGGTTACCAGAGACCTGAATTTGATCCTGACCATGGGTGCTATCTGTACGGAGTTTGTTCGTTCACCCCGTGACCTCATGGGTTTTCTCCGGGTGCTCCAGTTTCCTCTCTCATTCCAAACACATGCAGGTTTGGAGGTTAATTGGCTTTCATAAATTGCCCCTCGTGTGTAGGACAGAACTAGTGTATGGGTGATTGCTGGTCGGCGGGGACGTGGTGGACTGAAGGGCCTGCTTACATGCTGTACCTCTAAACTAAAGATGGAACGAGCTGCCAGAGGAAGTATTTAAGAAGGAACTGCAGATGCTGGAAAATCGAAGGTACACAATAATACTGGAGAAACTCAGCGGGTGCAGCAGCATCTATGGAATGAAGGAAATAGGCAACGTTTCAAAAACGTTGCCTATTTCCTTCCCTCCATAGATGCTGCTGCACCCGCTGAGTTTCTCCAGCATTTTTGTGTACCTGCCAGAGGAAGTAGTTAAGTCGGGTACAATAAGATCATTGAAAGGACACTTGGACGGGTACATGGATCAGAAGAGTTTTGAAGAATAATGGGCCAGATGATGGGATATGGGACTATCTTAGATGGGGCACCTTGGTCGGCATGGACAAGTTGGGCTGAAGGACCTCTTTCTGTGCTGTATGACTTTATAACTCAAAGTACGCAGACTACCATTATGCTCAGTAAATCACAATGATTGCACGCCGACCTCCTCCTGGGTGCTCCCTTATCCCGAGCAAAAACCTGCAGTTGGTAGATTGCCAAAAATAATTGACAAGCAATATACACAAGGTTGGCATCAGCTCTGCAAGATCCGGTTTCAGCTCTGAGACTGTTGCCTGCCGCAGTGTAGCCCTGACTCCATCCTAATCCCTTCCTGATTCTATTTCTGCTTGATCTTGGCTGGCTTCACCGGCTGGCCTTGATAAAGAGGTGGGTGGTCTGTGAGCGGTGACATGAGATATATCGAGGATCAGGGAAAATAATGATTCACACCACTTAAGAGGGGATGGAACTCCTGAGAAATGTACAATCAGCAATGTTAGATCTTTGCCCAGTTTGCTGACACCTCACTGGGAAGAATAAACACCAACTTTTAAGAAGGAGGAATTCCATATTTGTGCCAGTTTCATTTGACAGCCAATATATATCTGGAATACTGCTTATTGGCCATTATTCTAAATGTAAGTAAGTACAGCCTGGAAATTGACCACAATTTGATTTGAAGTTTAGCTATCCAAGGTAAAATTGTCACACAAATATCAATCAGTCAAAGCAAACATTAAAAGCAATGCTTAGCAGTCGATTATATAGTATTTTTGTTTAGTTGGTCTCTTTTTCTTTAGAGCATTCGATATAGAGATATGTTTTGGTTTTGGTTAGTTTTCTGCTGTATTTTCTTTTCTCATCTTTTTCACAATGACTTCCCATTTGGGCTATTTAACTGATCAAATGTTGGTTTAGTTTAGTTTAGAGATGCAGCATGGAAACAGCCCTTTCGGCCCACAGAAATTCACGGCGACCAGCGATCACCCGTACACTAGTTCCATCCTGCACACAAGTGACCATTTATAGAAGCCATTTAACCTACAAACCTGCAAGTCTTTGGAATGAAGGAGAAAACTGGAGCAGCCAAAGACGTACAGATTTGTCTGTTAATTGAATTTGTAAAAACAATTGTAAGTTGTCCCTAGAATGCTAGTGCTAGTGTATGGGGATCATCGGTCGGTACGGATTTAAAATTATAAGGGCAGCATGGTGGCGCAGAGGTAGAGTTGCTGCCTTGCGGCGCCAGAGACCCAGATTCGAACCCGACTAGGGTGTTGTCTGTACAGAGTTAGTACGTTCTCCCCGTGACCGTGTGGGTTTTCCCCCGGTGCACGGGCTTCCTCCCACACTCCAAAGACTTACAGATTTGTAGGTTAATTGGCTTTGGTTTAAAAAAAATAGTAAATTGTCCCGAGTTTGTACGATAGTGCTAATGTACAGGGAGCGTCAGTCGATGCAGACTCGGTGGGCCGAAGGAACTGTTTCAGCACTGTATCTCTAAACTAAACTAAACCAAATCTTTCCGCCCTTTGTCCTCTGGTTCTCAATTCCGCTACTCTGAGCAAGAGACTCGATCTATTCCGCTCATGATTTTGTACGATCACCCCTCGTCCTCCTGCGCTTGAAAATTAAACACTCTTTATTGCTGCATACAAACTGCACTAAAAAGTGGGCACAACTTTTTAAAGCACCGTCGGTACACAGAGGTTTAATTTGATGTGTATCTGCCTTGGCCTCGGTCAGCTGAGCAATTGAAAGTACTTGTTGAAAACTTACAAAGCGTAGAAGGGCCAGGGCAGACCTCAACGAGGGAGTGCCATAGTGACCTCAAGTGGTCTTTCTACTTTTCCTAGTTTAAACATGCCGTGGAGAAGATGTGGGCATTCGTTTGTGTATTTTTTAGACTATGTACTTTAATTGCATGGACTGCTGGTAGTAAAATTTCTCAATTAGATAGCTAATCCCCACTCCCCAGAAAGTGAATTCTGCTTACTTTTGATTCATTTTGACAGCGTAATTACTATGACTGTTGTTGCAGGCATGGGGAACAGACTCCAGGTTTTGTGCATGTCTGACGAGAATGTCTGGAGAATTAAAATCATGCACAGATTTTAACTGCAGCTGTGAGATTTCTTGGTGTGGGGAAAACTCACTCACTGCCACTCAGAATACTGAAAAAAACATGTGCTAAAAGCTCTCAGATACAGTGCATTCAGAAAGTATTCAGACCCCTTCACTTTTTCCACATTTTGTTATGTTACAACCTTATTCTAAAATCCATTAAATTCATTTGTTTTATCATCAATCTACACACAATACCTCATAAAATAAAAGCAAAAACAGGTGTTTAGAAATATTTGCAAAGTAATTAAAAATAAATAACTGAAATATCACATTTATCTAAAGTATTCAGACCCTTTTCTGTGACACTCAGAATTGAGCTTTGGTGCATTCTGTTTCCATTGATTATGCTTGAGATGTTTCTACAAGTGGATTGGAGCCCACAAGTGGTAACTTAAATTGATTGTACATGATTTGGAAAGACACACACTTGTCCATATAAGGTCCCACAGTTGACAGTGCATGTCAGAACAAAAACTAAGCCATGAAGACGAAGGAATTGTCCGGAGTCCTCCGAGACAGGAGTGTGTCAAGACACAAATCTGGGGAAGGGTATAAAACAATTTTGGCAGCATTGCAGGTCCCGAAGAGCACAATGGCCCCTGTCATTCTTAAATGGAAGAACTTTGGAACCACCAGGACTCTTCTTACAGCTGGCCACCCAGCCAAACTGATCAATTGAGAGAAAAGGGCCATGGTCAGGGAGGTGACCAAGAACCCGATGGTCACTCTGACAGAGCTCTAAAGTTCCTCTGTGGAGATGGGAGAAAATTCCAAAAGGACAACTATATCTGCAGCACTCCACCAATCAGGCCTTTATGTTAGAATGGCCCGATGGAAGTCACTCCTCAGTAAAAGGCACATGACAGCTCGCTTGGAGTTTGCCAAAAGGCTCCTAAAAAAGATTCTCTGGTCTGATGAAACCAAGATTGAACTCTTTGGACTAAATGCCAAGCGTCACGTCTGGAGGAAACCAGGCACCGCTCATCACCTGGCCAATACCGTACCTAAGGTGAAGTATCGTGGTGGCAGCATCATGCTGTGGGGATGTTTTTCAGCGGCAGGAACTGGGAGACTAGTCACTATTGAGGGAATGATGAATGGAGCAAAGTACAGAGAGATCCTTGATGCCAACCTGCTCCAGAGCATTCAGGACTGGGGCAGAGGTTCTCCTTCCAACAGAACAATGCCCCAAAGCACACAGCCAATACAACACAGGAGTGGCTTCATGAAAAGTCTGTGAATGTCCTTGAATGGCCCAGCCAGAGCCCGGACCTGAACCTGCTAGAACATCTCTGGAGGGACCTGAAAATAGCTGTGCATCGACGCTCCCCATCCAACCTGACAGAGCTTGAGAAGATCTGCAGAGAAGAATGGAAGAAATTACCCAAATAATTGTGTGCCAAGCTTGTAGCATCATACCCAAGAAGACTTGAGGCTGCAATCGCTGCAAAAAGGTGCCTCAACAAAGTACTGAGTGAAGGGTCTTAATACATATAAATGTAATATTTAAATTATTTATTTATAACTACTTTACAAAAATTGCTAAATACCTGTTTTGCTTTTTCATTATGGGGTATTGTGTGTACATGGATGATAAACAAAAATGAATTTAATCCATTTTAGAATAAGGCTGTGACATAACAAAATGTGGAAAAAGTGAAGGGGTCTGAATACTTTCTGAATGCACTGTAAATCTTACTAACCACTCCCCAAGTTGACAAATGTTGTCAGTTCTGCTGCTGAAGTATACAGAGTACAACATTGTCACGTTTAAAAGGTGCATTGAGATTATGGTGACTTTGCTGGATCATTATCTGGCAACAGTTTACACCAAGCCACGTAAGCAGTTATGAGAATTGATAACTAAAATGTTATCCATAACTAAGCCTTAAGGGAGGAAGGCTCCAGGACTTCAGGAAGTCCAGAGGCGGCACGCACACCCCCACCCACATTAACGGGACGGAGGTGGAACGTGTTTCTAGCTTCAGGTTCCTGGGAGTCAACATCTCCGATGACCTCTCTTGGACCCACAATACCTCTACTCTGATCAAGAAGGCTCATCAGCGTCTCTTCTTCCTGAGGAGACTGAAGAAGGTCCATCTGTCTCCTCAGATCCTGGTGAACTTCTACCGCTGCACCATCGAGAGCATCCTTACCAACTGCATCACAGTATGGTATGGCAACTGCTCTGTCTCCGACCGGAAGGCATTGCAGAGGGTGGTGAAAATTGCCCAACGCATCACCGGTTCCACGCTCCCCTCCATTGAGTCTGTCCAAAGCAAGCGCTGTCTGCGGAGGGCGCTCAGCATCGCCAAGGACTGCTCTCACCCCAACCATGGACTGTTTACCCTCCTACCATCCAGGAGGCGCTACAGGTCTCTCCGTTGCTGAACCAGCAGGTCGAGGAACAGCTTCTTTCCGGCGGCTGTCACTCTACTCAACAACGTACCTCGGTGACTGCCAATCAGTGCCCGGGTCTCTGGCGCTGAGAGGCAGACGTTCTACTGCTGCACCACAGTGTTGCCCTAAAGTTTTGATATACTTAAGGACTGCCAATCACCACCCCCCCCCCCCCCCCGGACACTTATTATTTTTTATTCAAATCGTTTGCTATGTCGCTCTTCAAGGGAGATGCTAAATGCATTTCGTTGTCTCTGTACTGTACACTGACAATGACAATTAAAATTGAATCTGAATCTGAATCTGAATCTGAGGAGAAAGAGGGAGAAAGGCCAAATAAGTTTTAGGTTTTAGGTCAGCCCACCGAGTCTGTGCCGGCCACGATCACCCCTACACTAGTTCTATTATACACACATGTCACAATTTGCAGAAGCCAATTAACCTACACACCTGCACTCTTTGAAAGGTGGGAGGAAACCGGAGTTCCTGGAGTAAGCCGACGTGGCAACAGGGAGAACATACAAACTCCATACAGACAGCACACATAGTTAGGATCAAACCTGTTTCTCTGGCACAGTAAGGCAGCAACTCTACTGCAGCGCCATCGTGCCACCCCGGGGTTTGCAGAAGAAATTCCAGCCCCGGCCTGAAAGATTGCCAGTCCATTCTCTCCCCAGTCCCCACTGAGTTCCTCCAGCGTTTTGGGTATTACCGCTTGTGGTTTATTTTTCCTGAATTTTTCAATATTTGCCTGATCTGCCATCTGCCTATGCTAATCATTTTTTTAGTTTTGATGAAAGTTTTCTGTATTACTACTCTACAAATCAGGTCATTTGCCCTTCCTACTTTCTCCAACCTGTGACTTGAGTCACTTTTTCTTGATCACTCACTTGAAAATTGCCAACAAGTTGTGATATTGTGATGGTTCATCCTCAACAGTGATACAACAATATTTCAACTTATAATCATCTATCATAGTCCTTAAGGTAAGGGTGAGTCCCACACACCAAAGGTATGCAGGTTTGTAGGCTAAATTGCTTGGTATAAATGGAAAATTGTCCCTGGCATGTGTACTTACAAAATTCTTAAGCGGTTGGACAGGCTAGATGCAGGAAGATTATTCCCGATGTTGGGGAAGTCCAGAACTAGGGGTCACAGTTTAAGGATAAGAGGGAAGTCTTTCAGGACCGAGATGAGGAAATCATTTTTTACACAGAGAGTGGTGAATCTGTGGAATTCTCTGCCACAGAAGGTAGTTGAGGCCAGTTCAATGAGGCCAGTTCATTAGCTATATTTAAGAGGGAGTTAGATGTGGCCCTTGTGGCTAAAGGGATCAGGGGGTATGGAGAGAAGGCAGGGATGGGATACCGAGTTGGATGATCAGCCATGATCATATTGAATGGCGGTGCAGGCTCGAAGGGCCGTATGGCCTACTCCTGCACCTATTTTCTATGTTTCTATGTAGGGTATTATTAATGTGTGGGGATCGCTGGACAGTGTGGACTCGGTGGGCCGATGGGCCTGTTTCCACGCTGTATCTCTAAACTAAAGTAAACTAAGACTCTACCCCCCCCCTTACAGCAACTACTACCATCACAGCGTTACATGGCAATAATAGAGTACAATAAAATTGTCAACACTCAGCTATAAAGCAAAAATACTGCCAAACCACCAGAAAAGATAGAGGGAGAGTGGCAGGTTTTCTTTCTGCAAAACATCTTCATTTTAGATGAAAAAAGTTTACATTAGGGACCTGTTTATGGCTTGGGACCATTTGACCTATCAAGCTGGTTTGCCTCAAAGTACTTTACTGGGATGGCTGGATAGATTGTAACAGTTGCTCTCAGGGTTTAGTTTGGTTTATGAGGCCTGTTATGGTAAATCATGCTCAGGAAGTGCAGCCAAGTGGTTAAAATGTCTGGACCAAGAAATGTTCTCCTGACAAACCTCTAAGATTGTAATTAAGATCCAGTGCAGTGCGGTACCTCATGCAGTTCAAATGGCTCGTTAAGATTTTCACGGCTCAGAAATGTAATTCTCTCACCTCCCTTGTTCTTCTTTGTGATGTGAAAAGAAGGTGGACTCACTTCACCGATTGTGCATTAAAGCACAATTTCCCCGTTAATTATCGTGCCTGGGATTCTTCCGGGTGCTCGGGTTTCCCCCCACATCCTAAAGACATGCAGGTTTGTAGATTAATTGGCCTCTATAAATTGCCCTTACAGTGCAGAGGGTGGATGTGAAAGCGAAATAACATGGAACTAATGTGAACGGATGATCGATGGTCAGTGTGGACTCGGTGGGTCAAAGTTGATTGTTTCCATTGCTGTACCTTTCAATCAATCGTATTATCGTCAGAGTCCTTGTGTAAGTAGTCTTGAGTAAGGACAAATAATTTTGGAGTAAAGATGTGCACACAGCATTATTAAAATCCCAAATAATTTATGACAGAGCCATAAATAAGTTGGTATATTGTAGCCAATACTTTGAAAGTGTAATTTTGATCACATCCAGGAACACGTTCTTTTCACTACGTAAAAAGTTTGTAGGATTGCTGTGTTGGCCCGAAGTGACTATAAACATGCTGAACACTTGCAGGAAAGCATCTGCCTTGGTACTCACACCCGGCACAATTTGGCCGCTCTCTGCGGCTGCCAACGTGTTCATGTTGCATTTAATTAACAGAGTAATGAACAATGATTTTAAATGGCACCTGCAAAACAGATTGATGCCATTGTATCAGAGTATTGTACTAAAAACTATTGATAATTAAATACCTTCTCATGGGATCAATGTAATGAAAGGTAAAGAGGGATTGGATAATGGGATATAATGGACATAAGAATTGGCAACAGTGAACTCTCCATTTCTTTACTTACGGCTATTTTTGCAGAATGGTATAATTGCTGCATGACAAATTTGCGTGGGCATTTAGAGGATAATAATCTTGGAACTAGAACACAGCTGAATAGTCTTTTTCTACGTCATGATAGGAGAGAAAGAGAGAAAAAGACTGTTTATGAGTGATTGACTGACAGTGGCACAGCGGTTTCAAGGGTGGCAGGGTGATGCAGCAATGGAGTTGCTGCCTCACAGCGCCAGAGACCCAGGTTCAATACCTTCTATCTGTATGTAGTTTCTACGATCTATCTGTGACTGTGTGGGTTTTATTCAGGTGCTCCGGTTTCCTCCTACATTCCAAAGATGTGCAGGTTTGTAGGTTAATTGGCTTCCGAAAATTGTTCCTTGTGTGTAGGATAGAACTAGTGTATTCAGATTCAAACTTTATTGTCATTGTGCAGTGTACAGTACAGAGACAACAAAATGCAGTTAGCATCTCCCCAGAAGAGCGAACATGGAATAATGAACAATAAATATATATACGTACATACAGTCGACTGGCAATCATCGAGGTGCAGAGTTAAGTAATGTAACAGCTGCAGGGAAGAAGCTGTTCCTGGACCTGCTGGTCCAGCAACGGAGAGACCTGTAGCGCCTCCCGGATGGGTGGACGGTAAACGGTCTGTGGCTGTGGTGAGAGCAGTCCTTGACGATGCTGCGCGCCCTTCACAGACATCGCTTGCTTTGGACAGACTCAGTGGAGGGGAGTGAGGAACCGGTGATGCGTTGGGCAGTTTTCACCACCGTCTGCAGTGCTTTCCGGTCAGAGACAGCGCAGTTGCCATACCATACTGTGATACAGTTGGTAAGGATGCTCTCGATGGTGCAGCGGTAGATGTTCACCAGAATCTGACGAGACAGATGGACCTTCTTTTGTCTCCTCAGGAAGAAGAGACGCTGGTGAGCCTTCTTGACCAGTGTTGAGGTATTGTGGGTCCAAGAGAGGTCATCAGAGATGTTGACCCCCAGAAACCTGAAGCTGGAGACGCTTTCCACCTCCGTCCCGTTAATATGGATGGTATAGGTGATTGCTGGTCGGCATGGAAACAGGCCCTTCAGCCCAAATCTTTAAACTAAACGAAACTAAAGTAAAATTGGCAGTAAGTGAGTGCAGAAATTGATGGTTCTCTCAGAGTATACATGAAACACATAGTTCAATTTTATGCAGCATTTGGATGCAAAACTTCAACTAGTTCTTTCTCTCTCACAAAAGCTGCTTGACCTTCTGAGATTCTCCAGCAGTTTGTTTCTTACTCCAGATTCCAGCATTGGAAGTCTTCTATGTCTCCGCAACTTTATTTATATATATATACTAGACTAAGTGGGACCCGTTGGGTCCCATGTTCACACGGGAGGGCTGGTCCCCCGACGCAATATTCCACTTCTCCACAAATTCCAATATTGGTGGCCAGTGGGGGGGCTTTCTGGAGCGCTGGTATGGGTTCTTGGGGTGGCAGCTCAGTCCCTCAAGCCTGATCTGCTGGCAGCTCACTCACGGCTGGTGGGCTGGCAGTTGACTCATGGCTATTCCTTGAAATTCCATTTCGAGCAGGGTGCAAGGCCACCAAATTCAAGTGCAGCTTCATACCATTTCATGCAGGATGAAACCGAGATGAGAAGAACTTTTTTCACACAGAGAGTGGTGAATCTCTGGAACTCTCTGCCACAGAGGGTAGTTGAGGCCAGTTCATTGGCTATATTTAAGAGGGAGTTAGATGTGGCCCTTGTGGCTAAGGGGATCAGGGGGTATGGAGAGAAGGCAGGTACGGGATACTGAGTTGGATGATCAGCCATGATCATATTGAATGGCGGTGCAGGCTTCAAAGGGCCGAATGGCCTACTCCTGCACCTAATTTCTATGTTTCTATGTTTCTAAACCACCATAAAACCACACAAAACACCAAACGCACAGTTCAGTAGACATTCAGTGTGTTCAGTTGATTCACAGCTCAGACAGAGTCGTGGCCTCTCCCTCCCCCATCATGCAGAGACTGAGCCATACCCACACTTCCGGGTTTTATAACCCCTCACCCTCCCACCGGAAAAGGTGTGGCCTTCATTGTGTGATTGACAGGAGAGAGATTCTCAACATTTTTTAAACACTAATAACACTTTTATTTTTAATTGATGGGAAGAATTCTCTGCACCTGCTGAGCAGAGGGGGGCTGAGTAAGGTGGCCAAAAATCACAGCCGCAAGTGGTAGTGTTTTATCTAAAATCAATATACAGTGCAAACAGGAAGTAAGTGCTTTTGCAGTAGTGCCATTTAACTTCAAGCTAAAGCACTCAAACCACCATTTGCAGTAAGTAGTGCCTTTCAACTTCAAGCCAAAGCACCCAATCCGCCATTTGCAGTAAGTAGTGCCTTTCAACTTCAACCCAAAGCACCCAAGCCGCCATGCGCAGTAAATAGTGCATTTCAACTTCAAGCCAAAGCACCCAAGCCACCATTTGCAGTAAGTAGTGCTTTTCAACTTGAAGCCAAAGCACCCAAGCCACCATTTGCAGTAAGTAGTGCCTTTCAACTTCAAGCAAAAGGCACCCAAGCCACCATTTGCAGTTAGTAGTGCCTTTCAACTTCAAGCAAAAGGCACCCGCCACCATTTGCAGTAAGTAGTGCCTTTCAACTTCAAGCCAAAGCACCCAAGCCACCATTTGCAGTAAGTAGTGCCTTTTCAACGTCAAGCAAAGCACCCAAGCCACCATTTGCAGTAGGTAGTGCCTTTCAACTTCAAGCCAAAGCACCCAAGTTACCATTTGCAGTAAATAGTGCCTTTCAACTTCAAGCCAAAGCACCCAAGCCACCATTTGCAGTAAGTAGTGCCTTTTAACTTCATGCCAAGGCACCCAAGCCACCATTTGCAGTAAGTAGTGCCTTTTAACTTCGCCAAAGCACCCAAACAACCATTTGCAGGCAGTGCCTTTTTACTTCAAACAAACCATATTTTCATTTTCAAACTGCACAGTTGAGTAGACATGTGTTCAGTGTTATTCAGTGCTCAGTGAGACGTGACCCTTTGGCTTCATCCATCTTGCAGAGACTGAGTGAGGCACACCACTTCCTGGGTTTATAGTCCCTCTCCCTCCCTCCAGCAAGAGCAGCAGAGAGAATGGTGATTTTTTTAAAAACATTAATATCTCTCTGATTTGTCATCGATGGGAATAATCCTCTGGTCCAGGAAGGCGGAGGGGGGCTCTGAGCGAGGTGGCCAAAAATGACAGCCGTAGGTGGCGGCGTTCTATCGGAAATCGCAGCACAGTGGGCCATATAGATAGATAGATTGTCATGTGTTCTGAGGCTTTTGTTTGTGTGTTATCCAGTCAAAGAAAATACTATACATTAATACAATTAAGCCATCCAGAGTTCACAGATAAAAGATAAAGGGAACAACATTTATTTCCAAGGTTTGGTCTGCAATGAACACCGATTCCTTACCTCTATAATTCCAGCCTGTTGTTAAAAACTACTTTTGAGAACATATCTTTATTTTCCCTCTCAGCACAGAGTTCCAGCATCACAAGCCATGGCACCAGGTCAATGCCATGAGTAGACGGGTGAGCTGAGGCTAGCTTCAAAGGCAATGGATTATATTACCACATTTGAGTGTTTGATACCAGTGTAAATAATCTCATGATAGACACAAAATGCTGGAATAACTCAGCAGGACAGGCAGCATCCCTGGAGAGAAGGGATATAAAGCTACAGAGATACTGCCTGACCTGCTGAGTTACCCCCTGCCTATCTTCGGTTTAAGCCAGCATCTGCAGTTCCTTCCAACACATAAATAATCTTGTGACTTTTCACAGGCAATATATTTTAAGTGGCCTGTGGCTTGATTTTACATTACTGTGTTATCCTTGGCCCAGTGTTGCCATTAATGGAAGAACATGAAGTCTCTCTAGGTCTTCTGTCAAATATTTGAACATCAAGCAATGTTACCAAAGCAAATAAACTGGTCAATGTTTAATGCAGGGACGTGTTGGAGGTTGGGTGGATATCAAGAGCAATAGTGCAGCAAGGCAAAATAAATTCCCCAGAGCGCAGTTGTAATAAAATGTATGGGAACTAAGGTTGCAACACTCAATTTACACACAGGGTCATACAAGCATCAGTGAGATAATGGCTATACAATCTGTATTGATGATGTGTGTTAACAATAGATATAAGCTAGGATATAATAGAGAACTCTGCTATGTATGTAAACTAACTGTTGTAAGTCCCAGATTGCTACACCAGTCAAGAGTGTTTAATTGTCATATGGAGTCTAGGGATGCAGCGTGGAAACAGGTCCTTCAACCCACCGAGTTTGCACCAACCAATGATCAAGATAGACACAAAATGCTGGAGTAACTCAGTGGGACAGGCAGCATCTCTGGAGAGAAGGAAAGGGTGACGTTTTGCGTCGAGACCCTTCTTCAGATTGTACACTAGTTCTATCCTACTAGTTATATTTTAGAGAAGCCAAATAACCTACAAACCTGCACGTCTTTCGAATGTGGGTGGAAACTAGAGCACGCAGAGAAAACCCACGTGATCACAAGGACAACGTACAAACTCCGTACAGACAGCACCCGTAGTCGGGATCGAACCTGGGTTTCTGGCATTGTTAGGCTGCAACTTTATCACTGTGCCACCCTGGCGCCCCGAACCGAAAGGTAACAATTAAATTCTTACTTGCAAGCAGCAGTAGCAGCAGCGGCACAACAGTGACCTTAGTTCAAATGCATTTTATTGAAACTAAGCCAGGGGTATGGAGGAACATTGCTGTTTTGTTATAAAATAATGCTGTCAGAACCTGAGTGGGAGATAGAATCTAAATTCAATATCTCATCCAAACGATAGATAGGCGACTTTTTAGGCGACTACAGGAGACTATGCACTTGCCACATGGTCGCCATCTGTTCATGGTCGTGAGGAGTTCCCGCATTCTGGGAACTAGTCGCAGCCTCATTATGGTCACCGTAAATTTTTCAACATGCTGCAAAATTAGCGGCGACCAGAATGAAGCTGTCATGGAGAGTAGCGAGAATTCTCGTGCTGTAGGTGGGTCGCCAGGAGGTCCTAGTGGGTTTTCGAGGAGGTCAAAGGTTCTATTAGATTCTCGTAGGTTGTAGCTGGTGCTGACCAGTGAATTTCATTGACCCATTGGGGGGAAAAAACTTAAGCAGTAGTTTTCAGAACCAAGGATAACTGACTGGTAATGTTAATGTCCGCCGAGCTTTGCAGCCGTGTGTCTCTGGTTTCTTAAAAGTTGTCTCCATTCCATCTCCCCTCTCCCTTCCCCCCCCCCCCCCCCCCCCCCCCCCCCCCCCCCCCCCCCCCCCCCCCCCACTCTCCCATTTTTTAAAGGACTTACCATACACCGTGCTTTAGCAGTATTAATTACAGTTCATCGTGGTATGTGTCTGTGTCACATTGGCTTTGTGCCATATGAATTTCACTCAGACAGCACTCCCCCCACTTGCCCTGTCCCCCGCCTGCATAACGGGCTGGTGAAGGAAGCGATATGTGTATGTGTGTGTGTGTGTTCCACTCTGACAGTCGTCTGTTGCCAGTTTTTCAGGCGACTGCCTCGACTTTACAGTCGCCGGCATTCACCTGAAAAATCGCCTAAGTGGGACAGGCCCATAACATTTCTGTACAGAACTCAGTGTTCAATTATGTACTGGTTTCTTTAGAACAGCATTTGTACTCACAATCATCTGACTAGGAGGCACAGAGCCACTCCTCTCTGTGAAATACTATCATTAACTCTGGATTACTCTCCAGGATTGGCAGCAGTTCAAGCATACGGACAAAACCTTTTCTTATACTGTTTCAATAGGAACAGTCTGGACTTTCTTCTGTCTAGTAAGAGGATTGCACATTATCGGTTACATTTATTTACAGTTGAGGCCTGTGGCCTTTTGGCATTATTTCAGCAGTCTAGAGCCAGTCACAATGGTGTTATTTTTTACGCCTGCATTCAGCATTGTGAGCACTAAGCGTGTTTATTGAAAGTTTACTAAGAGCACTTTTTACCCACAGATTCAATCCATCAATTCATAAGGTCTAGGAGCAGAATTAGGCCATTCGGCCCATCAAGTCTACTCTGACACTCAATCATGGCTGCTCTACCTTTCCCTCTCAACCACAGTCTCCTGCCTTTGCCCCATGACCCCAGACATCCTTACTAATTAAACTACCAGTCATCCATTGGTAGAAATTAAATAAATATCAGAGGGGGGCAGAACAGTGTTGCAGTGGTAGAGTTGCTGCCTTACAGCGCCAGAGACCCTGGTTTGATCCTGACTCCGGGTGCCGTCTGTGCGGAGTTTGCACGTTACCCCGTGACCGCGTGGGATTTCCCCGGATGCTCCGGTTTTCGCCCACACTCCAAAGACATACAGGTTTATAGGTTAATTGGCTTCAGTAAAGATTGAAATTTGTCCCTAGTGTGTAGTGTCCTTTAAAACCGAGATGAGGAGAACTTTTTTCACACAGAGAGTGGTAATCTCTGGAACTCTCTGCCACAGAGGGTAGTTGAGGCCAGTTCATTGGCTATATTTAAGAGGGAGTTAGATGTGGCCCTTGTGGCTAAGGGGATCAGGGGGTATGGAGAGAAGGCAGGTACAGGATACTGAGTTGGATGATCAGCCATGATCATATTGAATGGCGGTGCAGGCTCGAAGGGCCGAATGGCCTACTCCTGCACCTAATTTCTATGTTTCTATGTAGGATAGTGTTAGTATATGGGGATCGCTGGTCGGCATGGACTGAGTGGCCTGTTTCCGCACTTTATCTCCAAACTAAACTAAACTAAAGATCCAAAGCGTAGACTGACTCGGGAGAAGAAAGAAGTTGGTTTTAGTTGAGAGGGGGAGCGTGTGATTAGGGAACAGTCAGCCCAAACAATTCTAACTCCAAGATTGTACGTTGATTTTTCAATTAGGTCTTCTGTCCAAGGCTGATAGGAATGAAACACAAAGAACTGCAGATGGTGGTTTCCAAAATGAGACACAAAGTGCTGGTGTAACTCAGTGGGACAGGCAGCATCTCTGGAGAACATTTATATATGAAGTTTCAGCCGGGATCCTTCTTCAGACTGATTGTGGTGGGGATGGAGGGGAGAGGGTGCAAGGGATAGGACTTAAAAAAAGGTGAGGGCAGGGCAAATCCTGGCAAGTGATAGTTGGATAAAGGTGAGGGGGGCTTTGATAGACAAATGGTTGGATGAAGGCAAGAGATTAAAAGACAAAAAGTGTGAGATATGGAATGGAATACTTTATTGTCACATGTGACTTGGCACAGTGAGATTATTTGCTTGTATACCCAATGAATGCAGATAGCAGCCACCTACGGCACTGACAACGTTACAAAGCACGCCGGCTCCTCCTTTTATTCTCTCCCCTCCTACATCGGTCCCCCCCCACACCTCCCCATTGTCCATTGTTCTCCTTGATGGTGCCCCCCCCCCCCTCACATGGTTTCCTCCATTGTTCATCCCCTCCTCCCTCATGGTGGTCCCCACATGGTTTCCTCTATTGTTCATCCCCCCCCCCCCCCCCCCGGCGGTCCACCACGCTCTCATCGAGAGTTGACCATGGGTCGACCCGCAAGGCATTGCCGCCGCCGCGAGGCTTCACCACCACCGAGGCCCCATCGTCACGAGGCTTCACCGCTGCCATCGCTTCATTGCCGCCGAGGCCTTACCGCTGTCGACTCCCCACTTCACGCCTCCATGGTGCTGACCCAGGCCCCAGCCACAGGGCCTGCCTCCTCTGTCCGGCCTGCGAGGCCCCGCCAGGATAGAGGATGTGTGAATTGTGAAGCAAGAGGAAGGAATATAGATGGAGGGGTCTGAGTGAGAGTGAAGGGGAGAAATGGGTGTAAATCCAGGAGGGGCACAGGGAAGATAGGGGAGGGGAAGGGGGGAAGGGGGGAAGAGTTGTTTGCCGGTTAGTTACCTAAAATTGGAGAATCCAATATTCATACAATGTTGTAAGCTACCCAAGCAGAGTATGAGGTGCTGTACCTCCTGTTTGCATGTGGCGTCACTCTGGCAAAAGGAACAGAACAGGCCCAGGGCAGAAAGGTCAGTATGGGAAGGGGAGTTCAAATGGTTCGCAACTGGAAGATCCAGCAGTTGGAATGAGGATGGACATCGGGTTTGTTCAGGAATTTGCCTGGTATGAGACTGCAGGCAGGGCAAGTGATGGGGAGAGGCTGAAGAGAAGGCATGAAAGCTCCATATATTTTCTGTGAACCCAAAAAAAACATTGGTAAGTTTTGAATCTTTATGCAAGTTCAAGATCAAGAGAGTTTATTGTTATGTGTCCCTGATAGGACAATGAAATTCTTGCTTTGCTTCAGCACAACAGAACATAGTAGGCATTGACTACAAAACACATGAATGAATAAACTGATCAAGTGCAAATAACAAATAATGGGTTATTAATGTTCAGAGTTTTGTCCGAGCCAGGTTTAATAGCCTGATGGCTGTGGGGAAGTAGCTATTCCTGAACCTGGTTGTTGCAGTCTTCAGGCTCAGTCTTCAGTCTTCAGCTTATCTGCCCCATGTCCTGAAGTGCACTAAACCCTGTTGAATTACCACTCGTGTGCTCATTGGACTACAATAGTTCTTGAGCATCCCTTAATTCTATCATTCTACCTTTGCAAACCATGTTTTAGATTCTGATGCCTTAAAGACTGTGATTCCATGTCTATGAAGGCCTGAGTTCATATTTTGTTCTTTAAAGCATGCTTTATAACTTACCTCTTTGTACAAGGTCTTGATTGCCTATCCCCATAATTAATTGATAGAAAGTTGCAGTATGGAAACATGTCCTTTAGTGCACTGAGTCCATGCCGACTATCAATCACACATTCAAATTATTTCTATGTTATCCTATTTTCTCATCCACTCCTTACATACAAAAGGCAATTTACAGAAGCCAATTAACTTACAAACCTGCCCATCTTTGCCATGTGGAAGAAACCAGAGCACCCAGAGGAAATCCACGCGGTCACAGGGAGAACATGCAAACTCCACCCAGACAGCACCTGAAGTCGGGATCGAAACTGGATCTCCTGCGCTGAGAGGCAGCAGCCCTACGAGATGTACCAACTTTAATTTCATAACCCTCCAGAGAAACAAATGGCAACATTTTCATAAATAAATACATATTGTTGTTGTTCTTGTTTCCAATAGTAAGAGAGCTGTAATGGTTCCTGTGAGGTGTTTAAAAAATGGCTGACAGGACTGAGCTACTAACAGGAGTGATATAGAGTGGTGTTGTTTTAACTTTACAACACAATGTTCTTGACAAACGTGGGAAGTCTATTATCCTCTCCTTGAGCATAGTTTTTGGCATTGAAATCAGGATTTCACATGAAATTTGGTGGTACAAAATAACAAACCTAGTAACCTCTGTCACACAACTCAAATAAGTTTCTATATTCCAAAGTTCCAGGTCATTTATATGATCGTACATCAAAATCTGCTCAATTGCATCAGAAACAATTTATTAAGTTGGTTTACTCTACTCGTAGTTTTTATTTCCCCCAAGTACAACATTACTTCTATAATGTGCACAAATCACAGAGTCTTTCTAACTCTGGAATCTTGGCCTCAAGATTGGCAGATCATCTCACTACAGGCCATATGTATTCTATGTACTTACATTTAAAAGCTGGAAATTCTTGTGTCCTTGCCTTGTGCTCGTAAATACCTTAATCTTTTGTGTATAACATTTTACTAGATTTGAAGCATACACACAGGCATGCCAATTTTTGTGTTACAATAACACTCCACCTATTAAAAAGTCTGACTACAACTCTTCTATGTTGAAATTAGTTACCTAATAAAACTGCCCAGCTTCTAATAAAATAAAATGAGTTCTTTTAGATGTGCTTCCTGTGCCAATGCAAGCAATTACCCAAATTCATTTCTGCACCACAATTGTATTTTTGTGCAATAGATAAAGAAAGTTTACTCAGTGAATAAGTTACGTTAACCATGAATAGTTACGAAGTCCAGAACAGGGGGTCACAGTTTAAGGATAAGGGGAAAATCTTTTAGGACCGAGATGAGAAAAACATTTTTCACACTGAGAGTGGTGAATCTCTGGAATTCTCTGTCACAGAAGATAGTTGAGGCCAGTTCATTGGCTATATTTAAGAGGGAGTTAGATGTGGCCCTTGTGGCTAAAGGTATCAGGGGATATGGAGAGAAGGCAGGTACAGGATACTGAGTTGGATGATCAGCCATGATCATATTGAATGGCGGTGCAGGCTCGAAGGGCCTAATGGCCTACTCCTGCACCTATTTGCTATGTTTCTATGTTAACAGCATTGTAACTTATTTGGGTGTCTTGGTCTGAATGGGCCATAGGGTCCATTTTCATGCTGTATGGCTCAAAAAGATTTCCGGTGTAGGAACAAAGAACAGCAGATGCTGGTTAATACACAAAGGGAAACAAAGTGCCAGAATAACTCAGGAGTTCAGGCAGCATCATTGGAGAACATGGATGGGTGACGTTTCGGGTCGGGACCTTACTTCAGACTGATTGTAGTGAAGGAGGTGGCGGGGAGAAGGCGGAAGAAAGCTGGAGGAGAGGCAAGACGAAGCGTGGAAGCTGATAATTGGATGCAGGCGATGGTTGGTGGGTTGGTCGGCGGATGGTTAGAACAGGCATAAAAGCAGAAGGTGTGAGACAGCATTGAAGAGTTGCGAATTGTGAAGCTAGAGGGAGGAAAGTTGCAGGCGGGGGGGAGGGAAGGAGGGAGGAATATGTACCTCTCAGCCCAACCCCTCATTGCCATCTTTCTATAATGAGCCGTGCCAGCAGGATCCAAGTTAAGCAGAAAACTGCCTGCTACCTCCACACGCCAAGACCCAGAAATATTAAATAGGAGTCCTAACCTCATAATTTGTTATAGTCACCAGCGTCAAATTGAAGTTGCATCAGTACTTTCTGATGACGGTAGAATCATTCTAACAATGATTCCACCCATTATGTGGACACAACGTTTTGGAGAGGGTGTAGAAGAGATTAATCAGAACGCTGCCTAGATTACAGGGTATTGGCTCCAAGGAGAGATTGGACAGACTTGGATTGTTTTCTTTGGAGCATTGAGCCTTGATAGAAGTATATAAAATTATGAGAGGAATACATAGGGTGGACAGGCCAGGGTGGAATTGTCAAAGTCTAGAAGGCTCAGCTTTGAGGTCAAGGGGGCAATGTTTAAAGGAGATGTACGGGATGAGGTTTTTACACAGAAGGCGGTGGGTTCCGGGAACAAATTGCCGGGGATGGTGGTAGAGGTAGATACTTCTTCTTAGGCCCCCTTCAGTCATGGCTGACCACGGGTGTCTCCAGGGTGCTATTCCCTATATGGAGGACGCCTGTGCGTTACTTTGTTTAGTGGGGAGACTGGTCTTGACAGATCTGGGTCCCAGCAGCATAGAGTCCAGGACGCCCGGGGACCCTTTTCTGCTGCAGCCTTCATCCGCCTTCCCAGCCGTGGTGACGCTCCACTAAGGTCAGCCATCGTCCTCCGCCTGTTCCACCGTTGAGGTCTTGGTTGGATTACTCTTTGTCAGAGACCTCCCCCTCGACCTTACCGCCATGTGTGTCCCTACCAGGAGCATAGCTCCAGATGGCATCGCTCTCAAGGTCTCAGGTCCACACAAGCTTTTCCACCACAACAAGGTGACAATCAATGGAAGCAGATAGGACTTTAGCTTTTAAAAGGCTTTTAGATAGGCACATGGAAATGCGGGGAATGGAGAAATATGGAACATACGCAGGCAGGTGAGATTTGTTTAGCTTCAGGTTGAGCACAAGGGTCTGTTGCTGTGCTGTCCTGTCCTGTGTTCAACATCCATTCTAAGTTGTGAATCTGAGACCGAATTTTAGTTTAGTTTAGAGGTACAGCGTGGAAACAGGCACTTCGGACCACTGAGTCTGCACCGACCAGTGATCCCCACACACTGACACTATCCTGCACACATTAGGGACAATTTACAATTTTACCAAGCCAATTAGCCTACAAACCTGTATGTCTTTGGAACGTGGGAGGAAACCGGAGCACCCGGAGAAATCCCACGCAGGTCACGTGGAGAACATACAAATTCCGTACAGACAGCGCTCGTATTCGGGATCGAACCCGGTTCTCATGTACTATAAGGCAGCAATTCTACCGCTACACAACCGTGTCACCCAAATCTCTTTGGATATTTCAAAACAGAACTATTTTGATAGGAGAAAGCTCACTAAATTTGGCAAACCTGTCAACTTATGACTATTTTCATCATTTTGTATCAATATGTTTTATTTCTGTTGCAGTTTGTTTCTAAGTCATTCATCACTTTTGTACTTCAACATTAGAACATAAATTTCAGTTATTCTTGCAGCCGTAAAATTCATAAACAGAACACGATTGGATTTGACAGCTGGATTACAGCTAGCCTGCAATGACAGTTCTTGCCTAGGGCACTTCCTGAAGTTTTGGCTGCTGTTAATGTAAAACTACTGAAGCTGATTTGGAATACATGAGTATCCATCTGCTTCCACGCACTGTGCCCTTCTCACCAGCCCCAGGACTCGAAATTAATGGTTGCCCGGGTGCCAATGGCCACCTAACGTCCGGCCGGGCAACCTAAATTGTCATTTTGCCCGGCTTGGCAAGCACCCGGGACACCTGCCGTTCAACTCTGAGCGGGTCCCCCCTCTCTATCTCTCTCTGTCACTCTTCGCCTCTGCCCGCCACCCGTATCTGTCTCCGTGTCCGGGCCGCCAGGTCTCCGCTCGTTCCTTATCCCCCGGCACGGCCAACCGCCTTGCACATGCGCACAACCACGGCCAGCACATCATCGACCGCCCTGCACATGCGCACTGCCACGGCAACTGGTCGGCGCTGGGCACTTTCTCCCTTGCTTTGAATTGTGGGAGATCTGGCCGCCATTGCTGTCTGGTCGCCGCCTCGCCACGACTGCTGAATCAACACAGAATCACTCCCTGGAGCTGGAGTAACTCCCTGGAGTACTTCTGGTTTCCTGGTCCTCCAAAAATATTCTAAATGGAATTTAAACTGGAGGTGGTGGAGGATCCATCACCAAACTCCAATCTCTGAACAATAACAGCCTATTGCATTTTATCTGTTTATTTATTTGTATAAATATGGCCTATGGTATATAAACACACTGAACTATTCTGTATTTTGTCTAGTTAAATGTAGTGTTTGGTGTTTTTTAATAGCATTTTTAAATGTGTAAATGTGGGGGGCGGGGGGGGGGGGGGGGGGGGGGGGGGGGGGGGAAACTGTTTAAATCTCTTCCCTGTCCGGGAGACCCGACTTTTTCCCTGTCGGGTCTCGGCTGTCGTTGGGGCCTAGCACCGTGGAGCGGCCTCCAGCCTGAACGACCCGGGGGCTCGGGAGACTGCGGAGCTGCGGAGCTGCGGATCTGCGGACTCACCATCGTGGGGCTGGCCGGCCTCGGAGCGTGGGGAGCGGTGGTGACTCGCCGCTGCGACTCGACTCCTGGGGCTCGGAGGCTCCAGCAACGCAGCCGCAGGTCCGGTGGACTGGGACATCGGGAGCTCGCGGGTCTGGGAGGAGAGAGAGAGACCGCTTCCCGGAGCTCCCGCAACGCGACTTCTCTAGCCCGTGTCGCGGGGTTGGAACGACCCGGACCGGGACCGTACATCGCCTGGCGCGGCTTCATGGCCGTGGGACTCACCATCGCCCGTGGGGGTTCCAACCTTGGACTTTCAGACCGGGAGCGGGGCCGTAAATCGCCCCGCGTGGCCTAAAATGGCCGTGGGACTCATCATCGCCCGCCTGGGGCTTGGACATCGGGAGAGACACGGAGAACAGGGGAGAGAAAAGACTTGCCTTCCATCACAGTGGCTTCACTGTGATGGATGTTTGTGTGAATTTAATTATGTGTATGTCTGTAAGACAGTGTCTTTGTTTGTATGGCTGTGGAAACAACATTTCGTTTGAGTCTCACTGGGGCTCAAATGATAATAAATTTGTATTGTATTGTATTGTATTGTACATATTCTGTTGTGCTGCAGCAAGCAAGAATTTCATTGTCCTATTTGGGACACATGACAATAAAACTCTCTTGACTCTTGACTTGGACTTAAGCAAAAAAGGGTTCTTGGGGAAAAAAGAGCTACCTTAAATTTAGTTGCGTCTGGTTGGGTAACTATGGTGGGGTGAAGAATATTCTATTCCATGCTTTAATTATGTGGGGGAACTCCATGGAGCAGCCAGCAACTCTGGATAGAAGAAATTGGGTGACGTTTCGGGTAAAGACCCATCTTTAGACTCCTTCTGGTTTTAGTGTTTTTAGTTTAATTTAAAGATACAACTTGAAAACAGGCCCTTCGGCCCATGCCGACCACCGATTACCTGTACACTAGTTCTATCCCACACATTAGCGACGCAAATCACGAGTCAAGAGTGTTTTATTCTCACATCCCAGTTGGAACAATGAAATCCTTACTTACAGCAGCACAACAGAATATGTAAACATAGTACTCTGTAAACAATGTTATAAACGAGAAAACAAAACGGTGTATACTTATATATGAATATATAACTATATAAATATCGATATATATATTATATAATATATATACGCACACACACACAATATCCCCCCTGGGATTAATAAAGTTCTATCGTATAGTATCGTGTGTGTAGGAATGATCTGCAATTGCTGGTTTAAACTGAAGATAGACACAAAAAGCTGGAGTAACTCAACAGGTCAGACAGAATCTCTGGACAAAAGGAAAATATTACGTTTGGGGTTGGGTCTGAAATAGGTTCCTGCACACCTTTGGAATGTGGGAGGAAACAAGAGCACCCTCAGAAACCCCATGCGATCAAAGGGGAAAGGAGCAAACTCCATACAGACAGGACTCATATTCAGGATCAATTCCAGGTCTCTGGCACTTATAGGCAGCAACTTTATGACCAATGTACTGCCCCATAGTCTTGAACTGAATTAAAACATACAGTAGCTGTAAAGGGGGACAGGGTGTCACTTGGAGATTTAAGACTGAAAATTGATTTTTTCATTTTTATTTATCAACGTATAATTTTTTGTGTGTTGGAAAATATAAATATAGTGGCACAGCTGGTGGACTTGCTGCCTCACATGCCAGAGATCTGTTCGATCCTGTCCTCGGGCACTGTCTGTGTTGAATTTGCACAGTCTCCCTGCAAGCGTGTGGGTTTCCTCCCACATCCCAAAGACACATTGGCTTTGTAGGTTAACTTGTCTCTGTAAAATTGCCCCGAATGTGTAGGGAGTGGGTGAGGAAAGTGGGATAACAGAACTTGTGTGAATGGGTAGACAAAAATGTTGGAGAAACTCAGCGGGTGAGGCAGCATCTATGGAGCGAAGGAAATGGGCGACGTTTTGGGTCGAGACCCTTCTTCAGACTGATATGAGAGTGGAGGGAGAGGAGGGGTGGCAGAAAGAAGAAAGGAAGAGGTGGAGACAGTGGGCTGAGGAGAGCTGGGAAGGGGAGGAGAAAGCAGGGTCTACCTGAAATTGGAGGTCAATGTGCATACCGCTGGGGTGTAAACTGCCCAAGCAAAATATGAGATGCAGCTCCTCCAATTTATATGTGGATCATGGGCCTATCCATGGTCACACCAGGTATGCCACCTACTGATGAGAATTGGACAAGACAGGTATATGGCCCCCATTATTGGACAGGGTTTTGTAGGTTAATCGGTAAAATTTTAAATTGTCACTGGTGTGTGTGTAGGATGGTGTTAGTGTATGGGGATCAATGGTCGGCGTGGACTTGGTGGGCCGAAGGGCCTGTTTCCGCGCTGTATCTCTAAACTAAACTAAAGCCTACCTCAGTAATGATTTTATGGCCAACAGGGGAACTACCATTTGGAAGAATGTCACCATATGGAACATCCAAAGCAGCACTGGAGTTTTTTTCAGATATTCTACGTCAAGAAATGAAACCATGGGGAGTACAAGTATCCATCATCCAACCAGGTGCCACCAAGACAGGTAAAATGCATTCCTGTTAATTAGTGTAACATACAAGGCTAACAGTAATGACTTGATTCATAAAGTCATATTATCCCAAGTGATGTGCAAAATTGTTACCAGCAAAAGAGATCGTCAAATCTTGATGTAGAAACAAGGAACTGCAGATGCTAGTTTATACCAAAGAGAGAGACAAAGTACTGGCGTAACTCAGCAGGTCAGGCAGTGGCAGCATCTCTGGAGAAAAAGGATAGGTGACGTTTTGGGTCATGTGTCAGCGTACAAACTCCTTAAAGACAGCACTCGTCAATTGTTTTACAGCATTGAAACAGTCCCTTTAGCCCACTGAGTCCATGCTGGCCACTAATTATCTTGCCAGAATCTCAAGCAGAAAGCACATTCCCAAAGATTTTAAGTGAAAAATGACTGTTGTTTAGTTTAGTTTAGAGACACAGCATGAAGCAGGCCCTTCGGCCCACCAGGTTCAGGCTGACCATCGATCATCCGTTCACACTAGTTCCATGTGATCCCACTTTCTCATCGCTCCCTACACACTAGCAGCAATTTATAGAGGTCATTTAACTTACAAACTCATACAATTTGGGGATCTGGGAGGAACCAGAACACCCGGAGGAAACCCACATGGTCACAGGGAGAACGTGCAAGCTTCAGACAGGTAGCATCTGAAGTCAGGATGGAATCCGGGTCTCGGGCGCTGTGAGTCAGCAACTCTACCAGCTGGACTACTGTGCCAATTAAGCACAGAGCTTTTATTTTATTTTTCACTACTTAATTGAAAAAATAGGGGAGGCACAGTGGCGTAGTGGTAGTGTTGCTGGCTTACAGCGCCAGGGAACCGGGTTAGATCCTGACCATGGTAGCTGTCTGTACGGAGTCTATACGTTCTCCCTGTGACCACTTGGGTTTTCTCTGGGTGCTCTGGTTTCCTCCTATACTCCAAAGACGTACTGGTTGGTAGGTTAATTAACTTCTATAAATTGTAAATTGTCCCTGGAGTGTTGGATAGTGCTAGTATCCCTGGTTAATGTGGACTAGATGGGTCAAAGGGCCTGTTTCCACACTAAAGTCTAAATGTATGATTCCCACGATTTACTACCAGCTTGGTTGCTTCGGTTATTTTTGCTTGACTGTGAATATTTCTTTCCGATCTGATCATTGCTGCGCCTGCTTATTGATGGACATATAAGGTCTTTGTGACGATAGATCACCAATAAATAATAATAATAATAATAATAATAATAATAAACGTAAACCTTTCTCACATTTTCTATTTCAGGTCAAGTTGGGAATGTTGAATTTTGGGAGAAACAATATGGGAAACTTGTGGACAACCTCTCACCAGCTCTTCTGCACGATTACGGGGAGGATTATTTTGCTGAGTTAAAGCAAACAATTAACACGTTAGGTCCTTTATTCCGACAGCACATGGAGCCAGTAATTGACATAATTGTCACCGCTCTATTAGTACAACATCCAAAGTTTCGGTACACCACTGAGTATATCATCGATGTGTTAAAAATCCTTTATTATTTCCTGCCTTCCTTCATGAGCGACGTTGTTCTTAATGAGATTTTTGTTGCACACAAACTTCTTCCGAAAGGTGTGCGACAGAGCAGTGCCAACCAGTAGGAATCTAACTTTGGACAACTGCTTATTGCTATGGTTTCATGTTACTAATTAATTATCAGTACTTTTACATGCAATATGAGTATTTGATGCTGAGCTGAATGTTAATGTAAATAACTGTGGGTGGTAGGTATTGTAAGTCTATGTCAGAATATGTGCAAGACAAGGCCATAATGTTTCCACTAGCAGGAGAGTCCAGGACCAGAGAGCATAGCCTTGGAATTAAAGGACGTTCCTTTAGGAAGGAGATGAGGAGGAATTTCTTTCGTCAGAGGGTGGTGAACCTGTGGAATTCATTGCTACAGAAGGCTGTGGAGGCCAAGTCAATTAATATTTTTAAGGCAGGGATAGATAGATACATTATTGATCAGTAAGTGTGTCAGGAGATATGGGGAGAAGGCAGAAGAATGGGTTTAGGAAGGAGAGATAGATCAGCCATACGTGCGTAATAGGTGAAACAGATAAGGAGGAAAAAGAAAGATCCAGAAGGGGGAGGAAGATGGTGAGGCTGGACACAGCTGCCGGAGGGCGACAAGCTGGGATACAAAAGCTATAGCAAAGCAGCTGTGCAGTGCTGTTTCCTCGCAGCACCAGAGGCCCTGGTTCAATCACGACCCCGGGTGCCGTTTGTGTAGAGTTTGCACATTCTCCCTGTGACTGCGTGGGTTTCCTCTGGGTGATCCGGTTTCCTCCCACATCCCAAAGATGTGCGGGTTTGTAGGTTAATTGACCCCGGTAAATTGCTCCTAACGCGTATGGAAAAGATGCAAAAGTGTGATAACAAGTGTGATAAGTGTGAGCGAGTGATCACTAGTTGGCGCCGACTCGGTGGGCCGAAGGGCTCGTTTCCACACTGTATCTCTAAAGTCTAAAGTTAAATGGAAGTTTTCTGGAGATTCATGATAATGACATTGACAATTCATGAGAATCCTAGGTATAAGAGATTGCGATTTTTTGGTGATTTGGATTTTCTGGGGCTCTCAGTATCCGTCAGACAGCAACGAACCATAGGTTGTGCCACATGGCTCCGTAGTTACACAGCTGGGATATTCCGGGGATTTCTTTGGTCACGGACCAGGGTTTACTTCTGATCCCTGTGGTTCTGACATGTGAACAGTTGCTGCAATAATATTGTGAGCAGGAAAGCCAGACCTTTAAGCACCCACTTTACTTTTCTCATCAGTGATCTCCAGTGGAATAATAGCTACAGTGAGCTGACCGGGTTGCATTGGTAACTTTGGAACCGAGATTGCTGGAGGTGTGAGAGGAGCCCACAAGGACATGGATCTTTGCTGGATAGGTCTGGTTTTGCAGTTGTAATGAGCCAGAGGGTACCCCAGTCATGCCACACCACCATAATGCAAATGAACCAAGATCTTCAAAGGAGTGCGAGGCACCCTTACAATCTGCTAGTGACTACATGTACAGTTCTCTTGAGGTTAATCCTTTTCTTTGCTAAACATAAAAGACGAAATCCAGGAAATATAAACCACTGAAACTATTTTCTCTCGGAAATATACTTTTGGATGATTTGACGTGCAGATTGACCTTGGTTTCTCTCCTGTGCTTTGATCGTTGGCTCCTGCCTTGCACCATGAACCGGCCTTTCCTGCAGGCCTCTCAGTAAAAATAAACAGGGATACAAATCAACTTGTACATGAATCTTGCTTTGTGGTAATGACTTAGTCTCACTCGAAAGCAACCCTTTGAAAGTATCCTTTCATGCCATATGTGATTAGAATCAAGTTGGCTGCATTGTACAACATGTTTATTGACACAACATTCAATATGTTCAGTTTTAGAAGAAAAATAGACAGATATTCAAAGGCTAAGTGTAAATGCTTGGAGAATTCTCTTAACTTTGTCAACTCCTTTGTTTTACAATTTGATGTGTGCAGACAGCTTTTTAGTTGGAGAAGCAAGCTCATGAGCCGCAAAGTACATGCTGTTTTGTGAATTTATCTGTAACCCATTGAACTCGCAGCAGAAGTGAGGCAGATGAGTTGAGGCAAATACAGAAGTTAAATAGAGCGAGTTCAGTAGACGGAACAGGAAGAGCACGGCAGGGAATGATGGTTTAAACTTCATTTATTTCAATGACAGGCAGATGAGGTCAGGGCATGGAATGGAATGTAGTACAAGGATATTAAAGCTATTACAGAAACATTACTGAAGGAGGGATAGAACTGAAGGCTTCATGTTCCAGGGTACAAAGGCTGCGGGAGGGATAGATGTGAAGGTTAGACGTGGGCGGCACGGTGGAGCAGCGGTAGAGTTGCTGCCTTACAATTAAACTACAAACCTGTACGTCTTTGGAGTGTGGGAGGAAATTGGAGAGCCCAGAGAAAACCCATGCAGGTCACGGGGAGAACGTACTAACTCCGTACAGAGAAGCACCCATAGTCAGGATCGAACACTCGGGTCTCTGGCACTTTGCCTTGTGTAATTTATGTGTGATTTATGTTTGTGTATGTTGTCTAAGTCTAGGTGCCTTTGATGCTGCTGTAATGTACTTGTGCCTCAACGTAATTGTGCAAATGACAATAAACTTGACGACTGTAATGCTCAATGACTACTAAATAAAATTAATGCAATTTATCGTCTGAAAATTACTTAAATTATTTTGGGCACATAGAAATTACATTCAGTGCTTTAGTATCTTTAGACTAGAGATACAGCATGGAAACAGGCCCTTCAGCCCATCAAGACCGTGCCAACCAGCGATCACCCCGTACACTAGCACCATCCTACACAATAGGGACAAATCTCCATCGGGTTGTGCAGCAGTGGCTGCCTCGCCAACAGTCTGTCTGTCCCTTCCTTCTTTGTCGGTTTTTTTTTAGTATGTGTTAAATGTATGTTTTAGTGTTCTTTAGCTTGTTTTATGGGGGGGTTGGGGGAAACTTTTTTTAATCTCTTACCTCGACGGAGATGCGATTTTTTTCCGTATCGTATCTCAGTCCGCACTGCGGCTTAACATAGTGGAGTTGGCGGCCTTTGCTGGAGACCAACTTTGGGGAGCCCGCAGGACTTAATATCGTGGAGCCGGTGGTCCCTGTCGGGGATCGACCTTGGAGCTCCAGCCGCGGGAGCTTCGATCGCCCTGACTGTGGATGGTTCGACTGCCCCAACCGTAGGAGAATAAAGAGGGAAAAAGATTAAACTTTATTGCCTTCCATCACAGTGAGGAATGTGGGGAATTCCATGTGGTGGATGTTTATGTTAACGTTTATGTAGTTGTGTGTCTTGTCACTTTTTTTTTAGTATGGCTTCATGATAATTCGAGTTTCACTGTACCTTACATTGGTACGTGTGACAATAAACTGACCTTTGGATCTTTGAATTTACAATTTCCAGAAGCTAATTAACCTACAAACCTGTACGTCTTTGTACATACGTATATAAGTGGAAACCGGAGCACAGGTCACAGAGAAAACCTACACAGGTCACAGAGAAAACGTACAATCTCCGTACAGACAGCACCCGTGGTCAGGATTGAACTCGGGTCCCTGGCGCTGTAAGGCAGCATCTCTACCACTGTGCCACTGTGCCGCCCTTAGTTAAAAACGACTTTGTAAAAGAAGATTAACAAGAGCGGGGAAAAGGCTACTCATAATATCAGACACTTTTTTTGTGGTGGTAAATATCACTGACATCTCCCAGCACCACACCTTTATTGATGATACAAATATCTCTGGCTATGGACGCATAGTGTCTTCCCCAGCTTCTCACAGTGTCATGGATACATTTAATCAGATCCCGAAGATTTAGAGTCATACAGTATGAAGACAGGTATCATTTCAGCACCTAACCATACAAAGTACTGGAGTAACTCAGTGCATCAGGCAGCATGTTGTTCAAGAAGGAACTGCAGATGCTGGAAGATCGAAGGTACACAAAATTACTGGAGAAACTCAGCGGGTGCAGCAGCATCTATGGAGCGAAGAAAATAGGCGATGTTTCGGGCCGAAACCCTTCTTCAGACTGATGGGGGGTGGGAGGGGAGAAGGAAGGAAAAATGGGAGGAGGAGGAGCCCGAGGGCGGGGGGATGGGAGGAGACAGCTCGAGGGTTAAGGAAGGGGAGGAGACAGCAAGAGCTAGCAAAATTGGGAGAATTCAACATTCATGCCATCAGGATGCAAGCTGCCCAGGCGGATTATGAGGTGCTGTTCCTCCAATTTCCGGTGTTGCTCACTCTGGCAATGGAGGAGACCCAGGACAGAGAGGTCGGATTGGGATTGGGAGGGGGAGTTGAAGTGCTGAGCCACCGGGAGTTCAGGTAGGTTATTGCGGACTGAGTGGAGGCGTTCGGTGAAACCTCCCAACCGCCGCTTAGTCTCCCCGATGTAAATCAGCTGACATCTAGAGCAGAGGATGCAGTAGATGAGGTTGGAGGAGATACAGGTGAACCTTTGTCGCACCTGGAACGACTGCTTGGGGCCTTGAATGGAGTCGAGGGGGGAGGTGAAGGGACAGGTGTTGCATTTCTTGCGGTTGCAACAGACAGTGCCCGGGGAGGGGGTGGTACGGGAAGGGAAGGGAAGAATTGACAAGGGAGTTGCGGAGGGAGCGGTCTTTGCGGAAGGCAGACATAGGGGGAGATGGGAAGATGTGGCGAGTGGTGGGGTCACGTTGGAGGTGGCGGAAATGGCGGAGGATTATGTGTTGTATTTGCCGGCTGGTGGGGTGAAAGGTGAGGACTAGGGGGGACTCTGCCCTTGTTGCGAGTGCGGGGATGGGGAGAGAGAGCAGTGTTGCGGGGTATGGATGAGACCCTGGTGCGAGCCTCATCTATGGTGGAGGAGGGGAATCCCCGTTCCCTGAAGAACGAGGACATTTCCGATGCCCTGGTATGGAATGTCTCATCCTGGGAACAGATGCGGCGTAGACGGAGGAATTGGGAGTAGGGGATGGAGTCCTTACAGGAAGCAGGGTGGGAAGACGTGTAATCCAGATAGCCATGTGAGTCAGTTGGTTTGTAGTGTATGTCGGTCAGAAGTCTGTCCCCTGCAATGGAGATGGTGAGGTCAAGGAATGGTAGGGAAGTGTCGGAAATGGTCCAGGTGTATTGGAGTGCCGGATGGAAGTTGGTGGTGAAGTGGATGAAGTCAGTCAGTTGTGTGTAGGTGCAGGAGGTGGCCCCAAAGCAGTCGTCAATGTAACGGAGGTAGAGGTCGGGGATGGGGCCCTGGTATGTATTGAACAAGGATTGTTCGACATACCCGACAAAGAGGCAGGCGTAGCTGGGGCCCATGCGTGTGCCCATAGCTACGCCTTGTGTTTGGAGGAAATGGGAGGAGTCAAATGTAAAGTTGTTGAGGGTGAGGACCAACTCCGCTAGGCGGAGGAGAGTGTCAGTGGCTGGGTATAGGTTGCTCCTCTGGTCGAGGAAGAACCGGAGGGCTTTGAGGCCATCCTGGTGGGGGATGGAGGTGTAGAGTGACTGGACATCCATGGTGAAGATGAGGGGGTGGGGGCCTAGAGAGTGGAATGCGTGGAGGCGGCGGAGAGTGTCTGAGGTGTCTAGAACATAGGTGGGAAGGGATTTGACCAAGGGAGATAGTATGGAGTCAAGGTATGTGGAGATGAGTTCGGTGGGGCACGAACAGGCAGAGACAGGCAGGATGGTTCCTGATGCGTCAGACAGCATCTCTGGAGAACATGGATAGGGGACGTTTCAGATCGAGACCCTTCTTCAGATTGAAAGTAAGGAAGTGGTAGGGGAAGAACTGGAGACAAGAAAAGACCAGGAGAAATCAGGGCCGGCAATAGATGACCACCACAAGCAGGATGGTTCCTTGGGAGGCCCATTGTTGGCCAGGGACAGTGTGATCTCAAGAGCAATACATTGTTGCAAACTGTGGAACTGGTTAAACGGAGGAAGTGGGGATGGGAGTGTTAGTAGAAGTTACTTAAAGCTATGCCCCTGTCCCACTTAGGAAACCTCTGGAGTCTTTGCACCCCACCCAAGGTTTCCGTGCAGTTCCCGGAGGTTTGTGTTAGTCTCCCTACCTGCTTCCACTACCTGCAACCTCCGGCAACCACCTGCAACCTCCGGGAACCGCACGGAAACCTTGGGTGGGGCGCAAAGTCTCCAGAGGTTTCCATTCAGGTTTCCTAAGTGAGACAGGGGCATTAGAGAATACAACGTTGTAAGCTACCCAAGCAAAATATGAGGTGCTGTTCCTCCAATTTGCGCTTGGCTTCACTCTGGTTTGTACATGTTTGGGTCTTCAGTTGGAGATGGCACGATTCACAGCTTGAGTTGGCAAGATGCAGTTGTGGGAAAGTTGCAATGCTGGCGTTTTTGGTACACTGACCCATTATTGAATTTGACACTAATCCCATTCTGGGTCCTCCTCAAAAAACGGTGGAAAAAACAAAAATTAAATTTGGAACAGCGTATGAGTATTTTACGGTCAAGCGTGCTGAAATTGAACTGGTCGGCTTTCCAGAGGGATCAAGCCCAATTGAATACAGCTTCTGTGGATTCACTGTGCAGCAAAGGAAAAAGTGGTCAGTGTTGAAACAATGCAATAACAAAATGTAAGGTTTTCACAAGATCTGTCAGGCTGAGATGCAGACCATCAATAATAAATTGTACCAAGCCATTCCAGTATTTGGATCAGGGATTCATTTATCAATTATTATAACCACTGCAGGTTGAACTCTTGCGAAGCTACCTGTGAGGGTTTATTAAGTTGCATTTGGGCTACACTGGACTACTTTGTCACAAGGCTAACAACCTTTTCTCGTAAAACAAACATGTTACGGAAAAAGCAACTGAAGGAATCAACGCTACTGGGCGTGATGGACTTCCAGGGCTATCGACAGATGCTAGGATGAATGTCAATGGTGAAAGAAGAGAACCAAACAGCATCCCAAGAATAGCCCTGCACTGGACACCGGAAGGGAAAAGGAAAAGAGAGAGACCCAAAACCACCTGGCATCAAACTGTAGTGGAGGAAATGAAAAAAGCGAGCCCAGAACAAACAGGAGAGGAGGACCTTTGTTGCTGCACTACATGCCCTAATAGGCAGTAAGTAGGTAAGTAGGTACACTACTTTGTGGACGGCTCAGTGGCGCAGCGGTAGATTTGCTGCCTTACAGCGCTAGAGACCCGGGATTGCTCCAGACTATAGGTGCGGTCTGCACGGAGTTTGCACGTTCTCCCTGTGACCGCGTGGATTTCCTCCAGGTGCTCCGTTTTCCTCCCACATTGGAAAGACGTGCAGGTTTGTAGGTTAATTGGCTTTCTGTAAATTGTCCCTAGTGAGTAGGATAGAACTAGTGTACAGGCGATTGTTGGCTGGCACGGACTTGGTGAGCCGAAGGGCCTGCTTCCTCACTATATCTGTAAACTAAACTAAAACCTGATCTATGGTGTGTGTCGGTTGTAATGAGTAGACTGTGGAAAGGATCAAATGAATTGTATTTGTTTTATAGGATGCTTAGAGAAGCACCTCTCTACCTGTCGGTCTATTTTAGCCTATATGAATACCATTTCTCTCTTTTACTGTACTGGGATGAGAATCCTCCTTGTGGTTTCAACCTCCAGATCTGGCTGCTGTTCCACTAACACTGGGTGCTATCTTCAATTCACACTTCAATGCAGTTTCGACAAACAACATAGAAAAGTAGAGCACAGGAACAGGTTCTTTGGCCCACAATATCTGTGCCGAACACAATGCCAATATAAACTAATGTCATCTGCCTGCACGTGATCCATATCTCTCCATTTCCTGTGTCTACTGGGCACATATTGCATGGTGTCTCCAGGGTATTAAAGGATGCGGAATGCGATTTTGAAGCATTCTAAAGGTCTATTTTCCAGGAATTTTCGTGTCAATGCAGCTGGTGCAGTTGGCAAGTGCAGAAAGCAGCAAGATAAATAAATAGAGCCTTAATCTCCCAAGAACCTTGTTGATGGCAGTACATTCCACTGGGAGCTCAAACAGTGTAGATTCCTTCAGAAAGGAGCCACGCATGGTTCCTGGAAACACAGCGTTGACCATTGGGAAACTCTTCATGTTGAGGGGCATGAGAGCTCTCCAGTTCATAGTAAGGTTCAGTTTACTATATGGAGCCTTATGATCACATGAGTTCACTCAAAACCAAATGGGATCAGGTAGCGCTGATAATAGCACTGCCTGAGGTTTGCAGATCAGTAAGGCATTAACTGGCTGGTGGCAGTTTCAACACAGTGAGTAGGTAAGGGCATTAGACGAACGCTGTTGATGTGTAAAGAGCACAGAATTAGAAAACGTAGATTGCCATAATTTATAAGGTATAGTTTAGTTTATTATTGTCACGCGTACCGAGGATTAGTGAAGAGCTTTTTGTTGCATGTTAACCATTCAGCGAAAAGACTATGCATGATTACCATCAAGCTGACTGCCGAGTACAGATACAGGATAAAGGGTAAAACATTTAGTGCAAGATAAAGTCCAATAAAGTCCGATTAAAGGTAGTTCAAAGGTATCCAATGTGGTAGATGGAAGAACTGGGCCACTTTCTAAGAGACACAAATTCCTGAACTAACTCAACGGGACAGGCAGCATCTCTGGAGAAAAGGAATAGGTGACATTTTGGGTGGAGACCCTTCTAGACCTCGGACTTTATTGGACTTTAAATAGAAAGTTTAAATAGAAACTAGACTACTTTCTAGTCAGTGAGAGGACGGTTCAGTCATCACTCATCTATTGAGTTGTTTGGGAGATACCCAGTGAGGAATTTGACATGAAACTAGTGTTTAACAGGCATGAAATAAAAGTCATATATTATTGTAGTAGGCAACCACTTGTTAAATAGAAGATTTTCAGCTGTCCCAACTTCTGCCCTCGTAAGATTGTGCTCATCTTAAATTGGCAGCAAATTTCAATCACCCATCCTCCCCTGGACACACTGACCTTGTGGCAACTTGTTGCTGAACACCCCGATTTTAAAATCTTCAACCTTGTGTTCAAACCCCACGGCTATTGGCTCCTCCCACTCATCATACTTCCTAAATCATGCAAACTGTCCACAAAACTGCAATCCTCGCAACAGTTTGATGCTTTTCTCATATGACTATTGACCATGACATTGGTCTCTTTGCCCCAAACTCCAGAATTCCCTCCCCAAACCTCTCCTCCCTATTCACCTCAGTGTAAACATTTGGTCATTTATCCCTACATGACCTTTTCTGGCCCAATGTCTTTAATTATGCTGTCAAATTTACTCCAGGGTTTCAACGAGGGTTTGTTCAGTAATCAGACACCTTGGCTTAAAGTATGTCTGTAGAAAGCCCTCAGTGAAAGTGTGTTAGTGATTCTGTAAAATACAACGCAATGGAATTATAAGGATTCGTTTGAGACTGTTCATTGACTTAATGAATCCTATACAATACACATTGAACATTTAAGGAATATTAAAAAGTACATATATACTTTTATATTAAACCATAAAAAGTAAGTAGTAACAACAGATAAAGTGCAGACTTTGAACCCCAGAGAGTCTCTCTTCAGTTTATTAATTGTTACCTCCCTTGATAATACATCCCATTTTGCCAGTATGGTTTAGTCAAGAACTGAATGTTCTTTGGCCCTCTATACTTGGCTTTGTTACAGATGCTCAATCCTTGATCCCCCCTTGCAATCCCAGAGTGGTGCCAAGTCATTTTAGAATGTCCAACTGTTTGCACATTACTGATTAACTCTGGGAGTTTGCAGTAAAAATCTTGTGCTTGATGTCAACGAGCTGAAACTATAGAACAGAACATATTTCTTTTGACATTGACAGGGTCTTCTGTGGGGCCTCGCCATACAAGGATGCCTTTAGTTCTCCAGTGTTCAGGTTAGTGCCATGTAAAAAACACTCACGGCCATTCTTCAACATGGCCCGCACATACCTTGTAAGCAACTCATGATACATTCGTTGCCTGATCCGATTTGTTGTCCTTTTTCGATACGCTTTATTCCCCTGTATTCAGGTAAACAGGACTCAGTCTTACGCTATTCTTAATTATTGTACCTTTGTCACCTTTCATTTCTGAAGATGACCTGAGTAGATTAACCTGCATTGATAGGATTGAGTGTTCACTGCAATTGGAAATATTAAAACTACGAAAAAAAAAAAAAAAAAAAAAAATAATCACCAATTATTTTAGCAAAAAAAAACAGAGAATTGGAAATGCTCAAAAGGTCAGGTAGCCCCAAGAAAAGAAAAATCCAGTGATAAATTTTAGATAGAAGACCCTTCATCATATCATCTGACTTCTATCTGCCTAACCTACCAAGTGCATTCAGTATTTCTGTTTGTGTTTTATATTTCAGAATCTGAGATGTTTTGGTTTTCTTGAATTAGCCTGTTGTTGCCAAAATCTGTAGTTTAGGCTCCAGTTGTCATCTGGGGAAAAAAAGCTTCAGTAAATTCGATGCACTGATAGACGAATAGTTAGCATAACTCATCGCGTTCCAAATGATATGACTTTGTTCCCCATCAGGGGCCGGTACCAGGCAGGGGGGAGGGTTCTTCTCCACAGCAGAAAAGGAAAACATACCATCCAGTCTATTGCTCTCGAACTTGTGCTCAGTCCAATCTCTTGCTAATAACTTACCAATCCAACTGCAGGAGTTACCAAAGAGTGAAAGTGGAACTCTTTCCAATGGATCAGGTTTATTTAACAATTGAAATAACAGCTTGAAGAAGAAGAGTTGCAAATTCTGCTTCATATCATTGCAGTGGTAGAATGTTTTCCCAACACGCCACCAGTGCTTTTCACCAATTTCCAGCTTCTCTACGTCACCCCAACGTTTCTGAGCCATCGTACTTAATGTTAATTCAGTACTCCATCTACTGGCCTTTTCATTTAGTGCCTGTTGCTCAAGATAGGAATGGACCTCTGCAACATTGCATCTCAGGAAGTGCTCTTATTCACTAAGCTGCTGTTACCTTCCCAGTGTTTACTAAAAAAAGTCTTCCAACGTATTCCTCTAATCTAACCTCTCGATCGTAAAATCGTAACCCAACCCCTTATTCCTCTCTACCTCTATTCCCATTCTTCGTTTTGATGCTTCCCAAAATCCACCACTCCTACCAAACCTTTAGCATAGTCATAGAGTCATACAGTGTGAAAACAGGCCCATGGACCCAACCTGTCCACACAGGCCAACATGTATCAACTAAACCAGTCCCATCTGCCTGCATTTGGCACATATCCTTCTAAACTTACCCTATCCATGTACAGTTGTTTAAGAAGGAACTGTAGATGCTGAAAAAATCGAAGGTAGATAAAAATGCTGGAGAAATTCAGCGGGTGTGGCAGCATCTATTGAGCGAAGGAAATAGGTAAATCGGGTCTCGACCCAAAACGTCACCTATTCCTTCGCTCCATAGATGCTGCCTCACCCGCTGAGTTTCTCCAGCATTTTTATCTACTATCCATGTACAGTATAATTTCTGGTTGAAAAATTACTTTCTGTGTAACAAAGGTCCTTTGAGTTTATTACTGACTACTTTATGCACTCTGGACACAAAAAGCTGGAGAAACTCAGCGGGTCAGGCAGCACTTCTGGAGAAAACTATATTTTCTCGTACATATTCTCCTACATATTTTAGGCACTAGTTTGGTTCTCTTCCACTGGTAGAAATATATTTTCTACCTCTATTGTATTCACAAACAATATGTACATTTCTTCAGCCTACGTCCTTTCTAAGGTACTTTGTGGAAGTTTTCTAATGAGGAGTGTAATGAATCTATAAAATGAAGGTAGACTCAAAATGCTGGAGTAATTCAGTGGGACAAGGAGCATCTCTGGAGAGAATGAATGGGTGACATTTCGGGTCGAGAACCTTCAATCTGATATAGGGCCTCAACCCAAAATGTCACCTATTCCTTTTCTCCAGACATGCTGCCTGACCCGCTGAGTTACTCCAGCATTTTGTGTCTATCCTTATGCAGTGTGTTGTATCCATTCTGTGCAGTTAATAATAAAGATTTAAGTATGTACATAACAACTTTGTTAGTTTAGAGCACTGGCCCATGTAATACCAATTAGGCTTCCTCAGAATCTTTCCAGCAGTAGCTTGGCAGAAACTCCATGAAACACGGGGGAAAGGGGTTTTTGAAAAGTTGAAGTTATACAGGTAAGCTATTCAAAGGTCTCCCGGTTGCTAAACATTTTAACTCCCCCTCCCAATCACCTACTGACCTTTCTGTCCTGGGCCTCCTCCAATGTCAGGGTGGGGCCCAACACAAATTGGAGGAACAGCACCTCATATTTCGCACAGACAGCTTACACCCCAGTTGTATGAACATTGACCTCTTACTTCAAGTAACCCTTGCTTTCCATCTCTCTCCCCATCCCTCCCCCATCCTAGTCTGACTGTCCTCCTGATTAAATTTTAATTTTATCTCTGTATGCTTCGTCGTCTAAATGATCTATTCTACATTTTCCTTGAACTTTGTCCCCCTTTGATGTCTTGTTTTCACACCTTACACTTCCATATCTCTGTGTCTCCCTCACACCTGACCCTCAGTCTGAAGAAGTGTCTCAACCCAAGACGTCACCCATTCCTTCCCTCCAGAGATGCTGCCTGTCCCGCTGAGTTACTGCAACGTTTTTTGCCTATATTCCAATGTATAACCAACATCTGCAGCTCCTTCCCACATTATCAAATTAAGGGTTTGCTGTTTGGGAGTCAATTATATACGAGCGTACCAAAGAGTTCAGTTCAGTTTGTGTCTTTTTTTTCTGAAAGAGATCATGCGGAGGATTTTTTTTCAGTGTCAATTGTTGCCTAATTAGTTTAACAATCTCTATGGAGATAAAACATCTTGCTCACATCCATGTGTTGAAAATGTACAGCTGTTTATTTTAATTCAAGGAGGATGTGTTACTTAACCAAGGAACTCGATTCTCCCCTTTGGGAATTTGTTGAATGGAACTCCTCACAGTGCAGTTTATTGCAAAGCCATGTTGTACTGTATGTTTAGCTGGGATTGGCATATGGAAAACTGAATTTCTCTCACTTGTTTGGCATATGGAAATTTGAATTCTTTCCAAAGCCATTCTACACCTCAGGAAATATTTTGCAGCTGATGAGATGGCAAAAGTAAATTGACTGAAATAGCAAAAAAAAATCTTGAATGTAGATTTGAAAAAAAAGCCTGTATTCTACAAATAAAAACAGGAATAATATTTTGCAGGCAGCTTCTGATGAGATGCCTCGTTTAAGGTTACAAAAAAGTAAAAACTCAGCGGGTGACTGAATCTATGGAGCAAAAAAAACGTTTCGGGCCGAAACCCTTCTAGATTTGAAAAAAAGACCTGTAGATGGCTGGGGGATGGGAGGAGACAGCAGGGGGGCTGAAAGGGGAGGAGACAGCAAAACTAACAAAATTGGGAAATTCGTTGTTCAATAATAAACGGAATATGAGGTCTGTTCCTCCAATTTCCGGTGCTGCTCGCATGGCCCAGCTTCTGTGATGAGGCGGAGTGGGAGGGGGAGTTGAAGTGCTGAGCCACCGGGAGGTCAGCTTGGTTATTGCGGACCGAGCGGAGGTGATCGGAATGCCTCTGTTCGATGACTCTTTAGCAGTGCCGGACAAGTGAGAACTAAAGGGGTCACAAGGAACTGCAGATCGTGGAATCAGGAGCAAAATACAAAGTGCTGGAAGAACTCAGCGGGTCAGGCAGTAACTGTGGAGGAAGAAGTGTGTGCTTTAAGATGTAGAGGGGGAAGGGGTGGGTGGTAAATAGTGAAAATCTATTGAGTAAGAAGACATATTAAATCTTGGGAAGAACTCAGCAAGTGGTATTGATGGAGAGAGGGACAGACTTAATGTTCTAGTTACGACTTTAAACTTTACACTTTAGAGATACAGTATGGGAACAGGCCCTTTGGCCCACCGAGTCCGTGCCGACACTAGCAAAGATCAAACCTGGATCTCTGGCACTGTAAGGCAGCAACTGTACCGCTGCGCCACTGTAATGATTAAGTACTGATGAAGCAAGCCTCACAAGTGCAGTGACGTCCTACTCCACAGTTCATGGCACAGGTATATTTGGAGCAAACTCGCAACCTGAACCTCCCATGGTGAAAGTCTGTGCATGTCAGTATGTGTGAGCAGAAATGTGAAAGACCCAGAAGGAACATCATGGGCTTCATGAATGTCAGGGCCAGTCCCCTGTTTTCCCTTACTATGTTAGTTTTAGTGCAACTGAATTGTTCCGCACCAGTTGGTTTATAACAAGTATTCTCCGACTGGGATCCTGCAGTAAGGTAGTGGGATTTGAGTAATACATGTAACAATCGTTCTTAGTCATAGAGTCATAGACAGTGGAAACAGGCCCTTTGGCCCAACCTGCCCACGTCGTCCAACATGTCCCATCTACACCAGTCCCACCTGCTTGCATTTAGTCCATATTCCCCTAAACCTGTCCTATCCATGTACCTGTCTAAATGTTTCTTAAATGTTGTGACAGTACTTGCCTCAACTACCTCCTCCGGCAGCTTGTTCCATATACCTACTGCCCTTTGCTGGGGTGGAAGATTGCAACCTTCACGTGGTCCGCCCTGTTTCAACGAATGCAATCAACCCGGCGTGCACAATCAAATAAGATCAAATAGAACAAGTTGTCCTACAACTTTAGGCTGTGCACGTCATACGCAAGAAGAAGAAGAAGCAGAAGACTGCCCTTTGTGTAAAAGCGTTGCCCCTCAGGTACCGCCCCCTCACCTTAAACCTATGGCCTTCTTCTGTTTGGTCTTTCAAGCAATTTAGTTCAGGAGGGAAGGAGAAAACGGTGGAAGAAAGCCACACTTAAAATGCACACAACGTTTAATTAAAATGTTAGATTCCCATATACTGACCAAATGGAAATTACAACACTGCTGCTGTGTGTACACTGAGCTAATTTTTGCCAGGATACATCTTTGAACATTTCAAAATGATAGCAATTTCTGACAGTCCAAAGCCGGCAGTGTAGCAACACTTCTGTTTGCTTCACTTTTCAGGCCTTGGCAGTTAATGATCTGCGGTACCAAGATTTTTATTTGTTTAGTTTGGAAATGCAGCGCAGAACCAGGCCCGTCGGCCCACCGAGTCCGTACTGACCAGCGACCCCCCCTTACACTCACACTATTCTAGACACCTGGGACCATTTACAATGTGTATTAAAGCCAATTAACCTACAAACTTGTACATGGGAGGAAACTGGAGCTCCCGGAGAAAACCCATGTGGTCATGGGGAGAACATACAAACTCCATACAGACATCACCTGTAGTCAGGATCGAACCCAGGTCTTTGGCAGTGTAAGGCAGCAACTCTTCTGCTGTGCCACTGTGCCGCCCTGAATGAAATGCCCTAATTGCAATGAAATATTTACTTATGGATCTACGGGTGGGTGCTCCATTTATCGTCTGAAGGCAGTTTAAATGCAGAATTTGTGCCTGGCTACAATCAAGCAAAATGGAGAGAGACTTTCTGGAGTCAGATTCAGGTTTATACATTTGGAAATTTTTATTTCTGTGCCAAGTGGAAACTGCTTGTTACTTTTGAATAGTGAACCTCATTTGAAGGAGTTACATAGGTAGATTAAAATGTTGATTGTTATATCGGCTGCTGCAAAGGTTGAATAACTAGAAATTGATTTCTTAATCTTTAGAAATATGAAATTCTCCTCCCTCTGACATTGATTTATTAAGCAAACGTATTTAACCTAAGAATGTGTTTCTGAAGCTGTTTCTATTTATGGTTGAATGGCATTGTAAATGTCTGATATTTTACAGTGTATGTTGGTTTTGCAGAGGCAATTATTCTGAATCACTTTGCCCAGTAAGATAATTGAAAAAATATCTAACGTGTAGCTTGTGTATTGGAAAAATGGTGTTAAGATTAAGGGCTTCCTTTTCAACCACAATTTTAGATAGTAAATGAATTTCTCCACATATTAATCACAGAAACATGAGATGATTTAATCAAAAGATGGCCATTTGAGGTCATCGCGCTGCCCCCACTCTTGTTATACTTACGTATATGGCATCAACCTACTAATTTTTTCTCTAATGTGTAGAAAGGAACTGCAGATGCTGGTTTACACCGAAGGTAGACACAAAATGTTGGTGTAACTCAGTGGGTCAGGCAACATCTCTGGAGAAAAGGAATAGGTGACATTTCGGGTCGAGGCCCTTTTGCAGACTGAGAGTCGGGGGATAGGGAAACGAGAGGTATGAAAAGGCTCAGAACAAATATTTGGTCATCGGTGCCGGCTCTGACTTGTTCTGACCCTTTTCACAGCTGTAATTTCCCGCCAGAGATCCGGGTTCGAACCTGACTACTGGTGCTTGTCTGTACAGAGTTTGTACATTCTCCCCATGACCTCATATTTAAGACTACACCATTTATAGTCATCTGCTCCATGGTACGTTTTTGAGCCATTATTTACACTCACAACATGTTTCTCTTTGATGATCCCTTATTAAGATTGGGGAAGGTGGGACCTGTATAGAAAGGATGGGTTGCACTTGAACCCGAGGGGGACCAATATCCTGGCGGGGAAATTTGCAAAGGCTACTGGGGAGACTTTAAACTAGAATGGTTGGGGCGAGGGACTCAAATAGAGAAAGCTAGTAGACAGAATGGGAGGCAGGAAGCAGAAAAGGAAAGCACTCGGGCACAAGAGGAGAAAGAAAAAAAAGGAAATAAACAGAGAATAAGAGGCGGGGGGGGTTTCTTAAATGTGCATATTTTAATGCTAAGAGCATTGTAAGAAAGGTGGATGAGCTTAGAGTCTGGATAGACACCTGGAAGTATGATGTTGTGGCGATCAGTGAAACATGGTTGCAGGAGGGCTGTGATTGGAAACTAAATATTCCAGGATTTCATTGCTTCAGGTGTGTTAGAATTGGAGGGGCAAGAGGTGGAGGTGTTGCATTACTAGTCAGGGAAGATATTACAGCAGTGCTTTGGCAGGATAGATTGGAGGGCTCATCTAGGGAGGCTATTTGGGTGGAACTGAGAAGTGGGAAAGGGGTAGCAACACTTATAGGGGTGTATTATAGACCGCCAAATGGGGATCGAGAATTGGAAGAGCAAATATGTAAGGAGATAGCAGATATTAGTAGTAAGCACAAAGTAGTGATTGTGGGAGATTTCAACTTTCCACACATAGACTGGGAAACACATTCGGTAAATGGGCTGGATGGTTTGGAGTTTGTAAAATGTGTGCAGGATAGTTTTTTGCAGCAATACATAGAGGTATCTACTAGAGGAGTGGCAGTGTTGGACCTCCTGTTAGGAAATGAGACGGGACAGGTGGCGGAGGTATGCGTTGGGGAGCACTTCAGGTCCAGTGATCACAATACCATTAGTTTCAATATAATTATGGAGAGGGTCAGAACTGGACCTAGGGTTGAGATTTTTGATTGGAGAAAGGCTAACTTTGATGAGATGTGAAATGATTTAAAAGGAGTGAACTGGGACATTTTGTTTTATGGGAAGGATGTAGAGGAGAAATGGAGGACATTTAAAGGGGAAATTTTAAGAGTACAGAATCTTTATGTTCCTGTTAGGTTGAAAGGAAACAGTAAAAAGTGGAAAGAGCCCTGGTTTTCAAGGGAAATTGGACATCTTGTTCGGAAAAAGAGGGAGATCTACAATAATTATAGGCAGCATTAAGTAAATGAGGTGCTTGAGGAGTACAAGGAATGTAAAAAGAATCTTAAGAAATAAATTAGAAAAGCTAAAAGAAGACATGAGGTTGCTTTGGCAAGTAAGGTGAAAGTAAATCCAAAGGGTTTCTACAGCTATATTAATAGCAAAAGGATAACGAGGGATAAAATTGGTCCATTGGAGAGACAGAGTGGACAGCTATCTGCAGAGCCAAAAGAGATGGGGGAGATATTGAACAATTTATTTTCATCGGTATTCACCAAGGAGAAGGATATTGAATTATGTGAGGTAATGGAAACTAGTAGAGTAGCTATGGATACTATGAGTTTCAAAGTGAAAGAAGTACTGACACTTTTGAAAAATATAAAAGTGGATAAGTCTCCAGGTCCTGACAGGATATTCCTTAGGACATTGAGGGAAGTTAGTGTAGAAATAGCCGGGGCTATGACAGAAATATTTCAAATGTCATTAGAAACGGGAATAGTCCCCGAGGATTGGCGTACTGCGCATGTTGTTCCATTGTTTAAAAAGGGTTCTAAGAGTAAACCTAGCAATTATAGGCCTGTTAGTTTGACTTCAGTGGTGGGCAAATTAATGGAAAAGATACTTAGAGATAATATATATAAGCATCTGGATAAACAGGGTCTGATTAGGAATAGTCAGCATGGATTTGTGCCTGGAAGGTCATGTTTGACTAATCTTCAAGAATTTTTTGAAGAGGTTACTAGGGAAATTGACGAGGGTAAAGCAGTGGATGTTGTCTATATGGACTTTAGTAAGGCCTTTGACAAGGTTCCTCATGGAAGGTTGGTTAAGAAGGTTCAACTGGTGGGTATAAATGCAGGAGTAGCAAGATGGATTCAACAGTGGGTGAATGGGAGAAGCCAGAGGGTAATGGTGGATGGTTGTTTGTCGGGTTGGAGGCAGGTGACTAGTGGGGTGCCTCAGGGATCGGTGTTGGGTCCTTTGTTGTTTGTCATGTACATCAATGATCTGGATGAAGGTGTGGTAAATTGGATTAGTAAGTATGCAGATGATACCAAGATAGGGGGTGTTGTGGATAATGAAGAGGATTTCCAAAGTCTACAGAGTGATTTAGGCCATTTGGAAGAATGGGCTGAAAGATGGCAGATGAAGTTTAATGCTGATAAATGTGAGGTGCTACACTTTGGCAGGACAAATCAAAATAGGACGTACATGGTAAATGGTAGGGAATTGAAGAATACAGTTGAACAGAGGGATCTGGGAATAACCGTGCATAGTTCCTTGAAAGTGGAATCTCATATAGATAGGGTGGTAAAGAAAGCTTTTGGTATGCTAGCCTTTATAAATCAGAGCATTGAGTATAGAAGCTGGGATGTAATGTTAAAATTGTACAAGGCATTGGTGAGACCAAATCTGGAGTATGGTGTACAATTTTGGTCGCCCAATTATAGGAAGGATGTCAACAAAATAGAGAGAGTACAGAGGAGATTTACTAGAATGTTGCCTGGGTTTCAACAACTAAGTTACAGAGATAGGTTGAATAAGTAAGGTATTTATTCTCTGGAGCGCAGAAGGTTAAGGGGGGGACTTGATAGAGGTCGTTAAAATGATGAGAGGGATAGACAGAGTTGATGTGGATCAGCTTTTCCCTTTGAGAATAGGGAAGATTCAAACAAGAGGACATGACTTCAGAATTAAGGGACAGAAGTTTAGGGGTAACATGAGGGGGATCTTCTTTACTCAGAGAGTGGTAGCGCTGTGGAATGAGCTTCCAGTGGAAGTGGTGGAGGCTGGTTCGTTGGTATCATTTAAAAATAAATTGGATAGGCATATGGATGAGAAGGGAATGGAGGGTTATGGTATGTGTGCAGGCAGGTGGGACTAAGGGAAAAAAGTTGTTCGGCACGGAATTGTAGGGCCGAGATGGCCTGTTTCTGTGCTGTAATTGTTATATGGTTATATGGTTATTAACTGTCTTTGATGGTACTTTATCACGCTTTGATGGTTTAATGGTTTAATGGTTCAATCGTACTTTATTTGTCACAGTGAAATTCATTTTCGTGTACAGTTTGGTACAAGTATCACTATTCTTAGATAAGCATCTCAGATACAGTACCAGTGTACCAGCAGTGCACTGAATCAGTATACAGAGTAGCCTATTTTTGGATCCATTTGGAAGTCCCAGTTGTAAGTGCATGGTTCTTAACCTGACCATAAAGCATGTTGTCCTGGCGGTGTTGCAGAGTCCGCCTGGCCTAGCGTAGCCATGGTGTCCACCACTGCTTTATTCACTAGGGAAAGGGACAGAGAATTGGTAGAGAAACCTGCAATTTATTTGAACACTGGATATTGAATTAGATGGGAGATTAATTGTACTAATTGTGGCAGTGAATCAATAAGGTGTGCCCAACCCATTGACATAGACATCAGACCTGAGTGCATCTGATTGCATGCTAACCTTTGCAACAGACTGGTTGCCAAATCCAATAAATTAATAGCTCAGTGAGTGCAACTTTCAGACGTATCTTGAACTTTGAATGTGTTCTGAACTATTACAGCAAAGCGGCATTGAAGTGCGATGAAATAACTTGTAGATAAGAATTGAAATCCCATGGCTTCAAGGAATTCAGTGAATTCTGGCTAGTTCATCATCACTTTCAACCCCTTTGCTTTGTGATGGCCCCGAGGACCTTAAGGTTCAGGGTGAGCATCTCATGAGCAGTGGCCCACACAAGCGCAATACAAGTGGCCATTGTGTTAGACACAGACTTTGGAATTTAGAGATACTGCATGGAAACAGGCCCTTCAGCTCACTGAGGCCATGCTGACCAGCAAGCACCATGTACCCCCACACTATCCTACACACTAGGAACAATTTACCATTTTTTAACAAATTCAAGTAACCTACAAACCTGGACATCTTTGGAGTGTGGGAGGAAACCGGAGCTCCCGGAGAAAACCCACGCAGTCACAGGGAGAAGGTACAAACTCTGTAAAGACAGCATCCGTAGTCAGGATCAAACCTGGGTTCCTGGCACTGTAAGGCAGCAACTTTGCAGCTGTACAACCATGCCGCCCAAACCTGACCATTATAATAAAACACCTATTTGCTTTACCATGAAACAGTTTGGGTGGCTGTTGTGGGGTTCCTACAAGCACATGGGGCCATTATCCTCTTGTCTGGACAAATAATTACCCATGATAATTGTAAATGATGTGAAACTGAAATAAAGAACGTGAATGAACGGTAATTACGCATGGTCATTTTCATTCGAAAGGGCCACTACTCCCTAATAGCAAGGTTGATGTGAGGCCACAGAGAGATTGTTCTGCTTATGAGAGAATCATCTGCTTATGAGAACAAGACTGTGCTGTGTGGCACAGTGGCATATCAGCAGAGTTGCTGCCTTACAGCACCAGCGACCCAGGATTGATTCAGACTACGGGTGCTGTTTGTATGGAGTTTGTACGTTCTCCCTGTGACCACATGGGTTTTCTCCAGGTGCTCAGGTTTCCTCCCACATTCCAAAGACGTACAGGTTTGTAGGTTAATTGGCTTTGGTAAGTTGTAAAATTGTCCCTATGTTGGTCAGTGTATGGTCGGCGTGGACTTAGTGGGCCGAAGGGCCTGTTTCCACTGTATCTCTAAAGTCTAAATCTCAAGAGCTGCCAAATGTCTTGACAGCACCCAGCAGAGGCACCCTCACCAACCTCTTGCGATTCAGTGGGGATGACTTGGTTCATAGTCCATGGATTACTGGCACAAAATAAAAGGTCATAACACTAAATGAAGGATTGGTGGTTTCTGCACATTTTTATGCGTGTGATGAAGCCTACTGTAATGTATATCTCTGGCATTGTGATTTTCATCTACCTCTCAAATTATAATCATCATGCCTTCAAAGCAGGTTTTCAGAATTCCATTCGAAGCCGCTTTCTCAGTAATCGTGGATCGCAGTTAGTCGGGCATGTAATGAATGTGCAAGAAAATTAAGCAGACATTTACTTTGGTTGCCAATCTTTCCTCGAAAGTTGTACTCCTTGTTCTCTCTCAACCCTGAGAGAAGAGGATTTGTAATAATGTGTTAATACAGAAAATTCTGAGCTTGTATGCCAAGAGTGAAACTTAGTGGTAAAGCACCTTTTAAAAAATGATGAGGAAAATAGATTGGCATAACATATCCATTTTAAGCAATCATGATAAAAGAGCATTTCTTATCTAAAGACATTTTATCAGCTTGAAAAAAATGACTATTTCTTGGAAGTGGATCAACTGAAGTGAATTAATCTTTGGATTCAAATGTTTCCCATCTACTTGAATGATCTTTGGCCTAAAAGCAACCAGATGGAATGACTGGCACTGCATAGCATTCATTTCTTGACCGGTTGCAGTTTCTTCTGCAATATAATCGGTCCACCTACAGAAGAAATGAGGACCTAATAAAGGCTGGCGTACTACATTAAGGCAAATATCTCCTTATCTGATAACAGATTGTCTGAACAAAACTCAAGCCAGTCGACTTTGACTTTACTGACTCATCAACACAACAGAACACATTTGGGGTGGAAGATTGCAACCTTGACCTGGTCCGCAATCAACGAATGCAATCAACCTGGCGTGCACAATCAAATATGATCAAATGGAACAAGTTGTCCTACAACTTTAGGCTGTGCATGCCATACGCAAGAAGAAGAACAGACACATTCTGACAAATTTACGATCAAATTAATTAAAGTCAAATCTTAACTAAATGTGACCGTTTACACTCTGGACTCAATGGTCACGATCGTTGATTGTTATTGTAAAAGTTGAGATCAGCTTCACAGTTCATCGGCATGATGAAGGGCAATCCCAACAGTTTTAGTGTAGTTTAATTTAGAGATGTAGCGCTGAAACAGGCCCTTCGGCCCACCGAGTCCGTGCTGACCTGCGATCCCCACACATTTGGCGCAGAGGTATAGTTGCTGCCTTGCAGCTTCAGAGGCCCGGATTTGGTCCCGACTACGGGTGCTGTCTGTACGGAGTTTGTAAATTCTCCCCTTGACCTGCATGGATTTTCTCCGAAATCTTTGGTTTCCTCCCACACTCCAAAGACGTGCAGGTTTGTAGATTAATTGGCTTGGTATAAATGTAAATTGTCCCTAGTGTGTGTGTAGGATGGTTTTAATGTGCGGGGATCGCTGGTCGACACGGACTCAGTGGGCCAAAGGACCTGTTTCCGCGCTGTACATATCTCTAAACTAAAACTAAACTAAAATTAATAATTAAAACAATCCCACACCCACACTAGAAACAATTTACATTAATACCAAGCCAATTACGATGAAACAATGTTCCCCGATACCCCAAAACGTTTCATCAGAAACCTCAACAATGTAACTGAGACGAACTCTAAGAAGGATCTCGACCCGAAACTTCACCTATTCCTTTTCTCCAGAGTTGCTGTCTGACCCGCTGAGTTACTCCAGCTTTTTGTGTCTGTCTAAGGTTGCAGGTCTTATTTTCCCGTCTGTCATTCAAGTAATTCAAGTGTCCCATATGTATTCAATTGACTATCTTCAGGGTAACTTGAGATAGTTTTACCTTGAATGCAAAAGAATTAACAGTATGAGAGCTCTGGCTAACTTGAAGCGATCTCTCCATTCTCTTCCCCCTCCACACACATTCCTTCCCCATGCTACACAATTCACACCTCGTCAATCCTCTGGCTTCACAATTTACAACTCTCTAATCCTTTTGTTTCACATCTTTTGTGTGTTCGCCTCCGGTGATTCTCACTGTATTTTATCTGCCACCTAGGAGAATTGACAGGGGAACCTTGTGAGTTGACCACATAGTTTTCAAAGTGTGGTTTTCTGGTAAAATGCTAAGTTTAATGGACATTTATGGTGATCTGGAGTTAGAACAGTTGGGAAACATCCTGAATCAGTATAATCAAAGTATTTCACCAGATCTTTATGATTCTTTACAGATTTATGGTTTAAAGACCCTATAAAATTACAGCCATCTGTTGGAAATGGGATACTCAGCCATAGCTACCACAGGGATTGCCCAAAGCAGTTATCTGTCAATCAAGAAGGAAGCAAGTATCATACTGTTATGCTTTGCATTCAAGGTAAAACTATCCCAAGTTATCCTGATGATAGTCAATTGAATACATATGGGACACCATTCTGTTGAGTTCACTTTGAACACGGTCCCGCATAGTATGGGGACTTGTGTGCTGATGGACAACTAGGATTATCTCAGGGTTAATGGTAATTGTGTACTTATCAGGCAGCCTGCCCAGCTTGTCGACAAAGTTTGGTAATGTGTCAGGATTTGTTGGCTAAAGTCACAAATCCTGATGACAAGCAGAAGAGTTTAAAGGGATAAAGTCCCAGATCGTGACAAGCGTTGGCACCCAGCAGAGATGACACATCCTCAAGAACAACATAGAAACTCAGGTTGTGGACATGTAAGTTAAGACAATAGCATAACTCGACTTGACCGATAGGGTGCACTGGACATCCTGCAAATGGGAGAAGGGAGGCAGTCGTAGGAGTGACAGTCTCTGTTTATCGCAACTTTTTCAACTAGACAGGTCACATTACATCTGGCCCATGTGTCAACTTTCAGATAATAGTTCTTGCCATTAACGAGCAAGGTCTAGTTGTTTGTGTATTGAGCCAGTCCCTCGGCTGCACCAGGGACTTTGTGTTTTGTTTTGTGTTTTGCACTGCAATTTTTGTATAATTTATTGACATTTTAAAATATTTGTTTACTGTAATATCTATTGAGTAGCGTGTTTACAAACCTGGTGTGCTGTTGCAAGTAAGAATTCCATTGTTCTCTTTCGCTACATCTGACAATAAACACTTCTCAGCAATCATCTTGCTTCCCGCAAGTTCCTTCCCTAACTCTCTCCATTCTTCCTGTCAGGTCTCCTCCCTTCCCTAGCCCAGCTGTTAGAACCTTTCTTCCGAAGCCACATTCATCAACCTATCTATGGGCAAACACCACCACAGAAGGCTGTGATGTCAGGTATCTCATGCTGGAGGTGGCCTCCTTAATTTTTTCTTCAAACATCTACATTGCAATTGAAACATTTCCAAAACCAACCTGGTGTATGATATGTCCAGGATGCAGCAACAATGTCTATCTAATGTTGGACAAAGTTGCTGGGTTGCTGCAAGGATGCATGTAAATGGGAAAGAGAAAGGGCAAAGATAGGGTGGTGAGAGGCTAATGGTAAAATTAGAACAATAAGTTGACACTGAACTGGATGGTGGAACTAAAACTCTGGAGGTGATAGAATGTAGAATGTGATAAAGAGTGCAGTGTGTAGAAATTAACTGCAGATGCTAGTTTATGCTGAAGATAGACACAAAGTGCTGGAGTAACTCAGCGGGTCAGGCAGCGTCTCCAGAGAAAAAGGATGGATGACGTTTTCGGTCGGGACCCTAGTCTTAAGAAGGGTCCCGACACAAAACGTCTCCCATCCTTTGTGTCCAGAGATGCTGCCTGACCCGTTGAGTTACTCCAGCACTTTGTGACTATCTTCTACAGAACAATATAGCATGGGAACATGCTCACAACGTCTGTGCCGAATATGATGCCAATACTAACTCTCATCTTCCTGCACATGATCCTGCACATAAGCCTCCACTTCCTGCAAACCCACATGCCTATCTAAAAGCTTCTTAAATGCCACTGCTGTATCTGCCTTCATCACCTGGTGGCACATTCCAGGCACCCACCACTCTGCATAAAAAACCTGCCCCGCACATCTCCCTTAAACATTGCTCCTCTCACCTTAAAGCTGTGGCCTCAAGTCTTGGACATTTCCACTGTGTGGAAAAAATCTACAGTCTACCCTATCTATGCCTCATAGTTTTAAATATAGATTATATATGGATTAGTGTGGTTATCCACAATGAATGGCTGCAGAGAGATTTAGCTGGTAGATAACGGAAAGTGCAGCATCATCATCTTTATGATTAGGGACATAAATTTGACTGAAGTAATTAAAAATGTCTTTTAATCTAGAAAATGGGCACAGCTTCAACAGAATGCATATCTGACCTGACATCTTCCTAAGATCCTGGAAAATAGTAAGTAATTTAAAACTAACATCAAGGCATGTTATTAAATAAAGAAAATGCTCAGTGTCAAGAGGCAGACACACTGAGGCAGACACACTCAGGTACTTTCCACAATAAACGTTGTTACAACACCGTCATATTATCATCTTATCCTGGTGTACTTGTAAAACAACAGATCCACCATCGATTTTCCAGCAACTGGTGGTCTGGCACCTCCTTTAATCCGGACAATATCACAAGAGGGAATTTTTAATCTTCCTCCCTCCCTCCCCGGAAGTCCCCCCGTGAGGTGGCACCTAGGCCAGGTAAGGCCAAAGATCCTGTAGCAAGCAAGATAGACCACTCCTGCTAAATGCAATGGGCTGACGTGTAGTATGCAAAGCAGCGGAACGTGGGCCTTTTTTTCATCCATTTCAGTAACCCGACCCGACCCGACTCGCAGTGTAATTAACGTTGCGGGAGAACAATTTGTGTTAATAAATTATAATTCTGAAAATGAGGAGAAAATTTTTCCCAAATAACTTTTATTTTTACGAGGATGTTTCCGTAACCGGCTTCCATCTCCGCACTAGTATCTTTGCTCCGCTATGGGATCTTTGATGCGGAGACGGAAGCCGGTTACAGAAATGGGGCCGAAAATTACCCATGAATCTGCCCATGACCGTACTACGTCTTTTTCGTCGAGTGGTCTATCTTGCTTGCTACAGGATCTTTGAATAAGGCGGTCGATCTTGATTTCCGCAGCCGGTCGTCAGGTCGAATTTGCCCCTTGCAGCCGGGGCAATGGAATTTCAGCTCCAGGAGGTCATGGAGTTCTACGGCATGGAAACAGGCCCTTCAACCCCACCTGCCCATGCCAACCAAGATGCCCCACCCGCACGCGTTTGACCCATATCCCTCTAAGTGTCTGGGCGGCTCGGTAGCGCGACAATAGAGTTGCTGCCTAACAGCACCAGAGACCCGGGTTCGATCCTGATCAGGTGTGCTGTCTGTCTGGAGTTTGTACGTGCTCCCCATGACCACATCAGGTTTCTCAGGTTTCTTCCCACACTCCAAAGACGTACAGGTTTGTACGGTAATTGGCTTTGGTAAAAATTGTAAATTGTCCTTAGTGTGTGTAGGATAGTACTAGTGTGACTAGATTTCCCGGATAGCAAAGGCTCGGTGGGCCGAAGGGCCTGTTTCCATGCCGCATCTCTAAACTAAACCTTTCTTATCCATGTACCTGTCCATCTGAACAAGAGGCTGTATTTCAACTCCCGTGATGACAGAGTGACCATCCCCCGTCTAATTGACTTCAAGGACAGGCGGGAAGTTTAGCAAGGGTCATTGGTGTCACCCATCTCCCGGGGCCTGCTGAAATGCAAAGATCTCAGCATGTGGCGAAATAAGGGGGAACTTGTAGAAAGGTGCCGGGAACTAAGCAATGGGACAGATGGTCTCGATCAGTTTGATTGAAGTGCTGGTGAGTTCTCAGGTCAGCTCAGTGGTGCTTTCGAACACTCGACTGAAGAGTCACAAAGAAAAGCAATCAGATGTGAAGGCAATGGAATTCAGGATGCGGGCTGTTATTGCATAAAGGGTTTTCGCTAATCAGCGTGTATATCTTCATCATGGGATCAGAAGCAGGTCCTTTGTGTGTTCCATGCATGACTGCGATACATTAAGAGCTACGCGCGGCTAGGTTTAAACGTCGAAAGAAGCACTCAGACTTCATTTAGTCTACAGCGAGTGAAATACCACACTAGAGTTGGAAATTGAACTAGCCGCGTTCTGCTGTGTTCCTAGGACGCAATCTTTGCTCCTGATATCACTGTACATTGTTACCCACCCCTTATTACACCCGCTCTGAGAAACCTCCCGCGATTTGGGGCGAAATACAATTGTTCCCCCGCTGAAGCTGAAACGACAATTTGAGCGCGGCGCGTTATAAGTGCATCGCTCACATTAATTAAAAGGCAGGTCGTGGGGTTTGAGTTCACCTCTCCAGGTTAAAGTGCTGACGCCTGGCATCTTTCCAACGTGAAATGGCAGCTTATACTTCCAGACCGAATCCGTCTTTTATTGAAACGTGAACGCAACAGAGCGGGAACATTTGTGAATAAGCTGGCTAGCAGCGCCTGGGGCTCTTGAGTGAATATTTGAACTCACGCTGCAGCATATATCGAACTTCATAACCAGACTGGCGAATTAAAAAAAAACGATTTAATCTAGCGCACATTTTCATAACCCCTCCCCCTTTTGTGGCTAGTCGCGCTTTTCGAATAGTACAGTATATAAATACCGTCTGTGAATCAGTCAAGTCTTGGACCTGCCGCGTCTTTCCCTGCCAGAACTCATGGAAGGTTATCCCACATCCTTCTTAGCTTATGTGTGTGCTGTCAGCGTGGTAGGCACAGTCGCTTTCCTGAGACTAGCCATGGCTGAAATACAATGGAATCACCGCCTGGTTATTTATGTGATTCTCCTTATCGCCCTGGAGAGGATTTGTTGCGTTTTCCTGGCAGGCTTTTCAGGAGTTCTAATCTTCACAGCTGCATGCTTCCTCGTTTTTCAGTCACTCTCCTCTCCCAAGTTACCTGTCCAAGGGAAGGCCGTGTTCATAACAGGTAAGGCGCATCCTGAAATGCTACTGAAAACTGCACAAATGCCAATGTGTCTGGATTTTCTTTGTGTTGTTTAAATGGATATTTGTTTGAAATAAATACAGTCCAAAACATAATTTCTTAGCACTTAAAAAAAAGGCATAATGGGCTGCAGGCAAGTGAATATCAATTCAAATTATGAATGGATTTTTTAAAAAGTTTTGATTTTCAGTTAAACATTTGGCGCCCTGAAATAATAAAACACATGCTGATCAGCCCTGCTGATTGTTATATTGTGTTTTTGTTTTTACGTCGGACCTGCAGTGGCAAAAAAAAACCTCGTGTTTGTGGTTTGGAACTGCCTTCTGATTAGGACTGCTGTATGCTGAACTGTAGCGAGCGGAACTACGTTGCTACATTCACCATATTCTGGAAGTCTGGCAGATTAATGTCTTTCAGTCACCGCTTTGTGCTCCATATCAAACTATCTAAAAAACATTTTTCTTTTAGAAGAATGATTTATGAAAGTGCTTATTTACAGTTTTAAACGGAACTCTGCAAATATTCACATTGAACAACTGATTTAGACTGCACTAAATGAAATTAGTCTGTCCTGGCTGCACTTTGCAATGAAGAGAACGTGATTGTTCTTTCAAAATAAACTGTTGTAAAATAAAATGAGTGCAGTTTAGTTTGTGCTCTTTGAAATCTGAGTACTTTGCAAAGAAATGAATGAAAGGGCGGACGAGCTTGCCTGAGCGGCGCGAAACCAAATCCTCTTCAGTGCTGGACCTGACCGTCCACTTTAACCTCTTCCTCTTCCATTCAATGCCAGCAGTGAAAACTGTCACTCATCTGTTAAATCAGCAGAGACCAACTTCAATCAATTGTGTAGTTCCTACTGTAAATTTTGAGTGTATTTTTTTGTTTTTGTTGTTTATTTTTAAATATTCCAGCTCTAGGTCATTGGATGCTTCACAAATCAGCTCTGTCCACTCTACAAGAGCTGAACTTACAGAGTGGCAGTTTCTGTAGGAAAACAAGTTAGTACCCCACTCCCACCCACCAGTCCCCCCGTCCCAACTGTGCAGTTGTCACCGTTTTAACGAAGAAGAAATAACGGTAAGAGTTTAGCCAATTTTCTGCATTCAGATCCTGTGTCACACGACGCAGAGCTTTCATGTTTGGTGTGAGAAGGCTTTCCAGGTCCTTGTGCAGGAAGGAACTGCAGATGTGTGGGAGGGAACTGCAGATGCTGGTTTACACAGAGGATAGACACAAAAAGCTGGGATAACTCGGCAAGTCAGGCAGCATCTCTGGAGAAAGGGAATAGGTGACGCAAATTGGGTGAACAGCGCCTCACATTTCGCTAAGGCAGCTTACAACCTAGGTTTATGTTTTTGATTTCTCTAACTTCAATTAACCCTTGCATCCCCTCTCTCTCCGTCCCTCTCACGCCAATCGTCATACTAGTTTCACTGTCACCCTACCCAGTTTCACTGTTTGTATCTCTCATTATCACCTTCTCCACAGCCAACAATCGACCATTGTGCCACCTTTCCCAGGCAATAGGAGGTTTTGGAATTGCGCTATGTACATGCATGTGATACCTTTTACATGAAGTGAGATATTCCAAGTTCCCTAACCTTTAAAAGACATTTGGACAGGTTCATGGATAGGAAAGGTTCAGAGGAGTACAGGCAAAATTCAGACAGGTGGGATTAGTGTGGATAGGGCATCTTGGATGGCATGACCGAATGGCATGACTCTATGACCTTTTTCCCAGGATGGAAATATGAAATGCTATAGTGCAAGGGTTTAAGATGAGAGGGATAGAGTTTAAACGAGATGTCCGGGGCAAGTTTTATTTACACAGAGGGTGGTAGGTACTTGGAACGCACTGCTAGGGTTGGTGGATGAAGCAGATACAATAATGGTATTTAAGAGGCTTTGGACTAGGCACATGAATCTGCAGGGAATGGAGGGATATAGATTACATGCACTCAGGTAAGAGTTAGTCTTGGCATCATGTTCAGCATGGACATTGTGAGCCGAAGGGCCTGTTCCTATTCTATACTGTTCAATATTGTAAGGGAGGATTTGAGTGAAAATTGGCACTAGGTTGAAAGACGAGAGACCATAAAGGGATATAAAACTTTGGTTGAAGATGCGGTGTGTGGATTTCCTTTGAGGAAATGAGAGGCAGAAGTCGGGAGTGCACTTCACAGCCTGGTGCCAAGGCAGCTGAAGGCAAAGCTGCCAATGGTAGTTGGAGCAACTGGAAACTGGTAGAGAGTTGCTTTGCAGATTGATCTGCTGCACCAAATGAAAATCAGTCTGGGTCCAGTCTGCAACGGAAACAGCGTGTGGTTGCGATTTCAAAGCAACTTTAATAGAATTAATGTTGTTCAGTTTGTGTTGTGTGGCTCTGAAATTTGAATCCTTCACATTGAAATGAATGAAAGGGCTGATGTGTTTCTTCCTGAGCAGTGGGCAGACAAATCCGAGCACCCACTCATCCTTTTAGCACTGGACGTGACTATGACCTTTCACACATCCTCTTCCTTTCACTTCCATCAATGCCAGCAGGGGAAATTGGCACCGATCTACTCATTTAACAAGGAACCGCAGCATTGGAGTAATTTTGGTGTTTACGTTCTGTGTTTTAAAATATTCCAGCTCTAGTCAATTAGACGTTCCACGATCCAACACCATCCATTCAGTGTGAGCTGAATTGAATGAAAGCCAGTTTTTGCAGGGAAAGGTTACTCCACCCACTCCTTCCCATTTGTCATTGTTATTTAGATGAACAAATATTGATCAAAGGTTGGCAATTTTTCTACGTTAAGAGTTAATGTTAGTTATAGGCTCTGTCACGCAAAACATAGCAATGGTACGTGGCGTGAGAAAGCTCATCTGAACTTTGAGCCTGTTTCAATTCAAGGCTGATACCCAGGTTTTATCAGGCAATGAATCATCCTACCACACCCAGAGAGCCGTGTTGAACAACTTTTTTTCTACCTTTTTGATGACCCTTGGACTATCCTTGATTGGCTTTACCTTGCACTGAAGGTTATTCCCTTGTCGTGTATCTATACACTGTAAATGGGTCGCTTGTAATCATGTATTATTTTTATGCTGACTAGTTAGCATGCAACAAAAGTTTTTCACTGTACCTCTGTACACGTGACAATTAACTAAACTAAAAAACGAAACTGTCTTGTAATTAAACCTTTTGGTCTCAATATAATTCTGCTGCTTTGTTACTGCATTTGAAGATCGGTGCATGTACCTCGGAGTGTCCAGGACTGTACTTTAGATCTCCAACCAGAACTTTCATCCAAATATAAAACAGCTTCCACATTCTTGCATTCACCAGGGAGACCACTCGTGGAAAATGATGCAAATGTTCCATGGCTCAGGCAGCATCTGAGTTAAAGACTATTCATCAGATCTTAGTACGTCCAACATGCAGCCTCTGTCTACGTCAGCAAGGAATGATTGATTGATACTTTTATTGTCACATGTACTTGGTAGAGTGTAATTGTTTGTTTCTCATACAATACGTAAGTATACAAAGAGTCGCCTTGTATAAGCTGTCGACAAAAGTTACAAAAAGTATTCAATATAGTTTGGATGGTCCCTCTTCTTCGCCCTCCCTCCCCCTCCCGATGCCTGGTCCTTGATTCTCAGCAACCTCCCACACTGGGCCCCTCTTTGTTCTCGGCAGCCCCCCAACACCTTGACTGGCCGCCGGTGCTCACGAAGGTGACTGCTCTCTGACGGCCTTCCACTCTCAATCGTGCTCATGGAATGTTGGGGTGTGGATCATGTGCAGACAGATGAGACTAATTTTGCTTGTTTGGCATGGACATTGGGGGCCAAAGGGCCTGTTCCTGTACTGTACCTTTCCATGTTCTATTACTGATTGGAAATGACTGGAGCCTCGCCACTAATCCCTGTGACATTCCACAAATTGCTTAATATTGCTCAATATTATAGGATTAATACTACGAAATGATAGCAAAAGACCTCTAACTCTTTGTAAGTGTTAATATAATATAATTCTACTTTCAATAGAAGTGATTCTGTGTTTAAAAAAAAAAGGTGGATATGAAATTAAACTGTAATTTAATAATGATTACGTGTTGGCAGATGCAGAAGATAAGGCCATAAGACATAGGAGCAGAATTAGGCCATTCGGCCCATTGAGTCTGCTCTGCCATTCAATCATGGCTTATCTATTTTTCCCTCTCAACCCCATTAACCTGCCTTCTCCCGGTAATCTTTGATGGCCGTAATTATCAAGAACCTATCAATCTCCGCTTTAAAAATGCCCCATTACATGGCCTCCACCGTCGTCTGTGGGAATTAATTCCACGGATTCGCCTGATGTTTACTGGGGAGATTTGTCAACTTAGAGTTTTACTGCATGGAAACAGGCCCTTCGGCCCACGCCCACACCAGCCAACATGTCCCATCTTCACTAGTCCCACCCACCTGCGTATGGTCCATATCCTTCTAAACCTATCCTACCCAAGTACCTGTCCAAAGGTTTCTTACATGTTGCCATAGTACCTGCCTCAACTACGTCCTCTGGCAGCTCATTCCAGACCCCAACCACACTTTGTGTGAAAACGCTACCCCTCAGTTTCCTATTCGATCTTTCCCCCCTCACTTTAAACCCACGTCCTCTGGTTCTGGAATAATTTGTTAAACCCAGTCACAAGTAGGGTAGTTTTTATGTATCTGTGTCAATTAACTTGTGAATATCAACCCTCACCTCACAAAACATAGTGTCTTCTGCATTCCATTGAAGTGTTGCCTAGTGGGAAGAATTCTTTAAAAAAAAAATGATGAAACCAATGTTTAAAAAAAATATGGCAGAATTTCTGGCTCCAGGTGAAGGGCAGTGGAACTAAACACCATTTGAAAATAAAGCAATGAGAAATCAATTAAAAGATTAGAGTTGTCAGTCAGATACAGCGATGGGACTTTGTTCTGGGACCTGTACACTTGCAACTGTGGTGCTTGAAGCTAAAAGAGTATTTCTGCCGTACAACTAAACAGTGAAGGAGTTAAGGTTATGATTTAAATTGTCACTTCCAAAAGAATTATTCACTTTAATCACTTGGGCTTTCTTTTTTATTTTAGTTTATTTGAGAGAGACAGCACAGAACCAGGCCCTTTGGTCCACCAAGTCCGCGCCGACCAGCACAAACAGTATCCTTCACACTAGGGACAATTTCCAATCTTTACCAAAGCCAATTAACCTACAAACCTGCACATCTTTAGAGTGTGGGAGGAAACCGGAGCACCCAGAGAAAACCCACGTGGTCACAGGGAGAACGTACAAACTCCATACAGACATCACCCATAGTAAGGATCAAACCTGGGTCTCTGGTGCTGTAAAGCAGCAACCCTGCAACTGCAGCAACATGCTGCCCTATATGACCATGGCTTTCTGTAAATGATCCATTGCATTCTCCTCCCATCATCTGCAGTGCAACAGCAGTAACAATATCATTAAGTGGCCAGTTCCTGATCGTGTTTGGCTGTCACCATATTAATAGGGGTCTTGGTTGCAGCCAAATATGGCGTGAAATACCTCAGTTTTTGAAATGCCTCTATAATTATCTCAACATTATATTTTTGTGGGAATTTCCAAATTGTGCCATCATCTGCGATGAAGGAATAACTCGCTCCATCAAGCCGAACAGATGGCTTCCAAGCTTTTCTTCTCTCTTCATTTGCTGTTGTAGTGAGTGGGTAAAACATCTTGTCCGTGCGCCATTCCTCGTGTTAGTTGAGCTGGCAAAAGCCCACAGTTGAAAACTGCTGCCGTGGCGGTTGTAGGATTGAAGTCTGGCCAATGCAATTGTCAATAGGTGAACAAAAACACAGTAGGTGGTCCCCTCAAACCTGCGGAACGAATGAATGCTTTGTCACATGTGACAAGTCACAGTGAAATTCTTTGCTTGCATACCCAGTATGCAAATAGTCACCCATAAAGGGTGCTTACAAAGTACCCCCTTTGTTCTCCACCCCCCTCCCTCATGGCAGTCCCCCCCATGAGGGGTCCTGCTAGTTCTTCCCCCTCCCTCAAGGCAGTCACCCATGCCAGGTCCTCCATTATTCCTTCCCACAGCAGCGGCGTCCTCACTTCCACATGTCCGTCATCGTTCGTGGGTCGGGGCCATCATCGTCCACCGCACCGACCTCTCCACTATAGCTGCCGGTGCCTCGCCGGACTCCGATCCAGACCCAGGCTCCGCAGACCCATCGGCCATTCTCCGCGGGCTTCATTGACTCGCGATGTTGCCTGTAATGTTCCCTTAACCAAGGCCATTAAAAATAGATTGGTTGGTCACTTCTGTGGCATTTGTGGATTAAATATTTATGCAGAATGCAATCTCCTGATTTTCACATTCATCATTTTAAATAAATAAGCACATCTATAAATAAACACCATGCCATTTTGAAAGAAAATCCCATTGTCTTAGTTTATATTCTTTTAAGCAATGAGGTAATTGTGAACTATCTAGTGTAGTTTTCATACGATGGTGGAAAAGGCAATTCAGCAATGAAAAAATACTAATACATATATTCCAATACTCCCTGCTCCCCAGTTTTACAAATTACAGATGACTTCTTTCTTAAGTTGTAAGTCTTCAACTGGCTCCCAGTGGAATATGTTCCAAATTTGTTTTTTTTTTAAAAACAATGTAAAAACACCCAGGAGGTCAAGCAGCGTCTGTGGAAAGAGAAGCTGAGATAATACTTCTGCTCCAAAACGGCAGGCCAAACTTAGTGCGACATTTTTGTTTAAATGTGATCAAACATTCTCGTTATGTAAGGTCTTTTTTTCAGGATCATTGCTGCAAAACCATTTCAATTTTTTGTCATTTCAAAATTAAAACTATATTTTATGGCAGTTAATTGTGCCCCAAAATGAACAAGATTGATCTTTTCAATGTGATGCAAATTAAATTCCAGGTTGAGTATCAGGCGAATTAGCATTACATAGACAAGTACAACACATGAACAGGCCCTTCGACCCACAGTGTCAATGCTTAACATGATGCCAAGATCAATTTAAATCTTGCTTGCACATGATCCATATATCTCCGTTCCCTGCTAATCCAAAAATCTCTTAAATGCCACTATCATATCTGCTTCAACCACCATCCCCGGCAACACATTCCAGGCACTCACCACCTTTTAAAAGAGACTTGCCCCGCACATCTCCTTTAAACTTTGCCACTCTCACCTTAAAGCTCTGCCCTCTTGTATTTGATTTTTCCATCTTGGGGAAAAAGGTTCTGACTGTTAATCCCATCTGTGTTTCTCATAATTTGATATACATCTACCAGGTCTCTCTGCAACCTCTAGATTAAGCATTTTAAAATCGATGCTTAAAAAAAACTTTTTTTTTAACCTTTGGTTTGGCGAGGGAGTGGGGAGTTGAATGGTGAGAGTGAAACTTGCTGATCACCTGAACTTAATTGAGGCAAGTAAAATAACATATAGGCTCACTGTTTTTGTGAAATTGAGCAATGGATAATTATCTACATAGTAACATGCAGCTTTGCAGGTTACAGGTGCGACAAGCATTTGGAAACATACTTTGCACTGAGGCACAAGCCAGCAGAATAGCAATGCCTGAGACTGTGGTTAAAGCAAACATCTTTCATTCATGAGACATTTGCAGTTAGCCCAGTGTTAAGCAGTGACGGTCGTCCCTCTCAGCAGCTGCCTGGGCCCTCTAGTGCAGCAAAGTTGTGTAACCTCCACCTAGTTCCAAGTGGCAGCAGTCCACGCTACAAAGCTGCCCGTAATTTTGCACTAATTGACAGAAAATTGGCCGTTTCACTCGGAGGCCACAATGATAGCTCGAGCAAGAAACGAAAATATTGTTCTAGTGCAGCAGTGCTGTGTTGTTCAAGCGTTTTCTTTGGATGTTTGACGTGGTGATAACCTGGGGTTTCATACTGTGTAGTGTATCGAAAGCAGAAATGCTGCATTCCTCAGCCTACGATCCTGCGGCACATTTGGAACTAAATTCCACAGAAGATTTTCACGAGAAAAGAGTAAAAATTCTATTTCAAACCCATATGAGACAAAACAATTGCCCCTAAATTCTTTAGTTCTATCGTTTTAGAGATGCAGCGTGGAAACGTGCCCTTTGTTCCACCATGTCCTGACCAGTGATCACCCATATACTAGTTCTATCCTACACACTAGGGACAATTTTTACAAAAGCCAATTAACCTAGAAACCTGCACGTTGTAGGAGTGTGGGCAGAGACCGGAGCACCAGGAGAAAACCCACACGGTCGCACAGAGAACGCACAAACTCCGTACGGACAGCACCTGTAGTCAGGATCAAACCGGGATCTCTGGCGCTGTATGATAGCAACTCTACCGCTGCATCATCCCTCTTAGCTGTTACTGCCCCACACAGCCAATGACCCTCTCTGCAGGGTGTCTTTTCTATAGATCAATGAGTATAGAAGTTGGGAGGTCAAGTTGCAGTTATATAAGACATTGGTGAGATATTTAGAATATCATGTTCAGTTCTGGGCACCATGTTATAAGAAAGATAATGTCAAGCTTGAAAGGGTTCAGAAAAGATTTACCAGGATGTTGCCAGGACTAGAGGGTGTAAGCTATAGGGAGAGGTTGAGTAGGCTGGGTCTCTATTCCATGGAGCACAGGAGGATAAGGAGTGATCTTATAGAGGCGTGCAAGATCATGAGAGGAACAGATTGAGTAGATACACAGAGTATTTACCTTCTTCTTCTTCTGGCATATGTCTTTTAGACCTGCAGCTCCGTTGAGGCGAGCCAGGCCAACGTTTCATTGTCCAGGTCAATCAGACCTCGTTCACCATTCGGTGGCCGGTGTTTGGGGCAACTGGTGACGATGTGCTCCACTGTCTGTGTTGGGTCCCCCACACTCGCAGGAGGCGCTGTCCACGAGGCCCCACCTCTTCATCGCTACTCCATAGCGTCCGATGCCTGTCCTCAAGCGGTTGAGGGTTATCCACTGCTTTCGGGGCAGGTCCTGGCCAGGGACATTCATGGGGTCATTGATGTAATGGTGCAGCCTAGATGGTTCCACTGACTTCCATCTCGTCTTGACCCAGGCGGCCTTAGAAGCGTCATCCTGTGTTGTGCAGAGCAGCTCTTGGGCTTGCGTGGCAAAGGGGTGCCGTGACTTGAGGCACACTCGTCGTGGTGTTTCTAGGTAAGAGTATTTTACCCAGAGTAGGGGAATCGAGGACCAGAGGACATAGGTTCAAGGTGAAGGGGAAAAGATTTAATAGGAATCCAAGGGGTAACTTTTTCACACAAATGGTGGTGGTTGTATGGAACAAGCTGTCAGCGGAGGTAGTTGAGGCTGGGACTATCTCATTGTTTAAGAAACAGTTAGATAGGTACATGGATAGGACAGGTTTGGAAGGATATGGACCAAGCGCAGACAAGTGGGACTAGTGTAGCGGTGTTGGGCAGTGTGGCCAAGTTGTGCCGAAGGGCCTGTTTCCACACTGTATCACTCTATAACTGCCTCACCTCTCTAAGAAGGTTGTTCGTTCAAGTCATTTGTAAGCAACTTGAGCACTAATCTAAACAATGCAGAGAATACTGAACGAGGTACCACCCCTTTGGAATCAGCACTTAAATCAAGAACTTCTGTTTTTGCCCTCTTCAATGAACATAAAACATTTTATGGAGACACAACGGACACCAGATGCTGGAATATTAAACAAGCACAAAGTTCTGGAGGTGCTCAGTGGGTCAGGCATCATCTGTGGAGGGAATGGACGGGTGATGTTTTGGGTCGGGATCTTTCTTCAGTTATTTCATAGCTGCCTTTGAGATCTGCCAGTTTTTGTTTTTCCGCAGTGTCCCAATAATGGTGATGTTTCACTATATGTTTGCCAAAAAAGTTGATCAAAAGTGGTTGATTTATTTACACTTCTATTGGAGACCATGATTTGATCTGCACTTTGATGCACTGAAGAATTTAGAGATATAGCGCAGAAACAGGCCCATCGAGTCCGTGCTGACTACCAATCACCCTGTACACTAGCACTATCCTACGCTCTAATGCCTCTGTCCCACTTAAGAAACCTGAACGGAAACCTCTGGAGTCTTTGCGCCCCACCCAAGGTTTCCGTGCGGTTCCCGGAGGTTGCAGGTAGTTGCCGGAGGTTGCAGGTAGTGGAAGCAAGTAGGGAGACTGACAAAAACCTCCGGGAACCGCACGGAAACCTTGGGTGGGGCGCAAAGTCTCCAGAGGTTTCCGTTCAGGTTTCCTAAGTGGGACAGGGGCATAAGGACAATTTACAATTTTATTGAAGCCAATTAACCTGCAAACCTGTATGTCTTTGGAGTGTGGGGAAAAACCAGAGCTCCTGGGGAATGCCCATGTGGTCTTAGCGAGAACTTGAAATCCATACAGTCAGCACCCGTAGTCCAGGATTGAATCTAGGTCTCTGGCACTGTAATGCAGCAAATCTGCCTTTGCACTACTGTGCTGCAAAGGACACTGGTCAGTTTACATAGTTACATCTGCATCACATATAATTTATTTTTATTTTTTTTACAGTGCATTTCTCAAATTCTTGAGTATCCCTTAATTTAATGGGTGCATGAAAAGTGATTATGCCAACAGCCAATAAAGCCCTGAGCTCCAGCGTTCCTTCGCTGACCCTCTATCTGTCATCCTCTTCCATTGCTGTTTAGTTTAGAGATACAGCATGGAATAAGGCCTGTCGGCCCACTTAGTTCATGTCGACCATCAATCACCCATTCACACTAGTTCTATATATCCTCCATTCACATCCACTCCCTGCACACCAGGGGCAATTTAAAGAGGCCAATTAACCTACAAACCCACACATCTTTGAGATGTGGGAGGTAACCGGACCACGCGCAGGAAACTCACATGGTCACAGGTAGAACGTGCAAACTCCACACAGACAGCACCCAGTGAGGCAGAAGCTCTAAGGATTGAACCTGGGTCCCTGGCCATTGTTACCTCCTTTTATCATCCGTTATAACTTGGTGCAAAGCATAACAGAGCATTTATGAAAAGTATGATGGAATCATAGTCACACAGCATAGAAACAAGCCCTTCAGCCTAACTTGCCCACAACGGCCAACATGTCCCATCTATACTCGTCCCACTTGCCTGCATTTGGCCAATATCCCTCTAAACGTGTCCTATCCACGTACCTGTCTAATTGCTTCTTAAACATTGCGATAGGCCCTGCCTCAACTACCTCCTCAGTCTGCTCATTCCATACATCTACCACCCTTTGCGTGAAAAAGTTACTCTTCAGATTCCTATAAAATCTTTCACCCTTCACCTTAAACATATGTCCTTGAGTTCTCGATTTCCCCTACTCTGGACAAGAGACTCTGTGTGTCCACCCGATCTATTCCTCTCATGATTTTATACACTTCTCTAAGATCACCTCTCAGCCTCCTGCGCTCCAGGGAATAGAGTCCTAGCTTGCTCAACCTCTCTCTATAGCTCAGACCCTCGAGTCTTGGCAACATCTTTGTATATATTCTCTGCACCCTTTCCAACTGAACAACATTTCTCCTATAATATAGTGCCCAGAACTGAACATGATACTCTAAATAACAAAGATAATTTTGAAGTTGTAAAGAGGCTACATTATTATGTTTTTTTTTGTCTAACTGACTGACTGGCATTTCTGCTCGTGTTTGTATACCACAGTGGTGCCAAGCAATTGGATTTCTGGGAAGGTAATTGGAGATGATTGGAGATCCTAGAATCATTTTCTGCCTTTTGTGACTGGAGCTGACGTCAGCCATAACCATTGACCACTGCGGTTGATAATTCCTACAGTGGGGAGAGGAATACCATGCACAATTTCTGTCGTGTTGTGCATACATGTTTGAGCCAAGATTAGACTTGGCTGTGACTCTCCCTAGAGCTGATATCATTGCTCACATTCACTTCTCATACTTGTCCCTGAAGAACAGATGCTTTAACAAGGTCAGCTAACAGCATGTACAAAGAATTAATCCCGTCACCTTCTGGGCTACGTGACACAGCTGTTTGCTGTGTAGTCCCACTGGGCAATCAGTGGAAAACCACTCAGCTGTTACCAGTCAGTCCTCCAGCATTTTGGTCTCTCCGTAACTGACCCGCGACCATCTCGTTCAGTTCAACAACACAGTGAAGAATACTTAGCTCTCAGTCCCCACTGCTTCAATGTCAGCAGCAAAACCTAACCTGTATCCCTGAGCAAGGGGAAAGGGGGAGGACGGGTAATCATGTGGAATAAATATTAATTCAAAGCTGTTGCTTGGTTAAGAGCTTTAGTGGAGAGTTCCCATCATTGCACCTCGGGTTTGTACGTTCTCCCCGTGACCGCGTGGGTTTTCTCTGGGTGTTCCGGTTTCCTCGCACATTCCAAAGACGTGCAGGTTGTAGGTTTCTGTAAATTGCCCCTGGTGTGTAGGATAGGACTAGTGTAGGGGTGATCGCTGGTCGGCCCAGAATCGGTGAGTTTTTTTTCCTTTTCATCTCTGCATGGCCCTGCAACAGTTAAATCCCTCATCGTAGCATTTCAGACTGGAACTGATAACTTTTAGGTGTAGAGTACATTTGAGGCTGGGGGCAATGTATGTTCAAATATCAAACTTCCTAACTGTCTTTGTCAAATGTTCAAATGATTTCCTGCATCATTACTTTGGATAAATTCAGCAAAGTGGAAAAAATCGAGGGTTATTTGGAGTATATAGATTTATGTATGTTTTTAGGATTAAATATATATTTGCAAATATTCTTTCAACGAATCAACGAAACTTTCCTAAGCCTGCAATACTTTTAGTTTAGTTTAGAGATGAAGCATGGAAACAGACCATTCAGCCCACCAAGTCCACGTTGACCAATGGTCACTCGTTCACAAGTTTTATGCTAGACCAGTTTTGCATCCTAGAGGCAATTTACAGAAGCAAATTAACCTATAAGTATTTGGAATGTCGGAGGAGATCCATGCAGTCGCAGAGAGAAGGTACAAACTACAGACAGCACCCTTAGTCAGGATCAAACCCGAGTGCTGGAACTGGGGAGTGAGGCTGATCAATAAACATCAGGAACTCCTGCGCATCCTCAGCTGCTTTTCAGCTTTGTTCTCTCGCTGAAGACTCTCAGCAATGTTCTTCTTGTCCCAGTTAAACCAAAACAAAGTTCACCACGATTATCAATTATCCAACAACTTTTTTTTAAACGACTTGTCCTTAATTTTGCAGACTGCATAAATTATTGGAGACACAAGGAACTGCAGGTGCTGGCTTATATAAAACAAGTACAAAGTGCTGGAGTAACTTAGCGGGTCAGGCGGCATCCCTAGAGATTGTTTCAGGTTAGGCTATGCTCAGTCTGACGAAGGGTCCCGACCTGAAACGTCGCCTGTCCATGTTCTCTAGAGGTCCTGCCTGCCACATTGTAAAATTAAATCCCAACTTCAACACTTTTTGTGGGGGGATTTATCGGCATAATTTACTGTTTGGTCTAAACTTCAGGAATATGATTTCTGAACTAATGTAAACAAGATGTGATATTTTCAGAGCAACCCTTGTTCTACTGTTGTATTATCACAACTAGTGTACGGTTACAATAGTGAACCCCCTGTCCCAACCCACATCATTTGAAGTCTACCCGACACAACCTCACGTCTGAAGAACGGTCCCGACCCGAAACGTCACCCATTCCTTCTCTCCAGAGATGTTGCCTGTCCCGTTGAGTTACTCCAGCTTTTTGTGTCCATCTTCAGTTTAAACCAGCCACACTATCCTCTCAGTTCCTTCCAATACACACCCTCACTCTAATCTACCATGTTGGACAAGAAAGACATTTTTACATTCCAGCTTGGATAGTCTGACACAATGTTCAAATTAAGCATTTTCTCCCAAATTTTAAGTAAGTTGAACATTTCAAAGGCTTTTTTCCCCCATGCATTGGATCTGGGTAGAATTTTAAACTTGTTCCCTTGGGTGAAAAGCCAGGACCAGCTGATTATCATAACAAAGAATCCACTCAGGCACTATTTCCTGGCATACACAACAGAAGTATTGTGAGAGGATACAAGGAACTGCAGAAGCTGGTTCACCAACATTCACAGTGGTGCAGTAACTCAAGCCGGGTAGCATCTCTGGAGAACATGAATATGTGACATTTCATGTTGGGGCCCTTCTTCAGAAATATGCTCTCAAAAGCAATATTGTGAGTAACTTAGGTCAAGTCACTGTTTAGAAGGATGTCACAGAGCCATACATCATGGATACTGGCCCATGCCAACTCTACACTTATCCCACCTGCCCGCGTTTGGCCCATAACCCTATCCATGTACCTACCCAAATGTCTTTTGAAACTGCCTCAACTACCTCCCCTGGCACTTTGTTCCGTACACCCACCCTCTGTGTGGAAAACTATTGGCCCTCGGGTTCATATTAATTCATTTCCTTCTCATCTTAAATCGACACTATCCTACACACTAGGGACAATTTAGTTTTACAGAAGTGAAATAACCTACAAACCTGTATATCTTTGGAGTGTGGGAGGAAACTGGAGCCCCCGGACACAGGGAGAACGTACAAACTCCATATAGACAGTACCCAGGCAGTAGTCAGGATCGAACCTGTGTCTCTGGCACTGTAAGGCAGCAACTCTACCTCTGTGCTGCCCTAATTCTGTTTCTTGATTACCCCTATTCTGAGTAAAGGACCCTGTGCATGTACCCTAATTATTCCCCTCAAGATCTTGTACACCTCCAAGATATTATACACTGCTCATCCTCCTGTTGTCTACAGAATATAGTCCTAGCCCTGCCCAACCTCTCCCTGTACCTCACTCTCACAAGAAATGGCAACATTCTTGTGAATAATATATCCAGAGAGGGTGCAGGAAGGATTATCTGGAGTGGTTCCAGGGATTTCAACCACAAGGCAAGACTGGTGAGGCCTGTTCCACTTGGAACAAAGAACGTTATGAGTGACTTGACAGAGTGATTGGATGAAGCAAATTAAAGCTATTGTGGTCAGCACATTCTGGTTGGCATATGCGGCACAGCAGTAGAGTTGCTGCCCAACACCATCCGAGCCCCAGTTCGATCCTGACTACTTGTCTGTATGGAGTTTATACGTTCTCCCTGTGACCAGGATCTTACATTTCCTATGATGTTCTTTGCAGAAATCTCATCCATCTGTCAACTGACAATGCAACGTTGATCTGGGCCCCAGACTTGCTGGCACCATCAGAAGCCTGTCCCATTTCTACAGAGAACACCATACTTGACCAAAATGGCCTAACAATGCATAAATCCTTATTAAAGTGTGGGTACTATAGCTGCTCGCTTTCAGCCAGGATTAACATTGATACACGTGACAATAATATACCAATATCAATTATATTTTGGGCTGTATGCAGCTTTCCTTCAGATTTTAAAGTTCAAAGCAACCGGGTGTGTGACTTGTGTTATAATGGTTCCTTCTTTGTCACGTGTACCAAGGTACAGTGAGATTCTTTGTTTGCATACAGATCAGTGAGATTATATCCATACATCAGTACCATCCCCGGTTAGATCATAATCCAAAGAAACAGCCCACTGAGTCTATATGCAGGAGTCTCCAGGTTTTGATACCATTTCACAGCTCCAACTGCAGCAGACCATAAAGGCCAGTTGCAGCCATCGCCCCACGATACTGGCGCCCGGCGAACCGTCGTTCTTGCCCGGCCCACATCAACCTCCGCGTCCCAGAGCCGACCTTGAAGGCGCGGAAGGTAAGTTCTTCCTAACAACTCTTGTCCAGCGTTTGCCACCGTCGGTGACTCCCTCCGCCTCCAGGTCTCCCAAGGGCGAGCAGGGGCCGGGGTTCGGGAGCTTCCCTCTCCCGGCCAGGCCTGCTGTCGAGGGCAAGGCCGCGGCTCGCCGGGTCCTTCTGTCACACGCAGCAGGCCGGGCAACAAACGTAATTTGTCTACTGGACCCTTTTGAATAGGTAGGAAATCTGTGAATGGTTGCTAGCCAGCTATTAAACACCATGTTCACTGGCTTCAAAGTTCCACCAAATGGCACGAGCAGCCAGTCGAACAAGGGTTTAAAACCTGGATGAACATCATACAAGAATCGCAAAAAATAACTAATTGGTGATGAAAGCCAACAAATCTGAAGGGACCCTGTGCAGAATAGAGTTATTTATTACTTTTTTTGCTGCAGAATACATTAGACTCTGTTGACCAAAGATGGACATTAAAGTATTAAACCAAAATGCTTGACTGAAAATATTATTTGAGGACAACTGCCTGCTGCTTCTTTCAAGTTTAAGCTGCACAGTTCAAAGTAATACATCCTCTTTGACAATGCTTCCTTTTTAAAAACTAAATCGCAACACAAAAAAAAAGTGCTTTTGTGTTGCGATTTATAAATAACTTGGTAAAAGTTCAAAGGAATGTAAAGAACCTACATTATCAGGTTTATTTGGACATGTCATTGTTTGCTATTTTTTAAATCTTTTTCGTAAGATAACATCTGTTCCTGTTGAGAATAATAAACCAAGCAGCAAGCATATCTGCCAGGCTTGGCTTCACATCTTTCCTGAGTATAATTTGCAGCCTTATTTAATGCATCTACTGCCAAATTGTGTGTTGCTTGAAAGAGAAGTATCAAATCCACATGTGCAATATGTAATAACATAATCTACAGGTAGTATCGTACAAAGCATTGCTGCACGGCTTGGTTTGGGAACAGCTCTGTTAGATTAGATTAGATTATTACTTTATTAATCCCCTTATTCAGGGGAAATTCAGATGTCCTTGCAGCACACTAATAAAAATACAACATAGCATTCAAGAAGTTTAACATTAAAACATAAAACATCCCCCCACAGAGGTTCCCACTGTGGGAGAAGGCACAAAGTCCAGTCCCCATCCTCTTGTCCACCCAGAGTCGGGCCTATTGAGGCCTCCACAGTCGCCGTTACGGGGCCCGATGTTCCCGGCCGTTCTCGCCAGGTGATGGTACTCCGGCGTCGGTAGAACCCTCAGCGGCTTGGAGTGCCAGGAACGGCCGCCCTCTTACCGGAGACCGCGGCCTCCAGGCCAACAGACCGCGCTGGACGAAGCTTCACACACTGGCGATCTCGGCGAAAGATCCCAGGCTCCGAGATGTAAAGTTCAGCGCCGCAGCTGACCGCTCCACAGAACCACGGCTCCACGATGTTTTTATCGGCGGTCCCAGCATACTGGAGTTCCAGCGCGGCGACCCAGGCAAGGCATCGCCAGCTCCGCGACAGTGCCCCAGCGCTGCGCCGCCGCCAAAGCCGAGGTTCTGGCCAGGTCCCCTCAGGAAACGTCGCTCCAGGACCCGCTGGTAGGCCGCGAGGACAGGTCGAAGGTGCTGCTCGGAGGAAGGCAGCCTCACCGACCGGGTAGGGACTTGAAAAGCAGTTTCCCCCTTCCCCCCCACCACCCCCCACACATAAAAAGATTAGACCCCCCGACTACACACTTTAACGCACTAAAAATAATAAAAAAGAAGTGAAGAAAACGGACAGCTGCAGGACAGGCAGCCGTACAGGACAGCGCCCCTACCGGTTTTGTTCAAGATCAAAATAAATTTCGGAGAGTTGAAAAGTAGACCACTCCATCACACAGACCGGACGACACACCATTGACTCCGTCCACATTTCACGCTGCTTTGAAAAAGCAGCCAACATAATCAAAGACTTGTCCCACCCCGATCATTCCTTCTTCTCCCAACTCCCATCGAGCAGAAGATACAGAGGCTTGAATGTGCGCATCACCAGACTCAGGAACAGCTTCTTCCCCTGTTATTTGGCTTCATCCACTGTTAATCTTCCACTAGGGTGGCACGGTGGCACAGTGGTAGAGTTTCTGCCTTACAGTGCCAGAGATACGGGTTCGATCCTGAATATGGGTGCTGTCTGTGCGGAGTTTGTACATTCTCTCCTTATGGGTTTTCTCCAGAATCTCCAGCTTCCTCCTGCACTCCAAAGACATGCAGGTTTGTAGGTTAATTGGCTTCTGTAATTTACTAGTGCCTAGCATAGTACGAGTGTATGGGTGATCGCTGGTTGGCGCTGACTCGGTGGGCCGAAGGGCCTATTTCCTGTATCTCTAAAAAAGAAAAAAAAAATTAAAAACAAATCAGTGGCAAATTACCTGGCAAATATCATACCGAATTAGACATGTTTTAAAAATACTGACATTCGTCCCATCTTAAGTCTGAAAAAGGGTCCTGACTTGAAACATCCGACAGGCACTCGGTTGGTACCGGAGGTTGGTCAAGAATGCACCGCAGAGAGAACAACGAGGGGCCCGGTGTTGGGGGGCCGCCGTGATCAAAGAGGACCCGTCATGGGGGGCGACAATGAAGAGGGACCCAGTGTGCGGGGGGTCACCGAGAATGAAGAGGGACTATTGGGACTACATTGAACATTTGTTGGTGCCCTATAGATGGCGACTCTTTGCATACTTTACTTATGGTATGCAAAACATAGTATTTCACTGTGACATGTCACGTGATTATACAGTATCAATCATTCCTATTCATTTATTCATTCAAAATACTTCCAGTAAAGAGCAACTTGGAAATATGTCCTGCTGAACTAAAATATTTTTGCATAATCAATAACTGGCTAATAAGCCACATGACACATGTTAAAAGCCTTAGCTTGTTAGTTGTTACAATGCAAGCAACTTGCTGATCATTTTACAAAAATCCTAATTCTTTTTAGGATGTGATTCAGGATTTGGAAAGATCATGGCTCAACACTTTGACTCGCTGGGCCTTCAGGTTTTTGCTACGGTGCTGAATACGGAAGGACCAGGAGCAAAGGAACTGTTACAGGACTGTTCGCAACAGCTTACCCTGATCCAGATGGACCTCAGAAAACAAGAAGACATTGACAAAGCCTTGCAAATCACAAAGGACAAGCTCGGCGAAAAAGGTGAGAGGACATTAATTAGTCCAAGATTCTGTTGTTTGTTTTGATAATGAAAGCAATTGGGTTCAACCAAAAATAAGACAATATCAAAAGCATTATTTTAATAAAGCAGTTCAATTTTTTGGATACGAGGAGCTGCAGATGCTGATAAAGCACTGGGGTAACTCAGCGGGTCAGGCAGCATCTCTGGAGAACATGGATAGGTAACGTTTTGGGTCAGGACCCTTCAGACCAAATTTTTGCATTGTTGAAAATATACATAACACGGCAACAACCATCAAATTACAGTTAAATGCACAAATCATGATGTCCATTAGATTTTACACCTCAATCTATATTTACTATATTTGCTGCTTGCCAGTGAAAATCGTGGATTGTATGTTCCAATGTAACTACATGTTTAATGATGTGCTAATAGCAAACAACCTCCCAGGCACTGAAAACTATCAGTTACATTTGCAGAAAAAAAGACACATAGTTCTGGGGTAATTCAGCGGGACAGGCAGCATCTCTGGAGAACATGGATAGGTGACATTTTGGGTCGGGTTCCATCAGCACCAGCATCTGCCGTTCCTTGTGTTTAGTTTTCGTTTAGTTTAGTTTAGAGATCCAGTGCGGAAACAGACCCTTCGGCCCGAGTCCGCACTGACCAGCGATCCCCGCACATTAACACTACTCTGCACACACTAGGGACAATTTTATATTTATACAATTATAACAAGCCAATTAACCTGTTCATCTTTGGAGTGTGGGAGGAAACCGAAAATCTCGGAGAAAATACATGCAGATCATGGGGGGAACATACAAACTTTTTACTGACACCATCCGTAGTCGGGATTGATCCCGGGTCTCTGGCACTATAAGGCACCAACTCTACCGTGTCTGCAGTTAAATTTATAAAATCCCTTTCACTTAGATTTGCATCTCAACCATGTCACAAATAGTCTGTGTGAAGGCACACTGCTCAAAATTGGCAGAGAGCAACCAGAGTTGGCACAAATTATAATGGGAAATGGGCTGTAAGTTAATACATGCAACTATTTAATGATGTGTGCCTGGCATTGGTACCTTATTGGGAATGCATTATAAACAGACAATCGGGGAGTTGGCGCAGCTTGTTCATTGTTTTGCTACATTGCATTACAATACCAATGATAATCATAGTAAATTGGTTTTGCACAGCCTGTAATTTTTGATCATTATCTCCACACCAGTTTCAAAGAGGATGTTCAAGTGGTTGGTAGTTGTAGCGTCTGACTTGGAACATAAGTCATAGAAGCAGCATTAGGCCATTCAGCCCATCGAGTCTACTCCACCATTCAATCATGACTAATCTATCTTTCCCTCTCAACCCCATTCTCAAGCCTTCTCCACATTACCTTTGACACTCTTACTAATTAATAATAGACACAAAATGCTGGACCAGGCTCTCGACCAGAAACGGCACTATTCCTTTCTTCCAGAGATGCTGCCTGACCCTCTGAGTTACTCCAGCATTTTGTGTCTATCTTTGGTGTAAACTAGTATCTGCAGTTCCTTCCCACACAAGTATTTGTCAATCTCCAGTTTAAAAATACCCAATGAATTGACCTTCTTAGCCATTTCTGACAATGAATTCCACAGATTCACCACCCTCTGACTAACAAAATTCCTCCTCATCTCCTTCCTAACGGTATGTGCCACAGAGCCTCACTAAAGTGATATCTACCTTTTCTTTTGCCTCAGGTTTATGGGGATTGGTCAACAATGCTGGCAAGTGCTTCAATGTTAGTGATGCTGAGCTCTCCGCCATGTCCAGCTATAGAGACTGCATGGAAATCAACTTCTTTGGCGCAGTGGAACTCACAAAGGGCTTCCTTCCATTGATACGTAAAACAAAAGGAAGAATTGTGAATGTTTCCAGTCCAGTGGGTATGTTGAACAAGCTATATTGTCGATTCAGAGAGTTAGACAACAAAGCATGTTTTTTAGAATACTTGAGTGAAACACAGAGTGCTGGAATAACTCAGTGAGTCGAGCAACATCTATGGATGCACGGAGTCCCACTATTTGTATGAACTCGTTATCACCTATCCCACAACCAACAATGGACCATTGTGGGCTCCACATTTCCTTGAATATTGTTGCTTTCTGCATATCTTCCATTAATTTGTCCTAAGTACCATCTATATCTCTCGTTCCGCTTTCCCTTGACTCAATCTGATGAAGGGTTACGACCTGAAACGTCACCTATTCCTTTTCTCCAGATATACAGCCTGACCCGCTGAGTTACTCCAGGTTTTTGTGTCTGCCTTTGGTTTAAACCAGCATCTGCAGTTCCTCCCTACGCATCTATGGAGGGAATGGACAGGCGATGTTTTGGGTTGGGACCCTTCTTCAAACGGACTCCAGCATGTTGTGTTTTGCTCAAGATTCAAGCATCTGCAATTCCTTGTGTCTCTGTTTAGAAATACCTGTTGAGCAAAAAGGGCTTTGTTTTCTGTGATTCTATCTATCCTCTTCTTCCATTTACAAGCAGTGTCTGACCACCCTCTGGCTCCATGCTGCATACCAGTAAAGAGAACTTCCTGGGACTCTCTCAAACTCACTGGGGTGTATCTGTGGGCAGATACATAAGGAATGCATCTCAGCATGGTTTGGGAACAGTTCCATCCAACGCCTGCAAGAAATTGCAGAGGGATGTGGACAAAGCCCAGACCATCACACAAAACCAACCTCCCTTCCATTGACTCCAGTTACACCACGCTGCCCGGCAAGGCCAGCAGCAGAATCAAGGACCCGCCTCACCTCCGTCACTTCCTCTTCTCCCCTCTTCCTTCAGACAAGAGGTACAAAAGTGTGGAAAAGCACAGCTCCTGATTCAGGGACAGTTTCTTCCCAGCTGTGATCAGTCAACTGAACCATCCTATCATCAGCTAGAATGCACTCCTACCATCTACCTCATTGTAGACCTTTGGACTATCTTTAATCGGACTTTACTGGACTTAATATTGCACTAAATGTTATTCCCCTCATCCTGTGTCTCTACAATGTGGACGGTCATAAGTGATGAGAGTAGAATTAGGTCATTCGGCCCACTCCGCCATTCAATCGTGGCTGATCTATCTCTCCCTCCTAACCTCATTCTCCTGCCTTCTACCCATAACCTCTGACACCTATACTAATCAAAATCCTATATATCTCTGGCTTCATTGTAATCATGTATAATCTTTCCACTGACTGGAAAAGTTTTCACTGTACTCGTGACACATGACAATAATAAACTAAACTAACCAGGAAGGTGAATCCTTTGAATAGCCTTGGGACGTAACTTTAACTTTAAAAAAAAAAAAAAACATTTTCTCCGTGTTTCATGGAGTTTCTACCAAGCTAATTCAGTACTTCAGATTCTGAGGAACCCTACTGGTGTGTAATCGGCATTGCATGGGCCAGTGTGCTAATCTAACAATGTTGGTTTGTACATTCTTAAAACATTGGCTCCAACCAGTCATGGCCTCCATACCGCCTCCAGTGCACTGGTCCATGGAATGACCCAGACAGTTATTTATGTATAAAAACAATAGTCTCTGCTGTCCTATTCTAGATGAAAGTAAAATACTAAAATTGTCCAAAATGCCCAATATCACAGTACGGTGAAATTGTATTTTCCAAGAACTCCTTGTGCAGTGTATAGGAAGTAACTGCAGATGCTGCTTTATACAAAAGATGTACACAAGTGGATGGAGTAACTCAGTGGGTCAGCCAGCATCTCTGGAGAAAAGGAATGGGTGACATTTCGATCGTGACCCTTCATCAGAATGTCACCCATTCATTCCTGGGACTCTCTCAAACTCACTGGGGTGTATCTGTGGGCAGATACATAAGAAATGCATCACAGCATGGTTTGGGAACAGTTCCATCCAACGCCTGCAAGAAATTGCAGAGGGATGTGGACAAAGCCCAGACCATCACGGTCGAAATGTTGCCCTTCATTCTGATGAAGGGTTTTAACCCAAAATATCACCTATTCCTTCTCTCCAGAGATGCTGCCTGACCCGCTGAGTTACTCCAGCATTTTGTGTTTATCCTTAAGCAATGTATTGCATTCCATTCTGTGTAATTATTAATTAAGATTTAACCAAGCTTTTTGCTATCCTTGCATCTGCAGGAGAGTTCCCGTTACCGTATTTATCAGCATATGCAGCTTCAAAAGCCGCACTCACCTTATTCACAAATATTCTGCGCTTGGAGCTCAGTAGCTGGGGAGTGAAAGTCTGCACCATACTGCCGGGATTCTATAAAACAGGTAGGTATTATTAGGTTCAAGCGGTGAAAGGTTCTTTGCATTCTTTGACTTGTTTGTACATCTATCAACTGCTGCTCTGGGACCATCGATGATCTGAAAGACCAAGATGTAGACATGAGGAACTGCAGGTGCTGGTTTACAAAAAAAGGCACAAGCTGCTGGAGTACTCAGTGGGTCAGGCAGCATCGCTGGAGATCAAGGATAGGTGACATTTTGGGTCAGGACGTCAGTCTGAAGAAGCATCAGAACTAAACATAAACCAAAACGCCACATCTTCAATTACTTACTGCATAAAACCTATTCATCAAGGTTTGAGACAAAGTACTGCAGTAACTCAGCGCGTCGGGCAGCATCTCTGGAGTAAAAGGATGGGTGACGTTTCGGGTCAGGACCCTTCCACAGACTTTTTTCTCCAGAGATGCAGCCTGACCTGCTGAGTTACTCCAGCACTTTGTGCCTTTTGTCCGAAAGACCAAGTTTTGTTTTATGAGTATGTGGAGAGGATATTGCCACTCGTGGGAGAGTCTAGGTCTAGGGACCTTACCCTCAGAATGTAAGGATGTACTTTTAGAAAGGAGATGAGAAGGAGTTTCTTTAGTCAGAGGGTGATGAATCTGTGGAATTAATTGCCACAGATTTTTGATTAGGGGTCATGGGGTGAAGGCAGGAGAATGGGGTTGAGAGGAAAAGATAGATCAGCCATGATTGAATGGTGGAGTAGACTTGATGGGCCAAATGGCCTTATTCTGCTCCTAAAACCTATGAACATGAACTTAGAAAGGACATATTAAAAAGAGTATTTAACGCATTGAATAAATATGGATAAACACACTCTGATATTGCTAAAACTACTGCAAAGTTGGCAAAGAAACGGAAGTTTAGGGTCATACTCAGTTGGTGAAAGTTTGATGTGGAGATTATGGGAGGAAGTGCTTGAGAAACTATTGGCAATCCTCGAACTGTTTGAATGAACATTCTTGGTGCCAAGATACCTTGCAGCTGCCACCCTGGCCTTGCTTTATTTGGCAGGAGAATCGATGGCAAGTGGCAAAATAAACCAAAGTTAAAAACAGCAGGAGGGATGGGAGATATTACTTCAAATCAGTAAAAGTTGTGGTCTGGAATATACTGCCTGGTTTCAGCTGTAACTTTTAAACGGGATTTGGATAAATCCACAAAGCAATACTTTGCAGTGCTCTGCAGATGGGGGAAGAAGGTGGTGATGCCTCTTCATAAGACACTAAGGGAGAATGGACTCCTTCTGTGCTTTTAAGACTTTAGTGAATGGTCCTTCCAACTACCTTCACCTAAGAAAGCTTTTAAAAATCTTTCTTTTTGCCGCTCACAGTGAATTCTGTGGGAGGGGGTTAAGCTCAAGAAAAAATCCTTCAATTTCCTCATCAATCCAACAAGTAATATTAATTCAGCGGGTGAGGCAGCATCTCCGGAGAGAAGGAATGGGCAACGTTTCGGGTCGAGGCCCTACTTCAGACTCCAGAGATGCTGCCTCACCCACTGAGTTACTCTGGCATTTTGTGCCCTCCTTTGATTTAAACCAGCATCTGCAGTCCTTTCTTACACAAGTAATATTGATTTCTCTAACTTCAAGTAACCCTTGCATCCTCTCTCTCTCTCTCTCTCTCTCTGTTCCTCCACCACCCTAGTCGTCGTGTTAGTTTCACTGTTATCCTGTTAAGTTTCATTGTCTGTATAACTCATTATCACCTAGCTCACAGCCAACAATGGACCATTGTGGGCTCCACCTTTCCTTCATAATATAATAATATAATAAATCCTTTATTTCAAACAGACTAAAAAATAAAATACAAGTATGAAACGGTATACAAAAAAAAACAAGAATATTTATAAAGTGTCATAAACAAAATGCCTGACCCACTGAGTTACTCTGGGTTTTTGTGTCTATCTGGCTTTTTGTGTCTTTGGTTTAAACCAGCACCTGTGGTTTCTTCCTATACATCCAGAACATCACAGTTGTGTGTGATTCCTTGCAATCAACGCGTCGGACTCAACCCTCACCCCACCCACCCACTGTAACCGGTAACCTGTGTTCCCTCAGACATTGGTCAGACCTCCTTTCCTAGAATTGTAGAGAGTCTGTATTGCAGTTTAGTCTGGTCTAGTGATACAGCATGGAAACAGGCCCTTTGGCTCACTATTCCCATATCAATTATAAGCCAGACTGAAGATTCTAACTGTGTTTGCAAATCAATAGGTTACTGCTCTGGTGCATTCCACTCAGTCATTTACCAATGCGGAACACTGGTCACTGTGAATCTTTTAAGTGGAAGTCGTTTTGTTTTTACTGCATGGAATTCAGGATTTTTATCACAACTTTGGGATTATTGTTTGGCCACGGACCATTCATTTGCAAAGAGCTATTTTCATAACAAAGTCATGTTAGCAGCTGGAGATGCCTAGTGACTGCCTGCCTCAGAGTAATTCAGGACTACTACTTACTTGTCTGTGGGAAAGAACTGTTAGAGTCATAGTCATACAGCATGGATAAAGGCCCTTCGGCCCAACTTGCCCACACTGGCCAACATGTCCCAGCTACACTAGTCCCGTCTGCCTGCATTTGGCCCATATCCCTTAAAACCTGTTTATCCATGTACTTGTCTAATTGTTTCTTAAACGTTGAAATAGTCCCTGCCTCAACTACCTTCACTGGCAGCTTATTCCATACACCCACCACCCTTTGTGTGAAAAAGTTACCCATCAGATTCCTATTAAATCTTTTTCCCTTCACCTTAAACGTATGTCCTCGGGTAATAGATTCCCCTACTCTGGGCAAAAGACTGTGCGTCTACCTGATCTATACCTCTCACAATTTTATACACTTTTATAAGACCCACCCGTCATCCTCTTGCCCTCCAAGGAATAGAGTCCCAGCCTACTCAACCTCTCCCTATAGCTCAGACCCTCGAGTCCTGGCAACATCCTCGTAAACTGTTAAGACACACAGAAGACTTTATATTGTGTTGAATGAATTAAGTCTACAAGGAGAATCAATGTGCTATTTATTTTTTAGGCAGAATGCAAAAACAACTTTGATCATATAAAACTGCATACAAATAGGTAATTTATTGACTACACTATCAGTGGGCACCATGTCTGCCGAGGTTGCATTGCAGATGTTAGGATGGACATGGTGGGTTCAAAGATCCAGATGTACCAATAGAGTGAAGAACCTGTCAGAAAATGTCAACATTTGATTTTCAGTGAGTGGAAAATCTCTCTGCCCTTGTGTACTGACAATAGGCAGCTTTGGCCCATGGTTGTCAATGATTTGCAGTAATCAATTATCAATCTTTTGCATTGGTGAAAGACAGGCTGCATCTCAAACAAACCCATGGGTTATGGTTCGAGTGCAGGTAAATGGGACTAGGTGAGAGTAAGTGTTCGGCACGGACTAGAAGGGCCGAAATAGCCTGTTTCTGTGCTGTAATTGTTATATGGTTATATATAAACCTGCTGGTTTTGCGATCACATGGAATCAAACTGCAGGGAAACTGCCTTTCGGCCCAACATGTCCACGCCGACCAAGATACCACCTCCGTTGGTCCCACCTGCTGTATCCCTCTAAACCTTTCCTATCCATGTCCCTGTCCAAATATCTTTTAAATGTTAATAAGTCATAGGAGCAGAATTAGATGCCAAAGTACCCATTTGCACTTTATTTCATAAATTCACACAGTATCAATAAAGCAAGTAAATAATTACTCCGATAAACAAGGAACTGCAGATGCTGGTTTACAAAAGAAAAATACTCCAGGTGCAGGAGTAACTCAATCGGTCAGGCAACATCTGTGGAGGACATGGATAGGTGACATTTCGGGTCGGGTCCCTTCTTCAGATAGTAAATAAGCTTGATTACTACGCATTTTATTGTACAGTTGCTCTAAGAAGCAGTGACAAGTAGTAACGATTTTGTACATATCACCGCCAAAGATAGCTATGTAAAAATAAATCATGAAAAGAGCCAAAAGTTATGCGTTTTCATCAATCACAGGCACATCTTGTAATAATAATGCAAAATACTACAGAATTCTTCATCAAGGCAAACGGTTAGAAATAATTTCTCCTCCAGTACTTTTATTTCAGAGCCAGTAGCCGAGTCGAAGTCTGCTATTCTGGTTCAGATTCAAAGCCACATGGAGACTTCTTACTAATTTGTGCAATGTTCATGTCACACATTATTAGCAACTTTAAATAAAGTTGCAAATAAGTGTGTGTTTTGTTATCCCAGTCTTGGTTGTGGGCAAAGAGACCACTTTGTTGTTCACTTCAGAGTATTCCTCGGTATGTAAAGGTTGAGGCAGGAATGTCCAATCCCAACACTTACTAACCTTATGGTAAAAATACAGAGTTGCCCCTCAGGTTCCGGGTAAATCTTTCCCCCAATTAATGGCTTATTCTCTCATTGCTTGACAAAAGCATTTTTTGCCCTTTCTCCAGCCTCGTAGTTAATGTACTATTCAAGAGAATGAGAGTTATGGTCAGAGGCTGTGCCATTTCCTTTGTGAAACTGATCACTGGGAGAGTTCTGTTAGTTCCCTGCGATGTTTTATCTCAAAATTCTGCGAATTCATTGTGGTAGCATCGTCTATACGGCTTTGACAGGAGGATATATATATAGCATTATGTATGGAGCTTAATGAGCCCTGTTGGAATTTTATACTTTTCTATTTGATCTTCTCTCATTTTTAAAACCTCTGAGGACAGGCGAAGCCGACTCACTCTTCCATTGTACGACAGTCCCACCTTCCCAAGAAGAAATCCACAGTCCTTCTCTTGCATGTGTATCCTTGCTTGAGTAGGGAGACCATCGCTGTGCACAATACCCCAGGTATAATTGCACTAATCCCAGTATAATTGCAGTCCCAATGAAAGGCCTTTGACCTGAAATGTTAGCTCTGTTCCTTTTCTCACAAATGCAGTCTGACCCGTTGAATGGTTTCCAGCTTTAAGACATCCATACTGTTGTAACATGGAGCCTTTTGTAATGAAGGCCAACCTTCCTGTGCTTTCTTGCTTCACCTTCATTTTTGCTTTTAGCGATTAGGTACAAGGACACCCAGGTCCCTTTGTACATCAACATTTCCCAAGCAATCAGTGTCTAAATAATACTTAACCCTTTTGCTTACCCCACTTCACATCCATTCATATTACTCTGAGGTATTCTAAAGAAGCCTTGGTGTTGGGGCATCGAGTAGCTCTGTTGTAGCCTAAAAAGGAGCAGATAATGCCCCTTGTAACCCACCCAAATGTTATTGTTATATTTTAAACTTTCTACTGTCAGAGCATCGGTAATGATTCATTTTACAGTATAAAAACATTGGATGTGGAGAGGATGAGAGTGAGACTCTAGGACTAGAGGTCATAGCCTCAGAATTAAAGGACATTCTTTTAGGAAGCTGAGGAGAAATTTATTTAGTCAGAGGGTGGTGAATCTGTGGAATTCTTTGCCACAGAAGGCTGTGAAGGCCAAGATTCCAAAATATTTTTAAGATTCTTGATTAGTACAGGTGTCAGAGATTATGGGGAGAAGGCAGGAGAATGGGGTTAGGAGGAAGAGATAGAGCAGCCATGATTGAGTGGCGTAGATTTGATGGGCCGAATGGCCTAATTCTACTCCTATTCCTTATGACTTATGACCTAAGACAACTGATTAGGTTATTGGAAGAAAGTCACTGAGCCTTTTTCCACCTCTGAATGTCGTTTGTGGCCTTTGGAATTTTCCAGTGAAAATGTCCATACAACATTTCTATTTGACTGTGGAGGGAAATAGACAGACGATGTTTGAGGTTGAAGCATTTCTTTAAGGCCTGCTGAGTTCCTCCAGCACTTTGTTTTCTGCTCAAGATTCCAGAATCTACTGTCTTAACCTACCTAATCCCCTGGTGGTTCAGCACTTGCCCTCCCATTCCCAATCTGACCTTTCTGTCCTAGGCCTCCTCCATTGTCAGAGTGAAGCCCAGCGCAAATTGGAGGAACAGCACCTCATATTTTGCTTGGGTAGTTTACACCCCAGCGGTAAGAACATTGACTTCTCTAACGTCAGATAGGCCTTGCTTCCTCTCTCCATCTCCTTCCCCTTCCCAGTTCTCCCACTAGTCTTACTGTCTCTGCCTACTTTCTATCTTTGTCCCGCCCCCTCCCCTGACATCAGTCTGAAGAAGGGTCTCAACCTGAAACGTCGCCCATTCCTTGTCTCCAGAGTTGCTGCCTCACCTGCTGAGTTACTCCAGCATTTGGCACAGCGGTAGAGTTGCTGCCTTACAACAAAATGCAGCGTCAGAGACCCGGGTTCGATCCCGACTACGGGTGCTGTCTGTATGGAGTTTGTAGGTTCACCCCGTGATCTGCGTGGCTCTTCTCCAAGATCTTCAGTTTCCACCCACACTCCAAAAATGTACAGGTTTGTTGGCTTGATAAAAAAAATGTAAAATTGTCCAAGTTGGCGATATGCAGAGCACTGCCCTGCTGACTACAAAATGCAGAAGGTTTGTGTCTACCAGCATCTACTGCCTTGTGTCTTCACTTCTGCTTGTGTCCTGGTACTTGGCGTTCAGGGGAGGCAGATGATCGCGGTGAAGGTTTGGTGAGACGATGCAGTGATCTTGAAAGTACGATGTACTGGAAATGTAATGCACTAGCAGCAGAAAGGGTGGACTGTGAAACCAGTTATAGTGGTATAAACAAACAGATGGATGATACAAAGGTTTGTGTCAGTGCCACACCCATGGCCTCCAACATCTATTATGATGGATCTCTATTTTCACTTGTATTTCCTGTCTACAATATTTATTGGAAAAGCTGCAAAACAACCATGAGCCAGGTTTCTCCGGCACTCCAGACCAAGCCAATGCCGCGACTGAAATCCTGAGGGAATTCTGGCATCAAGCTACGTCAGTCTCTCAGTACTCTCATTACTTTGGCAAAAGAGCAGTTAGTGGGATTACTTCTACTTGCGTATGGCGTGCACAGCCTAAAGTTGTAGGACAACTTGTTCTATTTGATCTTACTTGATTGTGAATGCCAGGTTGATTGCATTCGGCCAAATAGGGCGGACCACGTGAAGGTTGTAATCTTCCACCCCTTAGTGGGACTGCTGCCTCACAAATCCAATCCTGACCTCGGATGCCGTCTGTCTGGAGTCTGAATAATCTGCCTGATTATTCGGGAATAATAGAAATGTTATCCCAATTATAACAATAATTATTATAGGGATATCTATTATCCATTGTTATAATAGTTAACTGTAATAATAGTTGTAACATTATAACTGTTTATAGTTATTTATTGGGCATTATTAGAATATATAACATTGATATATGTATGACACAAAGGGTGGTACGGATATGGAATAAGCTGCTAGAGGAGATGGTTGAGGCGGGTACTATTAGAACATTTAAAAACATTTGGAGAGGTACATGGATAGGATAGGTTTAGAGGGATATTGGCAGGTGGGATGTGTAGATAGGGCGTTAGTCGGCAATTGGCAAATTGGACCGAAAGGCCCGTTTCCACGCTGTATGACTCTCAACACTCTATACATGTGCTCCGGTTTCTTCCCACAGATGAGGGCTGCTAGGTTAATTGCCCCCGCTGCGTAGATGAGTGGTCGCATCTTGGGGGAGCTGAGGGGAAATTGTGGGGACATTAATAATAGGATTAGTGCAAGTGGTTGAGTGATGGTTGATGTGAACCACGGCCTGTTTCTGCTCCGAGTGAAAATCGTAATTAATGGTGATACAGATGAGGAACCATATTCCGTTATTTGTGCCATGTGCTATCTGATGTAGTATTAAAGTGTACATTGCTTCGGTTGTTGATTATGCTGTTCAGCTTTCATTGTGTCAATCCTTCTTTCAGCTCCGTCATATAACGCTGAGTACTGGGAAAACCAAGTCCACCACCTGATAAAAAACATTTCTACAGAACTGCTGCAGGACTATGGGGAAGAGTACATGCTGGAAACAAAGGACTTGTTCCTAGAGTACAACACCACCGCCAAAGAGGACTTTAGCCCCGTGATCGAGAGCATCACAGACGCTATCCTTTCATCAAATCCAAAACCAAGATATTACGCTGGAAAGGAGATCATCATTATGTACGTCTTCCTCTGTATTTTACCCACGTCGTTAAGCGATTTAATCTTCAACAGGTTTTTCCTATTTAAGAAAGTCTTACCAAAAGCTTTACAAAAATAGACTGATGCGAGAAAAGCCCCAAAATGGACATTTTCATTCAAACAATCAGTTTTGATCGTTCTCAATATGTTGATTTGTTCATTTGATTGGAAGGTTAAGTGTGCGGACGTTGTTGGCTGAAAATGATGAGAAAGTGGATGGAGAGGACTAGAGTAATGGTCGCCTTTGTTTCTGGGTGATGATCTGATGGAGCAGATTGCCCGATCACAGGGAAATCTCCACCTGCCTGGCAGTGTTTAAATCCTCATTCCAATTGTTGGTAATGATGAAAATTACCAAGGACATGCTGCCAGTGGATTTTGTGCATAAAATGCTGGGAGCGGAAACATAGCAGGTTCCGAGTGTCTACAGGCCCAGTCAACACTTTATATGACACAACACTCAATTGTTGCTTAGATAGTGTTGGATATTATTGTACACTCTAAGGATGGGTTAGATGTACTGCATCCCATGGATTACTGCAGTGACAGGTTTAGGGTGGATGGGGTTAGAAAAGGTTCAACTCTAATGCTTTGTTGGCTGATCTACTTATGGCTGAGAGCAATTTCAAAAAAAGCATTCATAATTATGAAATCCAGCATGAATTCTAAAATTATTTATTGCACAACATTCTTATGGTGCAATCTAAATTACTAGGAAAGCCTGCAATGTTTTGGCAAGTTGTTTAAATCAGTCTGAAGAAGGGTCCCGACCCGAAACATCACCAATCCATGTTCTCCAGGGATGCTGCTTGACCCGCTGAGTCAATGGTCTTTATTGTCACGTATGCACAGCACAGTGACATTCTTACGCCACAATTTTGGCACTTTTTTTTTAAAAAGGGGGAAAAAAAATACAGGAAACACAAACAGTCTAATGTGCAAAGTCCAGTCCATGTGTTGGTCTAGTCCAATCCAGGTAAGTCTAGGTAAGCCCGACCCGACATCCCTCTCCTCTGCCAACTTCCTCGGTGTCCCGGAGGGCGCGTCCTGCAGCCGACCCAACCCAGACCTTCTCCTACTGGCCCACTCCTTGCATCCGTCACCTACAGTGGCTCCCTCTTCACTCCAGCACTTTGTGTCTTTTTTTTGTTTAAGTCTTTTGTCAACTTGTTGATATCCTGATTTTGGAGGCGTTGACCTAAAGTCCTGAACTTCACAGTCTATAAACATGTTTTTGAATAGTTAGCATAATAGCTAATAATTATGTTTAGGTGTAACAGTTGTTGCATCTCCAAAGATAAATAAATGGAGAATAAGACATAGGTAATATTTTTACAGATAATACTGAAGAGGGAATGTTCCTTTTATAATCCCAAACTATGCACATGCCTGCATTTTCAAAAGAACACCCATATTTAGACACAAATTGCATCAAAAAAGTCTAACTTTATGTACCATTGTTGCTTTGCATCATTTATTGCCACATCTCTGATGAAGGAGGTTCAAGTCAGACTTTCTACTACTCTTTTGAAATCGAAGCTTACTGGTATAAAATTAAATTAAACGTGGAATGTACAACAAAACATTATGGTGTGAAGAATGTATTGACTGTGGTGTTTTTATTATGTATACTGGCAATACATTATTTGTCATGTGTATATTGAACTGTAAACTTTTTTGTCATCTTATCAATGCCAAAGTTATGAATTTGTCATGAGTCACAATTTTAGCCCATGAAATCGTCATCACAGTGACTAACATTTCCAAGAGTTATTGATTCATAAATTGCATAATTATACTATGCCAGGGGAAGGGGGGGTTAATGTTTCTTGATGGCAGTGACAAATCTTGCATGAAAAGTTTAATGCCTTGACCTACAAACTCTGATTTATGAAAAATGTTCTGGGATAATTTTAGCTACTAGTACAGTACAATGACCTGTTCCACCAAATTTATTATTAATGCTACTTTTGTATCTGCAAGTTACATCAGAAATATAAATGAACCAATCCTTCATTTTAAAATATAGTTTTGACTAATAATAGATTTGAGATGGAACCAAAAATGGTAAGAGCTGCAAGAGCATGAAATTGCAGAAAGCAAGAGCACGTAATACAGTTTAAATTTTGTTGATTATTTCTGTTTTTAAAAAAGAAACGTGTCATGCCATTTTATAGATGTCCTGCTTATTTTTGCTTCCCAGGATGGAAAATAATACCCTGCTTGTACCAACATGTAGGTCTATAATTCATAATGTTCTTTGTAATTAATTCCTGTATGAGTTAAATATACATACCAGAACATAGATCTTCTACAGCATCTCCATCACTCTTGGGACAATACCTAGTGCAGTGAGTAAAATATACCATCAGTGGGTTGAGTGAAAATATTATATTCCATACTTGCTGATCCTAAAGGGGCTGGCCCACCTGGGCGACCTAATTGGCGAGTTTAGAAGAGATTGAAAAAATGACATGTTGAAGACCTCCTTCGACTATGTTGAAGCGCAGCTTCGACTAGCTAAGCCTAACTTTGGGAAAATTGGACACCGAATAGTGGCGAGTGAAGACGACCTCCTTCAATCTCCCTTCGACCTCGCTTTGATTATGACAAAGACTATCTATGACTACCTTCGACCAACTTCGATGACCTATGACTAACATGCCGACCTACCACGACTAAACCTACGAGTAAAAAAAGTAGCGATTTTTTCCATGGCGACCTTTTTTTACTCGCGGGCATTTTTTAACATATTGAAAAAAACGCCGCAACCTAGCTGAGGCCGCGAGTACGCGGAGACCACTCTTGAGCATGAAGGAGAGTCACGAAGACCTCCTACGACCTTGTGTTGACCGTGCTGCGAGCATGAGTCGAGGGCAAACTCGGCAGAACGAGCGGATTAGGTCGCCCAAGTGGGACAGGCCCTTAAGACTTCAAAGCCGGTCTAGCATGTATACAGTCTACTTGGCTCCGGTAATTCCATGAGTATTGGATACTAATCACAGTTTTAAAAGGCATGTTTTTTTTTTGTAGATTACCAGCACTGATAAAAAATGGCACAGTGGCGCAGCTATAGAGTTGCTGCCTTACAGAGTCAGAGACCCGGGTTCAATCCTGACTACGGGTGCTCTCTGTACGGAGTTTGTATGGTGCTCCGGTTTCCTCCCACGCCACAAAGATGTGCAAGTTTGTAGGTTAATTAGCTTCTGTAAATTATCCCTAGCGTGTAGGATAGAACGAGTGTACGGGTGCTCAATGGTCGGTGTGGGCTGAAGGGCCTGTTCCCATACTGTATCTCTAAAACTACAAATAAAAATAAATTCACTGAATCATTCTGCTTTAATGATCTGTTCAAAGATTTTATACTTGCCTGAATTGTGTTCATAAATGATGGCCTCCAGTCAGTTACGTAGTATTGGTTGCATGTAAGAATAGGACAATAGTTACATAAAGATTCCATAAAGAAGAAGAAAAGAACTTTGTAATTTACCAGAATGTTGCCCAGATTAGAGGGTTTCAGCCAGGTGGAGAGATCGGACACACTTGGGTTGTTTTCTCTGGAACGTCGGAGGTTGAGGTGAGAGTTGATAGAATATATAAAATTATGAGCAGCATAGATAGGGTAGACAGTCAAAACCTTTCTCCCAGGGTGGAAATGTCCAACACTAGATGGTATAGCTATAAGGTGCGAGAGGGTAAGTTTAATGGAGATGTGCTGGGCAAGTTTTTATTTACACATCGTGTACGTGGGGTTTGGAACCCATTGCCGGGGATGGGGGTGGAGGCAGATACTACTGTGGTGTTTAAGAGGCTTTTAGATAGGCACATGGAAGTGCAGGGAATGGAGGGATATGGATCATGTCCAGGCAGATGAGATCAGTTTAACTTGGCATCCTGTTCAGCACAAACATTGTTTCCGTGTTTGTTCTATTATTTTATGTTGAACCAAGTCCCACATTTCTGTTGTGGAGAAGGCAGTAAATGACATTTCTTACCCTGCGATTGAAATGCAAATGAATCCATTTTTTTTCCAATTTTTGCAGTCTTTCAAAATCCAGGCTATAAAATTAGGATCAGGAGTGGGCCTCTCTGTCCCGCAAACCTGCTCCACCATTTATTTTCATATCTCTGCATTCCCATCCAGCTACAGTAACTTTTCAAACCCTATTCATTCCTCCCACCCACTATCAAACATCTGTCTACCTTAGCCTTAAACATATTCAGAGTCAGCTTATGCTGCCCTTTTGAGGAAGAGAACTCCGAACACTAACAAACAATAAATTAAAAAAAAACAATTGCTTCATCCCTGCCTTAAATATGCAACCCCTTACTTTCAGACAGTGACCCTCGAGTTCAAGATGCCGCACAAAAGAAAATATCCTCCCCATTCTCTTAGGATCTTACAAGTGTGAATGCTGGTAAGTGCTAGTTTAGTTTAGTGATACACCATGGAAACAAGCCCTTTGGGCCACCAAGACCACGCTGACCATTAAAGCAACAAATCTCACGCCCTACTGCACATCAGAGACTCCGGTCAGTGACGGCTGGTCTGGATATCTCCCAAGCCCAGGCACATATTACAGTCCACGTGTTCTCTTTCCCAAAATATGACGTTCTTCCCCCTCGCTCTCTCCCTCTCGCTGTCCGAAAGTGAAGCTCCCTCAGCTCCGTCAGGGCATGCTCTTATACCATCAATGAACTCGTGTTTCTACCCTAATCCAAGAACAAATGTAGACTATCTTTTAAAACGAGCCATCCTCCTTTGTGCCAAAAACTCTAGTTATTGGTCATAATAAGCTAGTCTCGGATAGCTCTGAAAAGTTAAAATTTATCTTGGTTCTTCTGTTAGCCCAAGTATTTTTCCAAAACAACTCATTGTTTTCCTACACTAGGCTACTTGCTCGACCTGTAGTGCTGGAGATTTAGCTGAAAGACATGCACATAGCTGTTAGTGATAACTCCAGTCTATCTGATACAGTCTGTTTACCAGCCTACTAAATCCATGCTGACAAACAGGTACCAATGTATCCTAATCCCATGTACCAGCATTTGATCCATTGCACCTGTGCCTTCGTAATTCAACTGCCCATCCAAATACTATTTAGGTTTATTATTGTCACATGTACCAAGGTACTGTGAAAAGCTTTGTTTTGCATGCTATCCAAACGGATCAGATCTACCTTACATTGATACAATCAGTTCAAACTCGTGCAATAGTTGGAGCAAAGGGATACAGAGTGCAGAATATAGTTAGCATTTTGGCTCATCAGTTCCTTCGACAAAGTCCAATGTCCTCAGTGAGGTAGACGTGAATAACAGTACCCCAGGTTTTGGAAGGACCGTTCAGAAGGCTAATAATGGAGGGAAAGAAGCTGTACCTGAGTCTGGTGGTGCGTGCTTTCAAGCTTCTGTACCTTCTGCTGGATGGGAGCAGGGAGAAGAAGGTACTTGTCTGTGCAGTGGGACAAGTCATTGGCTGCTTTTCCGGGGCAGTGTGAAATGTAGATGGAGTCAATGGTGGGAAGTCTGGTCTGGGTGATGGACTGTGCTACATCCACAACTCTCTACAATTTCTTGCGGTCTTGGGAAGAGTTGTTTCCAAACCAAGCGGTGGTGCAAGCCAACAGTATGCTTTTACCTGCCCCCTCAACACTGTCCCCTCTGCCCTCCTAAAGGACGTCATTGCAACAGCTGGTCCCAGCATCCTCGCCATCTTCAACAGCTCTCTGGCCACTGGCACTGTATTTATCTGCTTCAAGGCTGCGGTGGTCCAACCACTCCTGAAAAAACCTAACCTCGACCCCACCTTGCCAGGCAACTACAGACCCATTTCTAAACTGCCTTTCCTCTCAAAAGCCCTTGAAAAGGTCATTTTAAGTCAACTTATACCTTACCTGCACCAAAACACTATCTTGGAAACTTTCCAATCAGGTTTCAGGGCTCACCATAGCACAGAGTCTACCTTGTTGAAGGTACACAATGACCTACTCCTCACCGTTGACTCCGGCAACTGTGCAATCCTGCTCCTTCTTGACCTCAGTGCAGCATTTGATACACTCGACCACACCATCCTAATTGACCGTCTCCGGTACGGGGTTGGTATTGATGACACTGCCCTGAGCTGGTTTATCTCCTACCTCAAAGGTAGGAGTTTCTCGACTAACATAGGCAACTCTTTCTCCTCCCCAGCTAATCTCTGCTGTGGGGTTCCACAAGGTTCCATCCTTGGCCCCATTCTCTTCTCCCTGTATATGCTCCCCTTAGGCCAAGTCATTGAAAGGCACGGCATTTCCTTCCATTGCTACGCAGACGATACCCAACTCTATCTCCCCCTGAAGCCCAAAAACCAATCTATCTGTTTAACCTTACCCATTGCCTCGAGGATATAAAGTGTTGGATGGCCCAGAACTTCCTCCAACTAAACGAGAGTAAGTCTGAGGTCATCCTTCTCGGCCCCTCGGACTCAATCAAAATGATAGCAGGCAGCCTTGGAAGCCTTACCCCACTACTCAAACCTCACGTCAAAAACCTTGGCGTAATATTTGACTGAGCACTGAAATTTGACAAACAAATCAATGCCGTGGTGAAAGCTAGCTTCTTTCAGCTTCAGATGATAGCTAAAATAAAACAATTCCTCCAGTTTGATGACCTGGAAAAGATCATCCACACATTCACCTCCTCCCGCCTAGATTACTGCAACTCCCTTTACACTGGCATTAGCCAATCTTCCCTGTCCCGCCTGCAACTGGTCCAAAACGCCGCAGCGAGACTCCTGACGGGCACCCGATAAAGGGACCACATCACCCCGATCCTGGCCTCTCTCCACTGGCTCCCTGTGCGGTTCCGTATAAACTTCAAGATACTCCTCCATGTCTACAAAGCCCTCAATGGGCTTGCCCCCACCTACACTACATAAAAAGTCTTCTCACCCACCACTCCACCTCCAGGCCCCTCAGATCGGCCGACTTGGGGTTGCTGAATATCCCGCGGTCTCGGCATAAGCTCAGGGGCGACCGCGCCTTTGCGGTTGCAGCCCCTAGACTGTGGAACAGCATCCCCTTTCCCATCAGAACTGCCCCCTCCATCGACTCTTTTAAGTCAAGACTAAAGACTTATCTATACTCCCAAGCCTTTCCTGACGTTCTCTGAGTGAGGGCTACATGTATATATGTATGTAGTCTGTTTTGTTTTGTTGTGCTATTCTTATAACAAATGTAAAGCACTTTGGCCAACGAGAGTTGTTTTTTAAATGTGCTATATAAATAAATGTGACTTGACTTGACTTTCTATGGTGCATCTGCAGAAGTTTGTAAGAGTCATACAAAACATGCTGAATTTCCTTGGTCTTCTCAGGACGTAGGATGTGCCTTCTCGGCTGTTACAAAAATGTGTTTGTTCCACGACATGTTATTGCTTTTATTGACCATTGACATGGTGGCCTCCACCATCCCCTCATGCAGTGCCTTCCAGATTCTAATCACCCAACCATTCTCTTCTCCATACGAATGTCAACATTTGTTTAGTTTAGTTTAGAGATACAGCGTGGAAACAAATCCTTCAGCCCACTGACCAGCGATCCCCGTACACTAACTCTATCCTGCACACACTAGGGAAAATGTAAAATCTTACCAAGCCAATTAACCTACAAACCTGAACGTCTTTGGCGTGTGGGAGAAATCCCACACAGATCACATGGAGAACATACAAAATCCGTACAAAACAGCACCCATTGTCAGGATCAAACCCGGATCTCTGGTGACATGAAGCAGACTTCCTCAGAGAAGATTCCAGCCTGTACTCCTTCCATGGATGCTACTGCCTGAGAGGCCGTCAGTGCCAGATGAGAGAAGACGGCCTCTTTTGGTTTTGATAGACTTGGTGCCTAATTGCAGTCAAACTTTCGTGAGGGCTTGACTGGCTCCATTAACATATTGTTGCCATCCAATATAATCAGTGGCAAAGCTTAGTTCAAATGTCTGAGCAGAAATGAAAACAGATAACAATATCACTCACATAACAACACAGACATTCCCACCAACACTTCCCCCATTGACAAACAATAAATGCCAGTTGGCTCACCTAACACCACCAGGAGCAGCTTGGCTCCGAGATACGTGTGGTGTTATGTCATAAGTTTATAAGTGATAGGAGCAGAAGTAGGCTCATCAAGTCTACTCCGCCATTCAATCATGGCTGATGTATCTTTCCCTCTCAACCCATTCTTCTGCCTTCTCCCCATAACCCCTGACACCCATACTGATCAATAATCTGTCAATCTCCACTTTAAAAATATCCATTGACTTGGGCTCCACAGCCTTCCGCTGCAACGAATTCCACAGATTCACCACCCTCTGACTAAAGAAATTCCTCCTCATCTTTCTAACGGTGCATCCTTTTATTCTGAGGTTATGGCCTCCGGTCCTGGACTCTCTCACTAGTAGAAACGTTCTCTCCACATCCACTCTATCCAGGCCTTTCACTATTCGGTAAGTTTCAATGCGGTCCCCCATCATTCCAAACCAAGGGTTCCCAACCTGGGGTAAATTTCGCCTACCCAGGGGGTACATTTGATGATTCTGCATTGATACTTTTTTTTCCCATTGACTGACTGTTTTTGGTTCTGGTATGCCGGTACCTGTTCATTATTAATTGTTCATAAATAAGTGAAATAACATTGTTATGAGCTATTAAAGTTGCCAAGGGGTAAACGGGACGAAAAAGGTTGGAAACCCATGTTCTAAACTCCAGCAAGTACAAGCCCTGTGCCGTCAAATGCACATAATATGTTAACCCAAACATTCCTAGGATCATTCTTGTAAACCTCCTCTGGGCCCTTTCCAACACCAGCACATCCTTCCTCAGATTTGGGGCCCAAATGGTTGGCTAAACACTTGATCTACATACCATGGCAACAATTTTTCTGAAAACAAAATAGACTGCAGATGGTGGAATCTCGAATAAAAACAGAACACTGGAAGAACTCAGTGGGACAAGCAGCATCTGTGAAGGCAAAAGGCTCCACAAATTGTTCATACGTTCATGTTCATGTGATAGAAGCAGAATTATACCATTCAGCCCATCAAGTCTACTCTGCCATTCAATTTTGTCTGATCTTACTCTCCTAACCCCATTCTCCTGCCTTCTCCCCATAACCCCAGACACCTGTCAACTAGTCAAAAATCTATCTATCTCTACCTTAAAAATATCCATTGATGGTCTCCACAGCCTTCTGTGGCAAATAATTCCACAGATTCACCACCCACCAATTGTGCTTCAGACAGTGACGTCTTCCAGCATTCTGGCTTTGTACAACATTTTTTAACTTTTTAACATATTTTCATTTCATAATGTTCAATTCTAACAAGGTTTACCTCGGCTGACATTCTGAAAAAGCAAGTTGTGTTTAACTAAAAACAGGAAATGGTCCCCATTTTGGAGGCAGTGCCAAGACTAAGAAATGTCACTCCCACCTTGCTTGTATTTATTCAGTCTCTGGCAATTAAATGAGTCGTGGGTAATTATGTGAACTATTGCCATAATTCAAACAAATCCATCATTGGACATTTTCCATTTAGCAGTTTGTTGAATCTGAAGTAAATATTATGGATTCCAACTGGCCGATTTTTATTATTTCCAGACGAGATTTTGAACTATTATTTGCCAATTACAGTTTCAGTTGTGGAGTTAGCACTGAAATAATTGTATAGGACTTAGATTGGAATGAGATCTTGTCAAATGCAATATGAGTGTGCTGTGTGAATTTTGAAGTTATACATTACCTCAGAATTTTCCGGAATAAAGGGCTTTCTTCACAAGACGATGAGAAGCATTTCTTCAAATTCCTTGATCGTGGCTTTTCTTGATGAGATGATCCTTTACTGTCACTTGTACCTAGCTCGGTGCAGTGAAATTTTGACATACAAAGTACACAAAAGAGTCGCTCACGAGCTTATATTGCTCGTGCCCTGGTACTGATTCACAGAGCCTAATGTTTCTGGAATGGACTTGCCCTACATTTATGTATGAGCAGATAGATATCTCCCACTGGGCAGCGCTTGGTGTCCACATCACAATGTGGAGAGGAAAACTGATACCTCTTTTAAAACATCCACGTCCCACATGAGGAAGTTGGAAAATATTCAAAGCCTCCAGAATAGGTTCCATTTATCTCCATTCTACTAATTTGTGGCGTAGTTGCGGTTAGCCTACAATTTCCACAGAGTCTGTATTCCCCATCAGTCTAATACATGAAGCATTCAAGCTTGATCTTCATTGAAAGGAACATTTATAACATTGGAAGCCAAAGTCATCCAGTCTCCACCACTAAAATATCTCAGTCTTGTTGCTAAGCAGAAAATATTCCTATTTCCATTGGAATAATGTAGGTAGTGATTTGGAGCTTGCAGCAGGGACAAGGAAACGTTTTCCCGATTAACATCTACCCTCCTCTCTCAGCTGACAAACCTGGACTCTGTGTCGGAAGTACTGAAAGCAACAAAGGCATAAAAGCATTCTTGATTTTGGAGGAGGACTGAAGACCATCACCACTCACCCAACTGTTCAGATTCTGAAGGACTTAGCTGTGAGAGTAGGTCTGCAAGTGAATTAGTGAGGGATAATCTATTTAACCTTGTTCTCAGCAGCTTCTCTGACAGATGTATTTGACTGTCATGCTTTGATATATGTGATTATCTCACAGTCCTTGATGGCGAGATGGGACTTTGACTCCAGGAGGAACTCTCCATCACCTCGTGTGGTGTTACGATCATTGGGTTGACTCATAACTGACCTAGCAGCTCAAAACTGGGCCCAAGAGGTGCTCTGGACTGTCAACAGCATCAGAAAGTTACATCACCAACACCTTCAACATCATGCCCAACATATTCCTCACTCAACAATTACGACAAGATAGGAGACCAATTGTGCTTCAAAGAAAGACAAAATGCTGGCGTGACCAAGCGGGTCGAGCAGCATCTCTGGAAATAAAGGTAGGGTGATGTTTTAGGTCGGGACCGTTCTTCAGTCCCGAGCCAAAATGTCACCCATCCTTTTTCTCCAGAGATGCCATTTGACCCGCTGAGTTATGCCAGCACTTAGTTCAGTCTGTATGTTGGGAACAGTAGACCACACTCAAGCACACCTTGCCGATCTAGTAAAGCTATTAGTGTTAACAGCAAAACCGATCTGCCTTAACCAAGGTTTGCTGTGCTACCACTGCCTAGTAGTGGAAGATAGAAGGCAACTGAACAGCTAACAGGGGAAGGAATTTCCACAAACTGAGCACAGATGAAGCTGAAGCATTGACAACTACGTTCAGCCAGAAGTACTAAGTGGCTGATTTGTCGACGCCTCTTCCCGCGATCTCCAACTTCATAGAAGCCAGCCTTCAGACAATGGGAGAATTTAACCAGCTACACTTTATGTTCAATGGCATTAGCATCCATCATGTTCATCATCATCACTACTGACCGGAATATCAAGCCACACAATGCTGTATCTTCAGGAGTAGGTCAGAACAGAGTATACTGCAGGGAATGACCCACCCAACATCACATGACTTTTCCAATGTTCAAAAGGTACGTCAGGAATCTCATTGGAATATTCTAGTCATAGGGTGACACAGTGTGGAAACAGGCCCCTCGGACCAACTTGCCCATATCCACCAACATGTACCACATTAGTCCCAATAGGAATATGCTTTTGGCCCATATCCCTCTAAACCTATCTTATCTAAATGTTTCTTAAACAATGCGATAGTACCTGTCTCAACTACCTCCTTGATTTTGCCTCAATTAATGCAGTTCCAATAATTCTTAAGCAGCCTGGTCCTGCACTAAACATTATACACTTTATCATGTATCTGTACACTGTGGACAGCGTGTTCTAGTCAAGTACCTGTATAGTCTTTTCGCTGACTAAATTGCATGCAATAAAAAGCTTTTCACTATACCTCAGTACACGTGACAATAATAATCTAACCTAAACAACACCCTTCATTTACCCCATCCTGCCCCTCCCCCTGCCCATAATCAACTAGCCTAAACATTCATTCCCTTCACCACAGGCACACGGTGGCATCAGGAGGTACTATTTATAATGCATTGAGGAACAGATCGGGTGGACACACAGAGTCTCTTGCCCAGAGTGGGGTAATCAAGAACTAGAGGGTATAGGTTTAAGGTGAAGGGGAAAATATTTTAATAGGAATTTGAGGGGTAACCTTTTTCATGCAAAGGGTTGTGTGTGTATGGAACGAGCTGCCGGAGGAAATAGTTGAGGCAGGGACTATCGCAACGTTTAAGAAACAATTAGACAGGTACATGGGTAGAACGGGTTTAGAGTGATATGGGCCAAACGCAGGCATGTGGGACTCATGTAGATGAGACATATCGGTCAGTGTGGGCAAGTTGGGCCTGTTTCCACACTGTATGACTATGACTTATTGCAGTTACTCACCTAGTCCAGTCCAGCAGCACTTCTCAACCCCATGACCCCCAATCCCAAGGACAAGGGCTTCAGGCACTTGGAAGCACCATCATCTGTAATTTCTTTTCCACTTGCCAACCTCCCAGACAAGGATGTATATCGTCCTTCACTATTACTGATTTTAAATGCTAGAACTCCACAAAACCACCAGCACTGAGGAAGCACTTTCACCAAGTGGGGTACAGTGCGGTTCACAGTTTTAGCTAATTACCACCTTAGAATCATAGTCTTACAACATGGAAACAGGTCCTTTGGCCCAACTTGTCCACACCGGCCAACATGTCCCATCCACGCTAGTTCCAACTGCCTATGATTGACCCATATCCCTCTAAACCTGACCCATCCATGTACCTGTCTAAATGTTTCTTAACCATTGCAATAGTACCTGCCTCAACTATCTCCTCCGGCTGCTCATTCCATACACCCACCACACCATTGCGTGAAAAAATTACCCCTGGGTTTCCTATTAAATCTTCAAGGATAATGAGATATGTGCAATAAACGTTTACCTTGTTCGTATGTCCTGATCCCAAAGAATGAATTAAAAAAATTGGAAACTCACTCTGTGGTATGTTGAGTTGTATGAACCTGAAATGTTATTGAATTTTAACTTAAGTTTAATTTAAGTCTGAATATGTTCTGATCTGCATTTAAATGATGGGTGGGGTTTGCATGTCTTGCACTTTTGTTAAATCTAAGATTTAGATTCTTTCAGTCGTTGTAGTTAAGCCCTAAATGACTGTTTAAACAATGCCCTTTCGGATACACAGTTGTTGCTGACAAAAAAGAGTTGGTTCTTTATTTTAATCCCAGTAACCACAGGCAGGAAAGGATTTCATGCTGGAGACACTGCAGAAAGCAGACTCATTGTCTGTATATTGTGGGGCTATTATACTGTAGCTATTTGACACTGGGCTTAGCTTGGGGCACAGTACAGCTGGTAGTGCTGAGTCAGGGCACCGGCTTTACACTAATTTCTGAAAAGACAAGTAAAAAATACTTATGTGAAACTCTAATTGCTCTACTAATGGCCGAGTTTCGATTTAACTATTTCTTCCCATTCCATGCTAACGTAGGTTTAACTAAAAGTGGCGCAGTGACAGAGCTGCTGCTGCCGCTGGAGGCCTGGGTTTGATCCCGACTACAGCTGCTGCCTACACGGAGTTTATACGTTCTCCCAGTGACCCATGCGGGTTTTCTCCGAGATCTTTGGTTTCCTCCCACACTCCAAAGACCTGCAAGGAAGTAAGTTAATTGGCTTGGTGTATGTGTAAATCGTCCCTTGTGTGTAGGATAGTATTAATATGTGGGGATCACTGGTCAGTGTGCCGAATGGCCTGTTTCCACGCTGTATCTCTAAAACAAAAGGGGAAAGAATAGCTTTCCTCTGATCACATCTATACAAGGATTCTAGTCAGCAGTAGTTTGGTTTTTAGTTTAGTTTAGAGATGCAGGGTGGAAACAGGCTCTTTGGCCCACCGACCAATGATTATCCCATATACTAGTTCTATCCTACAAACTCGGGACAATTTGCAGAAGCCAATTGAACTACAAACCTGCACGTCTTTGTAGTGTGGGAGGCACCCAGAGAAAAACTACGCTGTCACCGGGAGAACTTGCAAACTCCGTACAGACAACATCCCTAGTCAGGATTGAACCCAGGTCTCTGGCGCTGTAAGGCCGTAACTCTACACCTGCGCCACTGCTGCCCAAATCTTTGGTAAAAAAGGAGGCAAAGGGCCTGATTCAACGCTGTGTCTCTAAACTAAACTAAGATTATTGCCATACACAAGTACAATGTGTACATAAAACAGACGCAGCCCACTGAGACTATGTGCAATAGTCACCAGGTTTAGGTGCCATTTTACATTCCCAGCTGACACTGGCCATAAAAGCCTGTTGCAGTTGCTGCCTCCATCCAGTCGATTCTGACCTCCGGCACCACCTGTGTGGAGTTTGCACATTTTCCCTGGAACCGCAGAGGTTTCCTTTTGGGTGCTCCAGTTTCCTCCTAGATCCCAAACACTGGCGAGTTGGTAGGCTAAATGGCCTCTAAAATAAGCCACAATGTGCAGGGAGTGGATGAGAAAAAGTGGGATAACATGGAAGAGTGGGCCAAAGTGCCTGTTTCCATGCTGTATCTCTGAACAACAGCTTCAGTAAAATACGTCAACATTTTAATTGCGATAGTAACTGGACTTCAGATGGTTGGTCGCCAAACACCTTGTCGATCAATTCTGATGTCGATTGTTTGTTGAGAAGGAACCCTCACAAGTAGACTTTTTGGTTGATTATATGGAAACTGATAACTTTCCCCCAATTGTTTTTTACAATTTCAAAGCTCCTTTCCTCAAAGGTGGCTCCAAAGTTCAGGAGGAAAAGGGGGTTGAAGGTCAAACAGTCCCGTCTCTCTTGGCGACGTGCCCAGGCTGTGGACTTCAACCATGTGGAGGTCAAACACTTCCTGGATTTTTAAATGAACTTCAATAATAGGTTTGGATTGTTCAGCCAGACATACTGCAATCAGTAAAACTGATCTGCCCTTTCAAGTTTGAAATCAAGACATTTATAAACAGGCATTCAGCATGTGAACTTAGAAAAAGGTAAACTTCAAAGTAGTGTTTATCTTGTATCAAATTTGTCAAGATAGGCAAGAACATAAAATAAGGCTTCTTGGTGGAAAAAAATAGCTTTAAAGTAAATTAGGTTGATTTTCAAATTGGTATTTGGGCCAAAAACTGTTGTTGGACAATCAAGCATTTCTACAGCTTTGATATTAAAAATAGTCAAACTTCACTGCCAGCTTTATAGCTGAGCAGCATTTTGGATATACACACTATCCTTGCTCTGCTAACTCAGTTGATGTACAACTTCTTCCTCTTACACAGTGGAGTCCTGGCATCTAACTATTTACGTAATTCTCAAGCCTTTGCCAGCGCAGTACAATCAGACAAATTTTCTTCCTGTTTCATCATGCATAATGTGTGGACATTATGCATTTAGAAGCATTAACATAAACATGGGCAGCACAGTGGCAGAGTTGCTGCCGTACAGCACCAGAGACCCAGATTCAATCCTGCCAACGGGTGCTGTCTATACGGAGTTTGTACGTTCTCCTTGTGACCTCCGGGGGCTCCAGTTTCCTCCCACACTTCAAAGACGTAAAGGTTTGTAAGTTAATTGACTTCAGTATAAGTTGTAACTAGTCCCTGGTGTGTAGTGTACGGGGTCAGTATGGACTCGGTGGGTCGAAGGGCCTGTTTCCACCCAGTATCTCTAAAACTCGTGTTATCCAGCTTGGTGAAGGAACATTTTCTTTGACACAAGTACTGGGTGGCTGGAATATGTCGACATGGGTGGCAATGAAGGCAGAAACTATGATGCCATTTAAGATGTTTTTAAGATACTGTAGGTTCATGGATATGCAGGGACTGGAGGGATATGGAGCACAAACTGGCTGGGGAGATTAGTTTAATTTGGCACGATGTTCGCCCCGGACATTGTGGGCTGAAGGGGCTGTTCCTGCGCTGCATTGTTCTATTAATAATTGATTTTCATAACACTTAATTCTTTCTGACCAAAACCACAACAAAGTAGCAAGAACTAGGTTCTGCACAAAGATTATAGAGTTCTGCACAAGTGTTGGATTAAAAGTGAATCTGTAGTTTCAGGAAACCCCACAAGGCGTTGGTACAGATTGAAACTGTGGTCTGACATCTCCTGGGGCTCAGCATGTTCTGAATCTGGAGAACGGATCTGTACTAATTAACTAATTCTAAGATCCAACAATGTCCAAGAACTATGCTGGCTTGGAGCTAATTAAACTAAACTTTGGGTTACCAATAGTTCTCAGAATCCTTGCATGACCTGCAAATATTTACACTGGGAAAGAACAGCCTCTTGCTCACAAGGAAATATTGGGGCCAATCTGTGTCAGGTCTCAAAGGTACCACCAGAGAACTTTAACCTGTGCTGCAAATCTGTATCAAAACCAGCTGAAGCAATTACTTTATTGCACTGAAAAACTTATCTAGGCTCCATTTAGACTTATTTGCAGTCTTAATTCTTAGGGCAGCACAGTGGTGCAGCAGTAGAGTTGCTGCCTTACAGCGCCAGAGACCCGGGGTACGATCCGGGGTGCTCTGGTTGCCTCCCACACTTGGCTTGGTAAAATTGTAAATTGGGTGTAGGATAGCATTATCGTGCAGAGATCGCTGGTCGGTGCAGACCGGGTGGGTCGAAGAGCCTGTTTCTGTGGCATATGTCTAAACAAAAACATTCTTGGCCAGAGCTCCATTAGATGAAAACCTCACAAAGCTGCCCAGCAGGAAATCCAGAAACATGAACGTTAGTCCAGAAAGTGCGAGTGGACATGGTTTATTTTCCCCATTGTGAGGAGCAAGATCAAATCAAGGAGAAGCTGATTTGCCATTTTGTTTGGCAGACGACTAGCTAACATGCAAAGTTTATCGGTCTCATCTTGCCATATGTTTCTCGGTATTATTTTTTTTTTTAGAAACAGGAAAGACATTCGAGGATTTCTGCAAAACAAAAGCTTAACTCCTTCAGAATATTCATTAAAATATTTTTCTTGTTAGTAAGCATTATCACATTTGGCAAGGCAGTACATAAAAACAGTTGAGCAGTTGGGGATTAAGAGGAAAGGGTACATTCAACCACTACTTGTAATGATCAGCACCACACATTCCTAGAGTCAGTCCCTTATTGTATCAAAGCACACAGACCCAAATAAAAACTGGAAAGACTAGCTTATGCTAATATTTGGGTAAACCACAGGATTGCGATACACTATTTCATTATTAATCAACGTTGGCAGCTGTGTATCAGCATCCTATGCCTCATATCTGGAGTTCTACAAATCTGGAAATGTTAACTTCACGGAGGTGGATAGCAAGATTATTCTATTGTTTAAAATATTTGTTTTGCAGAAGAGATCAGCACTAAGAACATGGCACCCTAAACTTTACGTAAAAACAAGACCCGCAGGTGCTGGCTTACACAAAAGCAAATAGGATGCTGCCTGATCACCATTTACTCTAATCTTTATGCTGTAGACTTTAAAGACACAGCGTGAAAATAAGCTCTTCAGCCAGTCTAGACCGGGCCAACCAGTGATCACCCTGTACACTAGCACTAACCTACACACTAGGGTCAATTTATAATTTTTCCGAAGCCAATTAACCTACAATTCTGCACGCCTTTGGAATATGGGAGGAAACCAGAGCACCCACAGAAAACCCACGTGGTCACAGGGAGAACGTACAAACTCCATACAGATATCACCCATAACCATGAACCTGGGTCTCTGGCGCCATGAAGGGCCTGTCCCACGAGCATGCGACTCCATGCGGCAAGCGCAACCTAACCAGAAGCGGGGGCCGCTCGGAGGTCGAGTGAGTGACATAAAGTGCGAGCGAAGTCCGCGCGTGACGTACGGCGTCGAGGAGGCTGCGGGCCGGCAGGCCGTTGCCGCGCGGAATTTTTGAACGCGGTCAGTTTTGCGGAGCCCCGCGCGGTGTCGGGACCAGCTCCGCACAACTCCATACGGCTCCACCGATCGAAGTGGGACCAGCCCCGCGAGGCCGTACGGCTCAAGCGACCACGTTAGGTAGCGTTGCCGCATGGAGTCTCTTAGGTCGCGCTTGCCGCATGGGGTCACATGCTCGTGGGACAGGCCCTTAAGGCAGCAACTCTACCACTTCACCACTGTGCCGCCCAAGAGGCTTGGTTAGTACTTACTACCTACCACATCAATTAAAATGGTTGTTAACACTGTGCTGTCCACAAAAACAGAACAGTTTAATCCCATTACACGTGTTAAGCATAACTGCAAGATTAAGATAAAACATGCATATTATTTGCTTGCAAGAAGGTACGCCGAGTATAAGAGTCTTGGCATTTGCATTACTATCAAGGCAGAAAAAGACAGCTCAAATATTGAGGTGCAAATAGTTAAGTTGAGCATAGACTTTTAGAATAGACGCATAAAATAGGGGGATGGCAATAGATTGACCAAAAACATGGTACAATAATAATGCCAGCGACGAGGGTTACAGGAAGGAAATATAATAGTGTTGTAAGTTATGATACTCAAGGACATAAAAGGTCTGTTAAGATAATATCATCAAGCATGCCTGCCTCCCTGTGCAAGAGAAGGTTATACCAATTAACTTCCATAGATATGATCAGAATGTAAGGCACCATGGCCAAGAATGCCAGGCACAAGAATGGCAGAGTTTTTGGCAGGGCTCTATGCAGGGTTGTGACCGGAAGGATCATTCCTTCGTGCTGTGTGCCACATTGGTGGGATGTCCAACTTAGATACAAGACCAGAGTGCGATAGACCAAATACTTGTTGGGGAAGAAGACACGAGGTACAAAAGTTGAATATTTTTAGACAATATGATGGAAATTTATTTATCCCAGGAGGGAAATTGGTCTGCCAACAATCGTTAAGCAAGATACAAGAAACATGAAATTAAAGTGATATGGAGTCCAGGACTGGGGATGTGCAAAGATTGGGGAGGGGATTCAGTGTACCCCACGACAGAAGGAGGAGTTGTACAGTTTCATAGCCACAGGGAAAAAGTATCTCCTGTGGCTTTCTGTGCTGCATCTTGGCGGAACCAGTCTGTTGCTGATGGTGCTCCTCAGGTTGACCAGTGTGTCATGGAGGGGATGAGCTGTATTGTCCAAGATGCTCCGCAGTTTGAGGAGCATCCTTCCCTCCAAGACCACCTCCCATGAATCCAACTCCTCCCCCAGGACATAGCCAGCCGTCCTGATGAGCTTGTTAATTGTGTTAGCATCCACGGCATTCACCCTACTGCCCAAGGGCGAAGATGGCACTGGCCACCACCAATTGATAGAACATCTGCAGCAGCTTACCGAACATGTTTAATCTTTTATGTCACAACACGTTTTAAGTTCAATCCTACTTCAGTGACCAACATAACACCAAGCAAACATACTTTTTATACTTAATGGGTAAATATCAATGATTCATATTTTGCAATTGGCAGTGAATGATAGGTTCCAACCATTCATCTCACTACCCAAAGCCAAAGACCTGCTTTGGGAGCTGGCATTGGAATGTAATTAGGAATTCACCTTGGCGTAGCAGCCTCTACCAAGGAATCTCTGACGTGTGAAGAGGACAAGCCGTTGATGTCCTTAACTAAACTAAGCAAATCCACAAGACATTCACTAATTCTTCATTCAGAAGACCTATTACTGGTTTAAATAGCCAATGTAGAATGCAAGAGGCACAGGACATTGAAATCTGACGGAGTGAAGGTACTTTAGAATGAAAATGAAGTTGCGACATAATCCATAGTCATTTTACTGTGCGGCAGTACTGTCAAAGGGCTGCACAGTGGCGCAGCAGCAGAGTGGCTGCCTTACAGCACCAGAGGCCCAGTTTCATTCCAACTATGGGTGCTGTCTATATGGAATTTGCACATTCTCCCTGTAACTGTGTTGGTTTCCTCCCATATTCCAAAGACGTGCAGGTTTGTAGGTTAATTGACTTCTGTAACTTGGCCCTACAATACAATACAATTTATTTGTCACTTGAACCTCATAGGGGCTCAAGTGAAATGTGGCCCTAGAGTGTAGAATGAAACGTGTATGGGTTGAATGTTAATTGGTGTGGACGCCATGGGCTGTAGGGCCTGTTTCCACACTATATCTCTAAAGTAAACTAATTTTACAAGCTTACTTAGGAATACAAATCAAACAAAAGACTTTTGCTTTTAGAAATACCAGTTTTACAGAAATCCTGTAAGCAACAGGCAACCAAAGGGGGGGGGGGGAAAAGAGAAAAAAGTTGAGAGGCTATGGAGAAATTTTATCCAAGAAATTGCGAAATTCTACCATTCTCTCCGCCAATGGATTGTGGATGTGCGGTTGTGTATCATTAAGGCAGAGATGGAAAGATCTAAACAAAACCAGAGAGGTTGAAAATCTGAAGTATTATTGCAGAGATAGAAATAGTGGCTCTCAAGATGGATGTTTGGATTCAAGCTAAGAAAGCCTTAAGTCAGTTGGCAGGAAATTGGACAAAATCAAGGATCAGAAAGAAGCTTATTGTATAAAACAGCAACCGTGACTTTTAAGTTTGGCTTGCCCTATTTGTTTAGGTGTATACATGCAACGAAAATCCTTCACAATATTCTTGCACTGTAAGGAAGGTAAAGAAACAAATTAGAACTTTAATTCTCAAGCGAATGGAATGGGTGAATACCACACACATAATCTAAATTATATTGACTGATCAATTCCAGGCTACAAATGTTTAACCGAATGGTTCAAAAATGCTGTTTAAATAAATGAAAAACTCAGAAGATCTACAATAATTAGGAAAGATTTATTGACCTGTCTTCAAAGAAGCACATTTAGAATAAACAAAAAGAAAAGAAAAATATAACTAAAACTAAATCTGGAACTGTTCAATGCATTTTTGAACATCTGGACCCAACTTGGTTTCACATTAAAATATTTAATTATAACTAAATACATCTGAGTTGAGCCATTGTTTTGTTGAAGGACCTGATCACATATACAATATACAGCTGTCAACAAATCACAGGATTAACTTTTAATTTCAGGTTAATCAGAATGCCTCCTAATTATTACACAAAATTATTTCACAAATACAGTTAGCACATGAATTACCAAACACAGAAATCACTGGTGCATACTCAGGTATCTACCATTCATTTTCAAAATTTCCATTTTTATATTTCAACATGACAAGAAAAATTGCTCAGTGAATAGGAGTCAAGCAAGCAATCCTTTTCCCAATGTAAACAGTTTAGCGTGAATGCTGGGGTAATACTAAAATACCACGTGCACAAATAAACGTTCCAAGAACAATTCTGAAAGAATAAGATCAGACAATTGGCTCCAACATTTAAAAATAAAACATTTTTTAGCTCCCAAGTGCTATTTGGAGTATTTGCTGGAAATAGCACATTGCACTACCATCGATCACAGGAAATCGTTACATGGACTGACAGTCTGAAAAGATAATGCTGACTTTCTGATCCATCTGTTCACCTTGACTGCACTGAAATTAAGACACTGCAATTTATAAAGATTTTTTATGCACTCCAAGAGAGAATAGTAACATTGCCAAAAGCTCAGTTAGTTTGCCACACAATATTTGGTAAATCAGGTATCAAAAAAAAAAAGTCACTACAATTAAGCAGAGAAAATAGCATTGGTGTTGAATTTAGCAAAATCAACTTGCAAATGCTGCAAAGATTACCATAATTAAAATTATTTATAAGTATTAACAAGGATCTGGTGTTACATCGTCTTAATGTTAGATCAAGGAAGTGGTTACAGGTTAGATTGCCAGCAATGTCTTTTAAATAAAAATGACGTGGAATATATCCAGGAAACGCAACACAAGCTTTACAAATGAAAACATTCTTAACTAGAAACAGTGCAGGGAGATGAATGCAATTAGCACTTCATGTATCAGCAGCAGATTGAGATTTCAGAAGATGGGAATATAGTTATCAATCTTGGCCCTGTGCCTCTGTGCAATACACTCTGCGATCCATACAATATTCCTGCATTCCTGTTCTTTAAGCTTCACATATGCATAGAAGACACCAAAGTGGAATTGATTCAAGAATGCCAACTTGTTCAGTTTTACCTGAAAATATACCATAGTTAATGTTAGTCTTGCATAAAGGTTAGAATTCTTGCATTTTGTTCATCCCAAACATTAATTTTTTTATTTTTTTTTAATCGAACTAGAGGCTAATTGGGTTAGCACACCCATTTCTTAATAAAAAAGCACAAGGCTTGACGACATTTCCTCAGAGCTAATGATATTTTGACGGCACCTTAAAGAAACTAATTTCGATATCTAAATGTTCCAATAACTTCCAAGCATTTTACTTATTCTTCCAGTGACTTAAAAAAAAGGCTCATCTAATGAAAACTCAGAATATTTCATAGAAAATTGACGAATTTATCAAATTGTTGCCAATCTCCCCGTTAATAAAAAAGTAAATATTTCATCTAAATGGATCAGTGATGTTCCACTTAATGTGTATGACCAAAGTAACTGCCTGGATAGAGTGGATGTTTCCATAAGTGGAACAGTCTAGGACCAGAGGCCATAGCCTCGGAATAAAAGGACGTACCTTTAGGAAGGAGATGAGAAGGAATTTCTTTAGTCAGACGGTGGTGAATCTGTGGAATTCATTGCCACAGAAAACTGTGGAGACCAAGTCAATGGATATTTTTCAGGCAGAGATTGATAAAAATCTTGATTAGTATCGGCGTCAGGGCTAATGGGGAGAAGGCAGGAGAATGGGGTTGAAATGAGTCGTGATTGAATGGCGGAGTAGACTTGATGGGCCAAATGACCTAATTCTGCTCCTATCACTGATGAACCTCATTGCTTTCACCTTTAAGTTTATATCAATACTGTGGGAGGGTGAAAAGTGTAATAATAAATTATAATATAATAAAATAATTTTCACATTCTGGGTGAAGAACTTAAACAAACACCTCATGCAGTCCTCCACTTCTCACTCTAGCACTGATTAATTTAGCATACCTCGTGTTCAAAAAATCTATCCTCAAGTGTTTTGTCTCCAGGATTACTGCCAGCTCCTTCAAACAGTAGTTTGTATTCCTGTGGAAGAGACAACAGTGCAGTAGGAATCAATACTTGTCTCCATGAGAAGCACAGACAAATAATTTGTCACAGGCGACTGGTTATAAAATGTGCACTAATAGTTTTTGTTGAATATTCACTTTATTCAATATCCGCCAATTTACACAACTTGGAAGTCAATAATACTTACTTAGATACATGTAACAATAAAAACCCATTGAACTCAGAACCATCGATTTGCACTATGTCAAAGGATAATGCAGGAGATGAGCATCCTGAATATATTAAATTACGTGTTTTAAAACAAAACCACATGCTTTTTTGATGATATTAAAACAAGAAATTAATTATATTCAAGGATGTAGAAATCAAAATTATATTAAACAGGTATCATGTATGAAATTAGGCAATTATTTTACAATTCTTCGCAACACAACTTCCCCAACAATACTTACTGGATAATAGTCCGCAACAGTCTTCACCTGCTCATAGTCATCAGCTCTAGCTAATTGAGCAAGTCCTTCAGGATATAGTTTTCCGCAATGAGGGAACAGTTTAGCTCGATCTTCTTTAGAAAGTTCGGTCCCAAAAGAGTTTATGGTGATGATGAAAGCACGCCTGTCTGCTTCAAACTAAATGATGCAGAAAATACATTTTACAAGCTGCCCTTTCAACATCATGCTCATTTGGTAATGCAACCCACATTAATAATGACATTAAAAGATTGCAGCATTGAAATGAATTCGGATTTTACGTATGTGATTACTCAGCACTTCAAATATAACATGCTTTAAAACATTTTTATTGAAATATTTAGTTTTGGTTTGTTATTGTGTACCAAGGCATTTTGTGCTTGTGTATGGCATGATTTGCCAGTCTTTTGGTGAAGTTTTACACTGAGGAATTTGAAGCTCTTGATCATAAGTGATAGGAGATGAATTAGGCTACTCGGCCCATCAAGTTTACTCCACCATTCAACCCTGGCTGATCTATCTTCCCCTCTTATCCCCATTCTCCTGCCTTCTCCCCACAACCCCTGACACCCATACAAATCAAGAATCTAACTCTGCCGTAAAAGAATATCCATTGACTTGGCCTTCCACCTTTTGTGGCAAATAATTCCAGATTCACCACCATCTGACTAAAGGAATTTCTCCTCATCATCTTCCTAAAGGAACGTCCTTTTATTGAGGCAATGGCCTCTGGTCCTAGACTCTCGCACTCGTAGAAACATCCTTTCCACATCCACTCTATCCAGGCATCTGAAGAGGATCATCTCCACTTCAGCAACATTGATAAATACTAGGAAGTGTATTCCACATACTTCCTAAAGTCCATGGCCAGTTACTTTGTTTTGCTGACATTGAGAGGCGGTTGTCTTAGCATCATGCATACTCTCTCTCCTGCATGTACTCCATCTTATTCTTATTTGAGATTCAGTCCACTATGGTCATGCCATCTACAAACTTGTAAATGTAGCTGGAGCAGATTTTGGATGCACAATATTGTGTATAGAGGGAGTATAGCAAGGATCCAAAAAAGCAGCCTTGCAGGGTATCGGTGTTGAGACTCATCACGGAGAATGTTTTGTTGCCTATCCTTGCTGATAATGGTCTATGGACCAGGAAGTCAAGTTGCAGATGAGGGTGCATAGTCCTAGGTCCAGGCATTTGGCGTTTGGCTGGAATTATGAAGTTGAAAGCACAGGTATAACCAATAAATAGGAGGTTGATATAATTATCTATATTATCATGATAAAGACATGGTCAGAGCACAGAAACAGACCCTCCGGCCTGATGCATCCATGCCAACCAAGATGTCCTTTGCTCCGTTTCCCTACATTTGACGCATACCCCGCTAAACCTTTCCTATCTATGTACTGCCTATTTTAGTATCATCTCTGCAGACTTGCTAATTGAGCCATGTACATTTTCATGCAAATCAATGACATAGATAACAAACAGCTATGGGCCAGCACTGAGACACACCACTGACCGCATGCACCAGTCTGAATAACAACCTTCCACCAAAATCTGCTTCCTACCATTGTCAACTCTGCATCTAGTTAGCCAGCACCCCGTAACCCATGCAATGCTCCAGGGATGAGCCTAGGGCCAAGGAGATGGCATCCGTCCTGTACCTCTTGCGGATGCAAGGGAATTGCAGTGGATTTGGGCTGAATGGAGGCTGGAGTTGATGCTTCCTATAACGATCCTCACAAAGCACTTCACAATGTCACATGTCAAGGTACTGGATGGTACTCATTAAGGGATGCTGCCATGTTTATCTTTGGCACCAGAATGATAGTGACCTTCTTAAGGAAGATTGGAGTAGGAAAATATTACATATGCTCATGGATACTCCTGCCACTTAGTTCATGCAGGTTCTGAGCACATGGCTGGATACACCATCTGTGGGTTCTCTCAGGAAGGCAGATCTTAAATCTAGTGACTGAGGGTACAGGTGCTCCCAAGGCTGTCAGGCAGTAAACCTTAACCCACTAGCCTTCTGTTCAAAATGGGCCTAAAATCCATTAACCTTTTCGGGGAGGGATGCGTTGTTGCCAGTGGCACTGCCCACCTTCACTTTGTTGTCCGTTACAGCATGCAAGCGCCTTGCTAAAAACAGACTGGCACCACATGGTTTGTCTGGGACTCTAGCTTGTCCCAGAAAGTTTTCTTGGTGTCCCTGATGGCTATTCAAAGATTGTACCTAGATTTCCCGTACAGGTCAGAATCATCTGCTTTGAATGCCACAGACTTGGACTTCATCTGGGAGTGGATCTCACTGCTCATCCCTGGTTTTGGGTTAAAGAATACTCAGATTGCCTTCTTACACACGCAGTCCTCTACACTCTTACTGATAAAGATGGAAATGGCGTACTCATTGAAGTTGCTTGCAGAGTCTTTGAATATGGACCAATCCAGCGACTCAAAGCAGTCAAGAATGAGTTCAAGTTTTTCCAGACCAGCTCCGTACAACTTTCTGTACTGGATCCATATGCTTTAGTTTCTACTTGTATACTGGGAGTAGGAACAGTCAGGTGGATATGTTTTAATCAAAATTATGAGGGCTGGTCGGGTTGGGACAACATCCGCAAGGACTGATGATCAGCCAAGAACAAAACCCAAATGAGGATTAAAGTTTTCTTAATCAGATAGCCTAACAATCTAAACATTTTCCCAGAAGAGTGCAGTAGAGATCAGTATTCAGCTCTCAGCTAATCAATTTATATTGGTGGCATAGATAAAGAGATGGGGTGCAACATATCCAAGCTTGCATCAGATAAACAGCTTGGTTGGAAAATGAGCTGAAGATTTTTAAAAAAAACAAAAAAAAAACAATGTCAGGTTGAGCAAATAGCAGGAGAAATAAAGTGCAATTAGAAATTTAATTAATCAGAAATTAATCAGAAATTTCAACCAACAAATAAAATAACAATATTACAGATCTCTGAAGACAAGGTCTGGGTTTATATTGACTGGTAAAAGAAGCTTTAGGAGATGACCTACAATTTTTGGTAAACGTGATATATTAAATTAATGCTGAAAACAAGAAAACATATCAGAAGATTGAGTCAGAATTCTCACCTCCAAAATAGGACACATGGCATCAGCAGTTGTACCTCCCAACATTTTGCAGAACTTGTAAAACGATTCAAGATATGCCTTAAGGGTTTGGTGGTAAAGGGGCAAGAAAAGCAACAACATTAATTACACAGCAGACAAAGTTATGCATAATAGCTCAGCGAATTCCACCGCCTTTAAATTGTAGAGCCTACGGCACTGGCTAACAAAACCAATGTAATCAGATGGCATGCCATTGAAATGCAAGTCTCACATTGAAAAGTTATTGAAGGGAAACATTGAAAGAACTTGCATAAATCTTTTCAGTTGGCACTCAGTCATATGCCAAACCACCCAGAATTTAATATGATTGGCACCACCAATGCTGGTACAGAGCTTTGGTTTGATATTTATGGGACTGTTGTTCATGTTTTTAGTTCTACAATGTATAATAGGGAATTTACTGGCTTTGTTGCATCAACCTATGCATGTTAACTATGGCTGTCCAAGATGAAGACATGTGGCATTTCTTATCGTTGGCATCTTTTACGGTCGTGGAGAGAACTTAATTTCAATTTTCAGAAGCACAAGCAAATTAGAACATTACCTTGTACAGCGTATTACGAATAATTTCAATATTCATTTCATCAAGGTCCTGTTCTGATATACAGTCCTGGAAAAATGCAGCTGAAATGAAGACAAAGACCTCATTGAACTCATCATTTTGTATTCCAAGCAGAGGTTCAAAACCAAATGAGTTTACTTAAAAATATATATCAAGGACTGTTCTAGTTATATAATGTTTATGCTTCAAAATACACAGGACCACTAACTCAATATGCAAGTTCAAATCTGGAAGTAAGAAAATTTAATTTAAAGGGTATCCTATGGATACACAGCACAAGGACAGGGTCTTAAGCCCATGCTGAGCATGATGCCAAGTCAAACCAATGTCCTCTGCCTGCATGTGATCCATATCCCATCATTCTTTGCATATCCATGTTCCTATCCAAAAGTATATTAAGTATCCCACTTGTATTCCTGTCCCTTTCCTGGCTGGAATACATTTAGAAAAGACCCCTGCTTAAAGGCAAATGGAAGAAATGGAAAAACAGGATAATAACAGGTACCCTAACATTATAGTCAAAGGTTAGTTAGGTTTCCAAAATATTCAGGGTTACAAAAGTTTAAAAATAAAAAGTGTTATGTGTAATCTAGCATGATTTAAACATCAGCTTGGTAATAGAATGGATATCACAGTCACGGTGGCGCAGCGGTAGAGTCGCTGCCTTACAGTGAATGCAGCGCCGGAGACCCGGTTTCGATCCCGATTATGGGTGCTGTCTGTACAGAGTTTTACATTCTCCCCGTGACCTGCGTGGATTTTCTCCAAGATCTTCAGTTTCCTCCCACATTCCAAAGACGTACAGGTTTGTAGGTTAATTGCCTCAATAAATGTAAAAACATTGTCCAGTATAAAATTGCCCAACTTCCAATATATTCCCTGGTGGACTCTTCGGAAATGATGACTACAAGGTACAAGATACCTGGCAGTTTGCCAAGAATAAACAGG